>NW_024412431.1:5405432-5429016 GCF_014898765.1 Herpailurus yagouaroundi | reverse complement strand
CTTCCTGTCCCCACCCCGCCCAGTGAGCTGACCCAGAGCGTGCTTCGCCCCTGCAGGTCCGGGAGCAGTACAGGAAGTGGTTCAGAGGGGTCAGGAAAGCCAAAGCCGAGCCTGAGAATTACACGCTCTCAAGCAGGACCATGTCTGATGCCTCCAAGCACAGTGCGGTAAGATTATGCAGTGTTCCCAGAGCATTTCCCTAGCCGATCCGCTTGGGCGTCTCCTGCCTGCCTCACTGGACAACCTGAGCAGAGAGCAGGCAATGCCCTAGGAAGGCTCATGCCTGGACTCACTTGAAGGCACTTCCCTGTCTTGAAATGAGCTCTTCCTATACTTTCACTCGCTGAGCTTCTATGTTCACAGTGACCCTTGCACATGACTGTCCTCTTTGCATGATATGGTGCAACCACTTTTTAACTATACTTAAAATCGACAAGATAGAAAACACTCAGAAGCAGAGAAAGATGCTGTGGTCAGCTAAGTAATCGGGAAGTAATAATCTGGAGCAGAGATGCCCCAGCTGTACAGGGTCACTGCATATCCTGTATCCCAAATCATTCCATGCTGTCCCTGTATATAATGAACAGTAAACACCTGGTGTGTATATAGTCATAAAAGTGAAATAAGGATTAAGTTGCATTGAAACCTCCCATAAAAGTCTGCAATCATTCCTAGTATTTCCAAAGATACAGACACTGTAAAACCTCATTAGAGAATCACAGAGGCCAAGGGGGGAGATTCTGGCAATGTGAATTGTCCCAAGCATTTGTACGTTCGGGTCCACAAAACTTTTTCTCTTCTCAGACTTCTTTTGACAATATTTTATAGTTTTCTGTACACAAACATTGCACTTTCTAACACAGAATCGTTTTTACACCTTCTTTTTTTAGGAGAATTATAATGAACAGCTAACCCTGGTGAACTTGTCTCTTAGAAAGTGAAGAAAACACTGAATCGTCCTCTTTGGGGCAAAGAGTATTAAAAATAACTCTCCTTGGCACCACTGTGGGAGAAAAGTATGCGGGAAACGTGTGTCATTCACCTGCTGGCGAATTTGGGTTTTCTGGTACATACAAGCATTCTCATCATCTCCTTCCCAGTATAATCAGGAGCTCTAACCCAATACCCCAGTAGAAACCTCTTTTTCCAAAAAGATTCTTCCTCAGGTTGATGATACATAACAAGGAAAACCAGCCTCAAAGGACTTCCCTAAAATAACACAGGAGAGGAAAGTAATATTCAAATACCTGCCTGTTGAATAAACAACTAATGCCAGTTGCCCAAGACTTGCCTGATTTTAGAGCTGACAGTATTTCTCCCCAGGAAACATTTTGGTTACAGGCAAAGTAGACCAGTTGGTCTCCATTCATACATACATGCCTCAACTTAACTCACTCTCCATTCCTGAAGCCCTACTGATTAATTCCTTCCAAACATGTGCACTGGATCAAGGAGATCCAGTTCCCGAGTTCACAGAGTTTCAATGTGGGGAAAAAAAAGTTTCATCCGATGGAGTAAAATCAGAACTATGAGACTCGAGTCTCTGCATCTTTACATTTTATAAGTTGAGCTGTGGGGAAAGGTGTATATTGCTACAGCACATTTATACGTAACATAATATTTCATCCTTACCATTCATCTAGGCAAGATCTAAACCCAGAGTGGTTCCCCCTCCAAGACATTCCCTGGAGGCTCCCACTGACCAATTTTGTAACAATTTGAACATCAAATGACTGTACATGAGTATAATATTTTAGATAAACATATTCATGAGTCCATAGTGATACTTAGAAGCTCAGTTAATAGATGCAGAAAATTCGATAGAATTAGAAGAGCATGATTCTTTCAATATCCCATAAATAGTCACTAAAAGCATTGAGTGAAAGGGTGTTGGAGAACAGGCTGGGACCAGAGCACCAAAGAATCACCTCTTGGATCACCGATTAATTACAAGGGCCAAAGTGCACATTTGCAACGTGGAGATCTGACAGCCACCATCTGAATTAATGCCCATACTTAATATCATCGATGGTGGGCAAACTGACATTAGGAATATCAGGAGATACATACATCCCATTGTTGAAGTTACAACATCCCATTTTTAGTACATAAAAAATTGAAATCTAACCCAGCCTTTAGAGAGAGGGTAACCAAACTATAGCATACAGGCCAAATCCAGGGAACTTCCTGTTTTTGTTAATAAAGTTTTATTGGAACATTGATGTATTGTCTATGGCTGCTTTCAGGCTACAACGTCAGAGTTGAGAAATCAGTATCATTTTTAAAAGGGGCTAGAGGCTGCTGTAAATTAAAAGAGACAAAAGTGACATCACAAATTCGGCATCAATGTTAGGGAGCCTCTGGCTCAGATATACAGCTCTAGATGACATTTTGCAGACAATGAGGATAATTTGAATATGTACCAGACATTGAAAGTTATTATGATATTGTTCATTTTCTTGGACATAATAATAGTATTGTGGTTATGCAGAGAACATTCCTTGAGTTCCGAAATATTTGTTGAAGAAGTATTGAGGAATGAAGTGTCATAATGTCTGCCACTGACTATCACATGTTTTAGCAAGAAAATGTATCCACGTGTGGAAATGAATTGAGAAAGATCTTTCAATGTGGCACTATGTTAACAATTGTTGACTCTAGATGAAGAGTATGTGAGTGTTCATTCATTGTATCATTCTTCCAAATTCTAAATTTAAAAATGGTCAATCAAAGCTGTCAGAAAAAATAATAAAAAGGTGTCAGAAAAGTATATACATATACTAGTTATTAATTCATTAAAAGTTATATACCATCATAGATTTCTAGACGTCCAATAAAAATGTCTTTTCCTCCACACAAAACTAATTCTGTGAATGGATCTTTTCTAAAACTATGAATTTGCACAGCTAATGGTGATGGGTTTGAAATCAAAATTAAAAAAAAAAAAACAAAATCATTAAAATATTACGAGAAAATAGGGGGGATCTCCACTTCTGCCTACAAAATAAAAAACGGAAACGAGTATTGCTTTCAACATAACAATAGGAAAAATCCACATAAACTACAAAATCATTTGGTTTCTCAAACTCTCTTACCTATAACAGAAGGTAGGTAAGGACAACAAAGTGGCCTAAAGTCTAAGGAAAGACAGGATTATCCACACATAGGCAGACCTATGGGAAGCACTAAAGGAAGAGATCCGGGTGCCACAGAAATGCTTAAAAGAGAACCTACATTTCTGAATGAATTGCTGAGGGCCAAGTATGGGCAGTCATGAGAGTGTAGAAACTCTGAAGGAGTGGCAAAAATATGTGCAAAGAACTTGTAAAATTCAATAATAAAAAGGTTAATGAAATATTAGAAAAAGAAACTGATAGGTAATTAACAGAAAAAGAAAAGCAAATTGCTAACAAACGCATAGTTAATCGGGGAGGAGCCAAGATGGCGGAACAGCCTGGAAGCTTTTTGTGTGTCTCGCGTCCATGAAGTACAGCCAGACCGATACTAAACCATCCTACACACCTAGAAAACTGATTGGAAGATTAACACAACAATCTGCGCAACCTGAACCACAGAATTCAGCAGATACGCGGCACGGAGAGCTGAACTTGGGGAGCAAGAAGCCCCGAAGGTAGGGAACCCCTTTTGCAGGGGGAGAGAGGATGGAGACTGGGGGGGGGGAGCATACAGGAAAAGCACCCCTCCCCAAAAGCAGCTGGAGAGAAAGTGGAAAATTGGAAACAGCCGCAGGGACGAAGGGACAAAGGGACAAAGGGAGAAAGGAGACGGTTTAAATTCCATTAAGACTGTAAACAAGGGGAGCGCATAAGGCTGCAACTCCGCAGCTCCCTACCTGGCGGTGCTCTGGTGGGAAAGGTGAATCCCCAGGAACAGAGTGGGGTCCGGGAGGTTCTCGGGCCACACGGGGAAAAGCGGTTCCACTGCCGGAAGGACATTCGGTAGAGACTGTTGAGGCCACCTGGTCCCAGCAGACCCCGGAAGGCGGCCACACTCGCTGGTGCTGGGACGAGGTCGTTGAGGGTGAAGCCTGGTGCCAGATGTGTGTTGTGATTTTCCACGGTCCCTGAAACGCTGAGGCTACACCGTCTCGCGATCTTTTTGGGGGGGCGGGCTGACACCTGGCCGCAGTCTCGGGGCACCGGCACTGGCACCAGCAGGGTCCGGCAAGCGTTCCTGGGTGCAGCCGACATTCGGCCATTGCTCATTCGGCCACTGCTCGGTGAGACCTTCCCGCAGAGGGGCGGAGCGGGTCAAAGCCACAGTCCTTCGGAAGTAAGGGGCCGGGGAAAACAGCCGCATCTGAGACAAAACTTGGGAGAGAGGTACTGCCTGGGGCCTGGTCACGGAGAATGGAAAAGCAGGGAGTGGAGGAGAGCTGAAAACGGAGGACTGGTGCACAATTGCCGATCCGGGAGAACAGACTGGGTGGCTGGGTGGCGCCATTTCTCCCCGCTCCCGCGCATGCGCCTGCGCACCAACAAGCCCTGCAACAATCCACCCCCGTAGGCTAGCAGCGCCATCTAGTGGAGAGCGGAGCTGTTACAACGAGCCCTGCCCAACTGGGCCAACTTCGCTCTTCAAGAACACAAACCTCACCGCCGGCTTCATTTCTGGACTATAAAGAGCTACGTGGACTGATTCTAGGGGAAAACGAAGCAATTTCAGTCCTACTTCAATCTGTTAGCAGGTTCATCTATTCAATTTTTTCTCTCTCTCTTTTTTTTTCTTTTTCTCTTTTACAATTCTTTTCTTTTTCTTGAATACAGAAAGAGAAACAACTCATTTTTATTTTCAATCTTTCTTAAAAATATCTGTCTTTAATTTTTATTACTGTATTTTTTACTTTGGTGTAAATTTTTTCAACTTCTACTTTACTTCCATCATTTTATTTTAGTCTACTTCAGTGTACGCGCCTTTTCAAATGTTCAAACAATTGCCTTTTTTTCTTCTTTTTTTCTCTTTTTCATTTCTATTCTTTTCTTGAATGCAGAAAGAGAAAAACTTCATTTTTATTTTCAGTTTCTCTTAAAAATATTTTTATTTAATTTTTATTACTATATTTTTTGCTTTTGTGTAAATTTTTTCAAATTCTATCTCACTCCCATCATTTTATTTTAGTATACTACAGTGTATTCACTTTTTCAAATTTTCAAATGATTTCTTTTTTTTCTTCTTTTTTCTTTTTTTATCTTTTTTCTCTTTCATTTCTTTTCTTTTTTCTTAAATACAGAAAGTGAAAAATTCATTTCTTTTTAATTTTTATTAAAAATATTTTTCTGTAATTTTTTCCTACTATATTCTCTACATTTGTGTATTTTATCTACTTTAGTGTATTCATTTTTTCAAATTCTCAAATGATTTCTTTTTTTTCTCTCTCCCCCCTTTTTTTTGTTTGTTTGTTTCTCTAATCTATCAAACCACTTTCTACACCCAGACCAAAACACACGTAGGATCTAGCATCATCTATTAGATTTTTGTGTGGGTGTGTTTTTAATTTTTAATTTTAATATTTTTTAATTTTAATTTTTTTAATTTCAATTTTTCTACCTCATTAATTCCTTTTCTGCCTTCAAAATGACAAAACAAAGGAATTCACCCACCCCAAAAGAAAGAGCACGAAGAAACGACAGCCAGGGATTTAACCAACACAGACACAAGCAAGATGTCTGAACCAGAATTTAGAATCACGATAATAAGAATACTTGCTGGAGTCGAAAATAGATTAGAATCTCTTTCTGCAGAGATAAATGAAGTAAAAAACAGCCAGAATGAAATTAAAAATGCTATAACTGAGCTGCAATCATGGATGGATGCAGTGGTGGCAAGGATGGATGAGGCAGAACAGAGAATCAGAGATATACGGGACAAACTTATAGAGAATAACGAAGCAGAAAAAAAGAGGGGGATTAAGGCAAAAGAGCACGATTTAAGAATTAGAGAAATCAGTGACTCATTCAAAAGGAACAACATCAAAATCATAGGGTCCCAGAGGAGGAAGAGAGAGAAATAGGGGTAGAAGGGTTATGTGAGCAAATCTTAGCGGAAAACTTTCCTAACCTGGAAAGACACAGACATCAAAATCCAGGAAGCACAGAGGACTCCCATTAGATTCAACAAAAACCGACCATCAACAAGGCATATCATAGTCAAATTCACAAAATACTCAGGCAAGGAGAGAATCATGAAAGCAGCAAGGGAAAATAAGTCCCTAATCTACAAGAAAAGACAGATCAGGTTTGCAGCAGAACTATCCACAGAACCTTGGCAGGCCAGAAAGGAGTGGTAGGATATATTCAGTGTGCTGAATCAGAAAAATATGCAGTCAAGAATTCTTTATCCAGCAAGGTCATTCAAAATAGAAGGAGAGATAAAAAGTTTCCCAGACAAACAAAAGTTAAAGCAGTTTGTGACCACTAAACCAGCCCTGCAAGAAATTTTAAGGGGGACTCTCTGAGGGGAGAAAAGATGGGGAAAAAAATATATATATATATATATACACACACACACACACACATGTGTATATGTATACACATGTATATATATACATACATACATATGTGTATATATATACATATACATATATATATGTGTGTATATATGTATATATATATACATACCAAAAGCAACAAAAGATTAGAAAGGACCAGAGAACACCACCAGAAACTCCAACTCTACAAGCATCATGATGGTAATAAATTCATATCTTTCAGTACTCACTCTAAACATCAGTGGACTCAATGCTCCAATCAAAAGACATAGGGTAACAGAATGGATAAGAAAACAAGATCTATCTATATGCTGTTTACAAGAGACCCACTTTAGACCTAAAGACACCTTCAGATTGAAAATAAGGGGATGGAGAACCATCTATCATGTTAATGGTCAACAAAAGAAAGCCGGAGTAGCCATACTTATATCAGACAATCTAGACTTTAAAATAAAGAGTGTATCAAGAGATGCAGAAGGGCATTATATCATAATCAAGGGGTCTATCCACCAAGAAGACCTAACAATTGTAAACATTTATGCACCAAATGTGAAAGCACCCAAATATATAAATCAGTTAATCACAAACATAAAGAAACTCATCGATAGTAATACCATAATAGTAGGAGACTTCAACACCCCACTCACAACAATGGACAGATCATCTAACCAAAATATCAACAAGGAAACAATGGCTTTGAATGACACATTGAACCAGATGGACTTCACAGATATATTCAGAACATTTCATCCTAAAGCAGAAGAATATGCATTCTTCTCCAATGCACATGGAACGTTCTCCAGAATAGACCATATACTGAGACACAAATCAGCCCTAAGTAAATACAAAAAGATCAAGATCATACCGTGCATATTCTCAGACGACAATGCTATGAAACTTGAAATCAACCACAAGAAAAGATTTGGAGAGTTAACAAATACTTGGAGACTGAAGAACGTCCTACTAAAGAATGAATGGGCTAACCAAGCAGTTAAAGAAGAAATTAAAAAGTATATGGAAGTCAATGAAAATGATAGCACCACAACCCAAAACCTCTGGGACAGCAAAGGCGGTCATAAGAGGAAAGTATATAGCAATCCAGGCCTTCCTAAAGAAGGAAGAAAGATCTCAGATACACAACCTAACCTTACACCTTAAGGAGCTGGAAAAAGAACAGAAAATAAAACCCAAAAACAGCAGAAGACAGGAAATAATAAAGATTACAACAGAAATTAATGCTATCAAAACCAAAAAAACAGTAGAACAGATCAATGAAACCGGAAGCTGGTTCTGTGAAATAATTAACAAAACTGATAAACCTCTAGCCAGTTTGATCAAGAAGAAAAAGGAAAGGACCCAAAAAAGTAAAATCAAGAATGAAAGAGGAAAGATCACAACCAACACACCAAAAATAAAAACAATAATAAGAGAATATTATGAGCAATGCCAATAAAATGGGCAATCTGGGAGAAATGGACAAATTCCTAGAAACATATACACTACCAAAAATGAAACAGGAAGAAATAGAAAATTTAAACAGACCCATAACCAGTAGGGAAATAGACTTAGTAATCAAAAATCTGCCAAAAAACAAGAGTCAGGGCCAGATGGCTTTCCAGGGGAATTCTACCAAACATTTAAGGAAGAGTTAACACCTATTTTCTTGAAACTGTTCCAAAAAATGGAAATGGAAGGAAAACTTCCAAACTCTTTCTATGAAGCCAGCATCACCTTGATTCCAAAACCAGAGACCCCACTAAAAAGGAGAACTATACACCAATTTCCCTGATGAACATGGATGCAAAATCCTCAACAAGATATTAGCCAGCTGGATCCAACAATACATTAAAAAAAATTATTCACCACGACCAAGTGGGGTTTGTACCTGGGATGCAGGGCTGGTTCAATATCTACAAAACAATTAACATGATTCATCACATCAATAAAAGAAAGGACAAGAACCATATGATCCTCTCAATAGATGCAGAGAAAGCATTTGACAAAATACAGCATCCTTTCTTGATAAAAACCCTCAAGAAAGTAGGGATAGAAGGAGCATACCTCTAGATCATAAAAGCCACATATGAACAACCAAACACTAATATCATCCTCAATGGGGAAAAACTGAGAGCTTTCCCCCTAAGGTCAGGAACAAGACAGGGATGTCCACTCTCGCCACTGTTATTCAACATAGTATTGGAAGTCTTAGCCTCTGTAATCAGACAACACAAATAAATAAAAGTCATCCAAATCGGCCAGGAGGAGGTCAAACTTTCACTCTTCGAAGATGACATGACACTCTATATGGAAAACCCGAAAGATTCCACCAAAAAACTGCAACAACTGATTCATGAATTCAGCAAAGTTGCAGGATATAAAATCAATGCACAGAAATCGGTTGCATTCCTATACACCAACAATGAAGCAACAGAAAGAGAAATCAAGGAATCGATCCATTTACAGTTGCACAAAAAACCATAAAATACCTAGGAATAAATCTAACCAAAGAGGTGAAAAATCTATACACTGAAATGTATAGAAAGCTTATGAAAGAAATTGAAGAAGACACCAAAAAAAGGGAAAAAGATTCTATGCTCCTGGATAGGAAGAACAAATATTGTTAAAATGTTGATACTACCCAAAGCAATCTACATATTCAATGCAATCCCTATCAAAATAACACCAGCATTCTTCACATAGCTAGAACAAATAATCCTAAAATTTGTATGGAACCAGAAAAGACCCTGAATAGCCAAAGCAGTCTTGAAAAAGAAAACCAAAGCAGGAGGCATCACAATTCAGACTTCAAGCTATACTACAAAGCTGTAATCATCAAGGCAGTATGGTACTGGCACAAGAACAGACACTCAGATCAATGGAACAGAATAGAGAACCCAGAAATGGATCCACAAACGTGTGGCCGACTCATCTTTGACAAAGTAGGAAAGACTATCCAATGGAATAAAGACAGCCTCTTCAGCAAGTGGTGCTGGGAAAACTGGACAGCGACATGCAGAAGAATGAACCTGGACTACTTTCTTACACCAGACACAAAAATAAACTCAGAATGGATGAAAGACCTCAATGTAAGACCAGAAGCCAGCAAAATCCTCGAGGAGAAAGCAGGCAAAAATGTCTTTGATCTTGCCCTCAGCAACTTCTTACTCAACATGTCTCCAGAGGCAAGGGAAACAAAAGCAAAAATGAGCTACTGGGACCTCATCAAGATGAAAAGCTTCTGCACAGCGAAGGAAACAATCAGCAAAACTAAAAGGCAACCGACAGAATGGGAGAAGATACTTGCAAATGGCATATCAGATAAAGGGTTAGTATCCAAAATCTACAAAGAACTTATTAAACTCAACACCCAAAAAACAAATAATCCAGTGAAGAAATGGGCAAAAGACATGAATAGACACTTCTCCAAAGAAGACATCCAGATGGCCAACCGACACATGAAAAAATGCTCCACATCACTCATCATCAGGGAAATACAAATCAAAACCACAATGAGATACCACCTTACATCTGTCAGAATGGCAAACATCAACAACTCAGGCAACAACAGATGTTGGCGAGGATGCAGAGAAAGAGGATCTCTTTTGCACTGTTGGTGGGAATGAAACTGGTGTAGCCACTCTGGAAAACAGTATGGAGGTTTCTCAAAAAACTAAAAATAGAACTACCCTATGACCCAGAAATTGCACTACTCGGCATTTATCTACTAGGGATACAGGTGTGCTTTTTTGAACACATGCATCCCCATGTTTATAGCAGCACTATCAACAATAGCCAAAGTATGGAAAGAGCCCAAATGTCCATCGATGGATGAATGGATAAAGAAAATGTGGTATATATATATACAATGGAGTCTTACTCGGCAATCAAAAAGAATGCAATCTTGCCATTTGCAACTACATGGATGGAACTGGAGGGTATTATGCTGAGTGAAATTAGTCAGTCAGAAAAAGACAAAAATCATATGACTTCACTCCTATGAGGACATTAAGAGACAAAACAGATGAACATAAGAGAAGGGAAACAAAAAGAATATAAAAACAGGGAGGGGGAAAAACAGAAGAGACTCATAAATATGGAGAACAAACTGAAGGTTGCTGGAGGGGTTGTGGGAGGAGGATGGGCTAAATGGATAAGGGGCACTAAGGAATCTACTCCTGAAATCATTGCTTCACTATATACTAACTAATTTGGATGTAAATTTTTAAAAAATAAAAAATAAAGTTAAATTACTTTTACCCAAAAAAAAAAAAAGAAAAAGAAAAAGAAAAGAAAAAAAAATCTAACCTAACTCTGTGTGCACTATCTGAACAAATAGCAAAGTAAAAGAAGAAATGCATGATGGGGCGCCTGGGTGGCTCAGTCGGTTAAGCCTCCAACTTCAGCTCAGGTCACGATCTCACGGTCCATGAGTTCGAGCCCTGCATCAGGCTCTGGGCTGATGGCTCAGAGCCTGGAGCCTGCTTCAGATTCTGTGTCTCCCTCTCTCTCTGCCCCTCCCCTGTTCATGCTCTGTCTCTCTCTGTCTCAAAAATAAATAAACGTTAAAAAAAAAAAGAAAAAAAAAGAAATGCATGATATGAGTCTGCATTTTGTCAATAAAATACTTAAAGAGGAAAAAAACGCATAGTAATCAAGGATATTGAAGTTACTACAACAAGGAGCTAATACTGTCAAGCATTAGATTGAAAAAAAAATCCTCAAAGTTGGACAGCATTCAATATTGGTTAGACCAGGGTGAAAGAGACATTCCCATATGGCATTAGCATAAACCGATATAAACACTTCATTCAGCAATTTGTTAATAGCTATGAAAATTGAACATACCCCTAGACCCCAGCAATCCCACATCTTTCCAGTGTTTCTCAGAAAAACACTACCATATTCATAGGACGATATTTACAAGAAGGTTGTTTGGATTACATTTGCAAGAATGAAATATTGAAAAACGTGCCAGCAACAGAATGCACAACACCAAGAGTGAACCCCAACTTGAACTATGGACTTTGCACGATGATGATGTGTCAGTCTAGATACATCAATTGTAACAAATGTACCTTCTGGTGAGTGATGTTGATGTCCCTGCTGGGGTACACGTGGGGTATGCGTGTTTGGACAAGGGCTATATGGGGAAATCACTGCTCTTTCCTGTTAATGTTGCCATGTACCTATGATTGCTCTTTAAAAAATTAGTCTCTTTTTTTTAACGTTTATTTTTGAGACAGAGAGAGACAGAGAATGAACGGGGGAGGGTCAGAGAGAGGGAGACACAGAATCTGAAAGAGGCTCCAGGCTCTGAGCTGTCAGCACAGAGCCCGACACGGGGCTTGAACTCACGGACTGCGAGATCGTGACCTAAGCCAAAGTTGCTTAACCGACTGAGCCACCCAGGCGCCCCTAAAAAAATTGGTCTTTAAAAACATAGAGCAAGGGCACCAGGGTGGTTCAGTCAGTTAAGCGTCTGACTTGATTTTCGCTCGGGTCATGATCTCACGGTTGGTGAGTTTGAGCCCCTCATTGGGCTCTACACTGACATGCTGAGCCTGCTTGGGATTCTCTCTCCCTCTCTCTGCCCCTCCCCTGCTCACACAGGCACATGTGCATGAGAGCTCCATCTCAAAATAAATAAACTTCAAAAAAAAAATCTTTTAAGAAAATAAGCAGAGCAATTTCAGGGCACCTGGGCAGCTCAGTCGGTTAAGTGTCCAACTCTTAATTTCAGCTCAGGTCATGACCTCATGGTGGTAAGATCAAGCCTCAAATCGGGCTCTGCACTGGGTGTGAAACCTGCTTTGTTTTTTAGAATTTTCTGAGGACTCTCAGTATCTGGAATTCAAGAAGGATAGGAGAGAAATGGAGCCGGAAATTTTTTTTTTAATTTTTTTTAATGTTTATTTTTGAGACAGAGAGAGACAGAGCATGAATGGGGGAGGGACAGAGAGAGAGGGAGACACAGAATCAGAAGCAGGCTCTAGGCTCTGAGCCATCAGCCCAGAGCCCGACGCGGGGCTCGAACTCACGAACCGTGAGATCGTGACCTGAGCCGAAGTCGGATGCTTAACGGACTGAGCCACCCAGGCGCCCCCGGAAAATATTTTTTATGTTTATTGATTCATTTTGAGAGAGGACAGATGCAAGCAAGGGAGGGGCAGAGAGAGAGAGAGAGAGGGAAAGAGAATTCCAAGTAGGTCCCGTGCTGCCAGTGCAGAGCCCGATGCGGGGCTCAGTCTCGCAAACTGAGATCACAACCTGAGCTGAAATCAAAAGTCAGATGCTTAACTCACTGAGCCACCCAGGCACTCCTGGAGCAGGAAGATATTTAAATAATGGCCAAAAACTCCCCAAACTTGTTGAAAGATGTAATTTCTTGATTCAAGAAGTTCTGCAAATTCTAAGCAGAACAAATACAAAGAAAAGCACACCTAGGCATATCGTAATCAAACTGCTAAAAACCAAAGATAAAAAGACAATCCTAAATGCAGCCAAAGAGAAATGACACCTTACATAAAAGGGAAACAGCAACATAAATTTCCCTTGATTTCATATCAGAAACAACTGCAGCCTGGGGCGCCTAGGAGGCTCTGGGGGTTAAGCGTCTGACTTCCGCTCAGGTCATGATCTCGCAGCTCTTGAGTTCGAGCCCCGCATCAGGCTCTGTGCTGACAGCTCAGAGCCTGGGGCCTGCCTTGGATTCTGTGTCTCCCTCTCCCTCTCTGCCCCTCCCCCATTCACACTGTGTCTCTCTCTCAAAAATAAAGAAACATTAAAAAAAAAAAAAGGAACAACTGCAGGCAGAGGACAGTGTAATGTTAAGGGGCCGTAGCAGGGATGCCTGGGTGGCTCAGTCGGTTAAGCATCCGACTCTTGGATCTCAGCTCAGGTCTTGGTCTCTGGGTCGTGAGTTCAAGTCTTGCGTTGGGCTCCACACTGGGTGTGAAGCCTACTTAAAAATTACATGAATGAATGAATGAATGAATGAATGAATGAATGAATGGCAGTAGCAGTTGGAACACAGGGACTCACTGGATCAGGTATGCCATCACATCCAGCTGGCCCTGCTTCAGGGGTAGGGTTGTGCTGATGTAGACAAGGCTGCAAGGAGGGCCACTTACATATGAGCATTCTGTCCTTATCCCATTCAATTTCTCCTCTGTCCTCTCAGACATGCAGGTCCCTGAATTCTGACTCTGACCCCAAGACTTACGTCTGCTCATAATCCGGTTTGGCAAACTACAGCTCGTGGGCTGGCTGCTTGTGTTTGTAAATGAAGTTTTATTGGCACAGTCGTGCCTGTTCGTTGATGTTTTGTCTGTGCCTGAGTTTGGCGGGGACAACCATGGAGTTGAGTCATCGTAACAGAGACCATATGGCTCACAAAGCTGAAATATTTCCTGTCTGAGCCTTTACAGAAGGTTTGTGTTGTTGTGACCGAGCCCACATAGCTCACAAAGCAGAAAGTATTTCACTGCTAGGAGATAACCCAAATGTTCATTCACAAGAAGTAGTTAAACATGATACAGCCATACTAGGGAATACTCTACAACTGTGTAAAAGCTATATGTGAAAAATGAATTCCACAATGGTACACATAATATGAACCCATTTCTATAACATGCATGGAGATATATAAATATATATGTACATGCATAGAAATAATGATAAGAAAGATGAATATAAAACTATACACAGTAGGGGCACCCAGGTGGCTCAGTCCGTTAAGCATCCGACTCTTAGTTTCAGCTCAGGTCATGACCTCATGGCTTGTGAGTTGAGCTCCACATCAGGCTCCATGCTGACATCACAGAACCTGCTTGACATTCTCTCTCTCCTTCTCTCTCTGCCCCTCCCCTGCTCACTCCCTCTGTCTCTCTCTCAAAAATAAATAAAATTTAAGAAAAATTAGCACACTTTACACACTCTATGTTAGCCAATTTGACAATAAATTATATTAATAAAATAAAAGTTTTAGTTGGAAGGAAAAAAATTTTTAACAAAACTATAAACAGTAGATGCCTATAGAAAGAATGTGGGCATGTGTCTGTGATGTAAGGGGGTGTAAATGGGACGTAAGGGGAAACTTTCAATGTATAGATTCCTACAGTATTTAAAGGAATTACAACAAGAAAAAATATAGATTTCTTGTGCAATGAAAAGTAGAACCATTATGTACATATGTGAGGATGCATAAGAAAGGAAATTATTTCTAGGTAGGTAGGATTACAGGAGTTTTTATGGTCTTTTGGACATATTTTTGCTACTTTCTTTTACTTCTGTAAGGGTATTGACAATTTCTTTGTGAATAAAAAATATGTACATTAACCCTTCTGAAAACTGGTGTTTAAGTGAGAAGTTTACTCTTTGGGGAAGTCTTACAAAATGCCACAGAGGAGAGATGAATCTAGAAACTAAGTCTTATCTTAAAAGATCCATGGGACTTTGCCTGAGAAAAAAAGAGGAGTTGAGGAAAAGCAATCCATCTTACATAATATAAAATGGAAGGAGAAAACTGGAGGCTGATGGGAGTGAAAAGTAGCACGTGTATTGTGCTAGAGAGAAAGCTTCAATTGTGGAAGGCTATGGTTATATCAAAATATGGATGGGTTTGGTCTGCGGATAGAGGAATTTAGACTATTAGGTGATGGAGAAGAAAAGTTGGTATCTAAAGAGTACTTTGTAAGCTATCACCATAGTCTCAGACATAATTATTCATAAGGTTTCTATTTGCAGCTCCAGACATTACCAAACAATTCTGTTAAAATTGAAACAGCTGGGGGTGCCTGGGTGGCACAGTCGGTTAAGCGTCCGACTTCAGTCAGGTCACGATCTCGCGGTCCGTGAGTTCGAGCCCCGCGTCGGGCTCTGGGCTGATGGCTCAGAGCCTGGAGCCTGTTTCCGATTCTGTGTCTCCCTCTCTCTCTGCCCCTCCCCCGTTCATGTTCTGTCTCTCTCTGTCCCAAAAATAAATAAATGTTAAAAAAAATTTTTTTAAATAAATAAAAATAAAATAAAATAAAATTGAAACAGCTGAAGAGATCCAGAAAACGAGTCTTCATAGATATTTCTAAACTCCATTGCTAACGTGCCTAAAAGTGGTAATGTTATGAGGTACAGTAATGTAAATAACATAACATATGGTGTATTCAAGAAGAGAATGACCCTGCATTAATCACGAGAAATAGAATATTAATGCCCCCAAAGAATTTTGAAGATGAATATTGCTAGAGTAAACTGAACTACCAATTCCTACATAATTAATAGACATTTCTTAATGTTTCAGTATGAAATAAATCCTCATTTACATCAGAAAAAAAAGAAAAGTGGAACCATTAAAATCTTAATTTATTACAAAAAGAAAAAAGAAACGAAAACCCCAGGTAAGCAGATTATTACTTCTGTCTAGGGCTGATGAGATTCACACCTGACTTTCACGATTCTCACCTCTACAAAATGGCGTCATCTCTGGATTTGGGGAATAGAAAAATACTTTCATATTTTCCGGACTCTATTTTACTCAAATCTCTCTCTTCACAAATACAACCATATTCCAAACACATAAACATTTTTGGAAGGGAGAGAAGTCACTTGCTTGTCTGAAAGCTTCCAATCGCTTTACAAGGCACTTGGCATAATTCCTTCTCCTCTCATTCTCTTCCCAAAATGCAGATTCCTTCCAAATACCGCTTCAAAGAGACTTTCCAAGTCCACCTCTTACCGACCCCTTTCAGGCACTGTCTCAAGATAGTCCCATGTGCGAACATTGATTTTTTAAGTTTATCTCCAACTGGGAACATGTCCTAGCTCAGCTGCTCACTAACTGTGTGACCATGGACCAATTAGTTCGTGTCCATAAGTCTTAATTTCTTCATCCCTAGAATGGGTATAAAAAATATGTATGAAATAATCTATTTGGTCACTTAACTAATAACGTGTTTTCTCTTGTGTGTCTGGCAATACGCTATGTGCTTAGCGCTGGATATCTAACAGGCAAGTGCACAAATGAATGGGCCTCCGCTCAAATTAAGGCAAGTGAGGGGCGCCTGGGTGGCGCAGTCGGTTAAGCGTCCAACTTCAGCCAGGTCACGATCTCATGGTCCGTGAGTTCGAGCCCCGCGTCAGGCTCTGGGCTGATGGCTCGGAGCCTGGAGCCTGTTTCCGATTCTGTGTCTCCCTCTCTCTCTCTGCCCCTCCCCCGTTCATGCTCTGTCTCTGTCTGTCCCATAAATAAATAAAAACGAAAGAAAAAAAATTTAAAAAAAAAAAATTAAGGCAAGTGGGATGAATAAAATGAGCACCCTGAAAATTCTTTCCAAAATATAACTCGAGATGTTGATTGATGTATCAATGAATGTTTTTTCCAAGTCTTTATAAATTTGGCTTATTTGAAGGCATAATGGAAGAAAAACTTATGATTAGTTAGGATGCTGAAAAACTAGAGTCAAGATAAAGATAAACGTGACCGTGGACACCACATATAGCAAAAATCATGGTGGTGTCAGAGGAGTGTCTGAAGTTGGGGGACACTGGTCTAAAGGGTTTCCCGTTCCCAGTGGTTAGTTCCGAATGGTGGTTGTCATGAGTGGGAGCCCCCTGGACCAGCTCCAAGTCATGGTCTCTGGCTTTAGACCAACATGGAGGAGGTAAAAAAAAAAAAAAAAGTCACGTGTGCCCCAAAGGAATGGATCACCCACCTGGGTGTGGATGACAGAAAGTCAAAGAATGAGAGACGGAGACAGAGAGAAAAATGCCCATCAGGTCAACCATGACCTTTTTCTCAGTGTGGGATCCCTAACATTTAGTTTTCCATCATGCTTTTCAAAACTTTCCAAATGTTCTGCATTTTTCTCGCATTCCTTTGGAAATCAGAAAACCCTGTAATGTTCTCTCTGAATAGGAAGTCAGTGCTGTACTCATAACCTTAACAATAGTTGTGTGGGAAATAAGTTTAAGAATTCTCTAACTTACACTTAAGGGTTAACAAAGCATAGGATGGAAAGCCCCCCGCAGCGTGAAAGCACCCAAGGTTAGTTAGCGAGACAAGTAAATTGTTATCCTTAAAGCTGCATGCTCCATCACTCTTAAACTTTAAAGATAGCAGCTAATTAGTTATATCGCCTACAGGAAAACACTTTCCATCTGGCGCCAGTGTATCATTGTGCTTTGATCACAACGTCAAATGCCACCTGCCCCCCAAACCCTTTGCTCCTTACGCACACAAGTTAATGGCTACTATCTGATTGTTTTCTTCTGCATGTTCGCCGCGTATGTAGAATCTTGAGAGCTCAATACCTATGGAGACACAACCCCTATTCGGGGCCCTTGTCTCCTCCCAGACATTAGCCTCTCTCGTTTTCATTTCTGCATCTGCTCTCTTGCTGGACGAGAACTCCGGACTCAAAGTCTGAGCTACAACTGCTCGAAGACATTATATGGCACACCTGCCCATGGATGAGGGGGCAGAGAAGAGAGGTTTGGGCACAGCTGCTCCTTTTTCTTCTCTTGAAGAAACTCCTCAGACAGGTCTCTTCACCAGGCTCCCCCAGGCTCTCCCCTTTCCTCACTACTTCTAGTCCATTTCTCCACCTCCCTTCCCATCTTGGTCTGCCAGCATCACTGTATTCCCCTACCTCTATCCACCTAGTCTTCCCTAAGTCTGCAAACCCCACCCCCACTTTCTACAAACCATTGCCCACCCCTTCATCATCCCATTTTCTCTCCCATCCCAATCTCCCTAGTCCAGTAACCTCCACCAAGTCCAGAGTCACCCTGCGCCCAATGGCAAAGAACACCAAGAACATTCTGATTCCATTCAAGCACCCATCACCTATTTCCTTCCCTGGTCTCATACATCTGCCCAATCCTTCCCATTCTTCTCACACTTTTCCTACATCCCTATTTCAACAGCAGCCTTTCAGCCCCTCACCTGGCACCCTGAGCCCTATCAGGGATGCAAACACTTCTAGCCTTCCTCTGTCTCTACCAAATACTTGGCCCCATATTAAATTTATTATAATTTCTCCCCAAGTTCTCACTCCTTCCCATGCTTCCAGGGCTCCTGTACTTCACTGCCTTCTTTTACAACCACACATTCTTGTTTCCCCTTGTTCTCCCCTCCATCCACCCTGCTTGTACTCAACGGTTCCAGCCACCTGAGAACCATTGGACTTCTGTCCATCCCAGATCGCCAGATCAATAATCCCCAGAGTGTCCTGGGTGCTCCAGTCCCACCAGCTCACCTCATTTTTCCTCAGGTCCACAAACCTCCCCCATTTTCCCACCCCCTCCCTTCCTGTTCCCCCAGTTGTTATACCACCTCAGACGTATTCAGCCCACTGTCCTGAATCCCCACAAGCCCTCTAAGGGGCTCCACTCCTGCACCTTCCTGCACCCTCCAGCCACCATTCCTCCATGTCTCCCTCTATCTATCCCCTGTCCCTCCTAGTCTCTCCCATCCATCCCCTACCCCCTGTCTACGGCCGTACTCACCCCTGATGCAGTCTCTCTCCAAATCCCTGTTGCTCCCACTTCCCCCCAGCCCCTACACACCACCTAGTGTCTCCCCAGTTCCCCTAACACCAGCTTCTCTCAAAACAACCCAATGCCTATCAAGCCCCCTCACCATCCCTGATCTTCCCATCTTCACTCACAAAATATCTCACTTAGTTCTTCCCAGGCCCCTATCCCTACCTATCAGTTTTTGGAACTCCTAGCCCAGAATGTCCCAAAGGAAGGATGACTGATCTAGCTCAGCCCCTAGCATTCCCCAGTGGTCGGTCCCCTCCATGCATTCTATTTTACTACTCCTTTCCCCAGTGCCCTGGCTTCTATTTCACGTCTTAAGCCCACTTTTCTGGGGCACCTGGGTGGCTCAGTCAGTTAAGCAGCCTACGTCAGCTCAGGTCATGATCTCGTGGTTCATGGGTTCAAGCCCCACATCAGGCTCTGTGCTACAGCTGAGAGCCTGGAGGCTGCTTCGGATTCTGTGTCTCCCTCTCTCTTTGCCCCTTCCCTGCTTGTTCATGTTCTCTCTCTCTCTCTCTCTCTCTCTCTCTCTCTCTCAAAAATAAATAAATAAACATTTTTTAATGCCCCCCTCTGAATCCCTGGGAACATCCATATCCCAGATGCTCTCTCTCACAATCTTACATGGCTAGAACCCAAACACCCAACCTCTGGATATCAAAGTCGTCCCTGGGACTTGATGACTCTAAGTCTGCATGTTCTGCTGTTTGTGGTTTTGTGGTCCCTGACTTTTAAACTTACCAGTTCCATGACACATGGGCTCCTTAACTTTCAGCTTCTGAAAGCTTCTTGTAACATACTTCTGGTGTCCAGATTCTACGTTCTCTACCAAGGTGCTAAATCCTGATTGAGTCCCTGCTTCCTCGTCCACACAATAGCCATCAGATCAAGGAATGGGCGCAAGTGGTGACATAAGCTGCTCACAGCCGCCCCCCAAAGCAGAGAGCTGAAGGGAAAGACCTCTTCAACCTTGTCTCTTCGTCCCTCGCTGCCACCTTTGATGGATGGGTCTTGTACTGGAGCTCTAGTGTGAGAAGTGGAATCTCACTTCAGAGACTTGCCTCATGGCAGTGTCTAACTTGAGGACAGAATTCTGGAGAAATGAGCTAGAAAACAGCCATGCCCACTTGCCCCAGTTAACTCTTATCTTTGGGTTTCCTACCAGAACTTAGTCTTTAATTTTCTCACTTAACATCCAAAAATGACCCATCAGGAAATTAACATTGTTATTCCCATTATAAATAAGGAGACAAGATTTGATAGGCTTTAAAAGTGAAGATAAAGGGACAAATGCTGAGATCTGCCTCCCAAACCGTAACCATCTAGGGATGCTGCTATCAGATAACCCTCGAGCTCTCTCCCACCTGCCCTCCCCAACGAGGGTTTGTCCCATGCCTACCATGTCCCCACAGGCACAGGATCCCCTAGACCACAGTACCCCTTTCTTCTGGTTTTCCATCTTACAGATTGTTGTGGACTGAATGTTTGTGCCCTCCTACCCAATGCATATGTAAATTCCCTAGCCCCCCCCCCCCCCCATGAATGTTGTACGTAGGAAAATCCGTTGAGGTGAGTTTTCTGGCTCATAGATTGTCAACATCTGGACGTGTCTTTGTAGGAAGGAGAGGCTTTGGTGAAGGGCTTAACCCAGAGTGACCAAGAAATTGAGCCACAGCTGGCCCTTTCTATGTTGGAAGTTTTGTTTTTTGTTTTTTTTTTTTTTTCAACGTTTATTTATTTTTGGGACAGAGAGAGAAAGAGCATGAACAGGGGAGGGGCAGAGAGAGAGAGGGAGACACAGAATCGGAAACAGGCTCCAGGGTCTGAGCCATCAGCCCAGAGCCCGACGTGGGGCTCGAACTCACGGACCGCGAGATCGTGACCTGGCTGAAGTTGGACGCTTAACTGACTGCGCCACCCAGGCGCCCCAATGTTGGAAGTTTTCTAAGCACACTTAAAGGCACATACAAATTCCAGATTTTGCAGGAACTGAATGTCAAGCATGGTTGACGTCTTTCACATTGCCGACACGACGAATTTCTTGAAACACACACAACAAAGTCTTACTTGTCCTCTGTCAGGGGTTCAGAGAATAACAGTTCCAGTTTTCCACGGATTTAAGAATATATAATTCAAAAGGTTGTTTTAATTAACCTAGAAAAAATAATATTTTACAAATTATGTCTAAGACCACAGAAAGAGAATTTTAAAGTTTCCATTGAAAAAAACAAATAAGAAATTTTAAATTTTTTTTTCAACGTTTATTTATTTTTGGGACAGAGAGAGACAGAGCATGAACGGGGGAGGGGCAGAGAGAGAGGGAGACACAGAATCGGAAACAGGCTCCAGGCTCTGAGCCATCAGCCCAGAGCCCGACACAGGGCTCGAACTCACGGACCGCGAGATCATGACCTGGCTGAAGTCGGACGCTTAACCGACTGCGCCACCCAGGCGCCCCTAAAAAAAAAAAACAAATAAGAAATTTAAGGAGCCTTCAATTTTTTTGTGAGTTTCAATCATCAAATTTCCTTGCCAGATGGTTATGTCAGAGGATCATCATAAAGGCCATATCACAAAGTACTTTGAGAAACACTGGTCTTCCTCAAAAGTCCCATCTCCCTGCATTTCCTAACCCCCAAGGTATAGAAGACAAGAACAATGAAATGCGCTACAGAAAAAAAAAATGATCTGTTTCAAGATATATGCCCTGGTCTCTCTGCTTCTGAGTTTGTAAAATGTTGCTTTACACATGGAGAAATAAAAGAGAGTGGGGAGGGAAATTAATGCAAGGCTGGAAATACTGTGTGTCGTCAATCACCTAAGATGTAAAGTCAAAAACGTGGATTTTGTCTTGTTCCCCCTTATCCTTTCCATTCCCAATATAAGTTGCTTCTTCCCGGGTCTACAAGAAGATCACTGTAATTTCTGGTGTTTGAGTGGGGCAGGCTCCCATGCTAATCTCTATACAATAAGTTGATAAAAATTGTGCTTCATGAAATTATTCAGAACTGAACACAAGACCAAATATTTTGTTTTTCTTGAACGAGGCTTCAGGAAGCCACAGAAGAGATGCCAGGATGAGGCCCTCCTGTATCTTCAAACACTAGAGGCACCAAGTTTTAGGAGACAGCTGAAGATAAAGTCACATTAAGCAATGGAATTGCTTGGTTCTTTGCCCACAGATAGTAGAAACAGCTGATCAGATTACTTACATTTTAGACACCTTCATTGGCTATCTGATGCTAGTTTTCTCACAGAAAGTATGTTTCTTTCCTTTGCTGGGTATATGATCTCAGGGTAGGGAGTAGATATTTACTCAAAAACTATAAGATTTTTGGTGGTTCTACCATAGGCAAACCACACCTACATACAATAGGTGGGGCGCCTGGGTGGCTCAGTCTGTTAAGCATCTGACTTCGGCTCAGGTCATGATGTCACAGTTCATGAGTTCGAGCCCCACGTCGGGCTCTGGTGCTGACCGCTCAGAGCCTGGAGCCTGTTTCAGATTCTGTGTCTCCCTCTCTCTCTGCCCCTCCCCTGCTTATGCTCTGTTTCTCTATCTCTCTCTCTCTCTCTCAGAAAGAAAGAAAGAAAGAAAGAAAGAAAGAAAGAAAGAAAGATGAATGGAACAATGGGCCACTAGCTAAAGAATACAAGCAGCCTCTAGATGCTGGAAAAGATGAGAAAACAAAACTCCCCCATAGTCTCCAGGAGGAATTCAGCTCGGCTGACACCTTGATTTTAGTCCCCTAAGACCCATTTAAAGCTTTGAACTTCTAAATCTGTAAGATAAATTTTTGTGTGGTTTTCAGCAGTACGTCTGTGATAGCTTGTTTACGACAGCGGTAACATACTAATACAATCAAAGTATAGGAATGGAAATATCCATCTTCTGGGGCTCTGGAGCAAGGGAAGCTCAGGTCCTAGTCAGGGGATCCTAGGAGCCAGCTCCCAGGGATGGGAACATGGCCTTGCTGACGCTGAGCTAGTTCAAGAACACGAAGGGTTAAGCACTGTTAGCATGCCCTAAACAGAAAGGTGTGGGCTGAGTGTCACATTCTTCCAGAGTAAGCTCAAGCCACGAGTGGGACAGGGCTGCGATACAGCCAGAATGGAGCATCGCAGGTCTTTGGGACCCTTCCCTTGTACAGATGACATCAGCTGCACTGAGGGATGCTGCATTGGTCCTGCCTGGTTACACTCCACATCCTTGGCTGAAAAAGTGTTCACAGTGGGGGGGGGGGGGGGGGGGGCGTTCAGCCCCCTTCCACCAAAGCATGAGCCACCTGAAAGCCTGCAAGTGGAAGCAAGTAATTCATTCCAGTTGAGTGAACCCAAGAAAACTGTCTCATGTGTATGGAAGAGAGGAAGGAGGCAGTGAAAGATTTTAGATGTTTACGGATTTGACCAAGTTCACGTAGCAAGCCCTTGATAGAGCTGGTATTTCATTCCAGACCTGTTTCAGTTGGAGAACTAAGATCTACACGATGCTCTTGGGTCATAAGGAAATACTTCGGGGTCAATAAGGAGACATGATGG
>NW_024412431.1:5381877-5385432 GCF_014898765.1 Herpailurus yagouaroundi | reverse complement strand
CCACTCAGCCCCGGAGAACAGCCCCTAGAAACTGATTGGTAGATAAAGGTGGTACTGGGGCTGACTCCCTGGGTCTTTGCCCCTGGAATCCAGCGCTCATGGTCAACCCTGTTCACAAATGCCAAGAATGACATAAAGCCCAATGTCCAGAAACAGCGAGAAGAAAAGTCATTTGTGGGCGCAGGTGGGTGCCCAGCAGTGTGAATACTGGCGTGTCTGCTCTCCCACCCACCGTGGGAGGGGCGGGGTCTCAGAGAAGCTGTCATGGTGATGGGGCAGCCTCCTCCCAGGCCTCTATGGGATGCCCAGGTTCTCTTTCTTCTCCTGAGTTGTGCTCCTACCTGGATGGTGCCCTGAGCCAAGGCCGGCTTGAAGTCTCTGCGCAGAACTTGGACTTTTTTAAAGAAGTTGGAGAGTCTCTGGGAAGAGAGGAGAAGGGGCGGGTCAGAGAGCCTCGCGTATGCGTGTTGGGGTGGGGGTGGGGGGGAGCTTGGGGAAATTGGGGGAATGAGGCGGGCGGCACAGAGGGATTCCTGCCTCCTGGCCCCTGCTGGGGCCACCCACCTGGCTCTTGATTCCAGGGGGTTCGGTCCAGGCAGGGAAGGACATCTCTGCAGGCGATAGAACAGCCATTTATTAGGCGTGAGAGTGTCTGTGCGTGTGTTGGGATGGCGGCTGGGGTCAGGTCAGACCAGGTACCTTGACAGGTGGTGTTCGTTTGCTTATCCTGGAATCCGGGTTTGAGCTCCCAGCCACGGCGGCAGCGGCACCTGTATGAGCCCACGGTGTTGACGCAGACTGTGGAGTTGTGGCACACAGGCGGCCGGGAGCTGCACTCGTCCACATCTGGGGACACAAAGACGGGACTCGGGCCCTTCTCCTTCTGTGTCCCGCCCCCTTTCCCCATATTAGTACCTCCCACCTTGGCTGGAGGTGACGTCCCCTGCCGACCCCACATCCTGGTGATGCAGGAGTTCTGGAAAGTGTGGGGAGGCCTGACACATAGCACGTGAGCCCTGTACAGATGTGCAAGTTGTGAACTATTGAAACACCTTTGTCCCAGTTGGTAATTAGCTGCCGCCTGGGGTCTCCAAGGAGCCTGCTCCTCAGTACCCCGGCTCCTTCCCCAGGATCCCCGCCCCCCCCCCAGATCTTTTCCCATCGAGCCTCAAGAGAATTAATGCTTGGCACAGCAGGGCACCGCCAGCATTCATCCTGCTTGGGTGGTGTGGGTGCCACTGAATACGCATGCAATCAG
The DNA here is from genome assembly GCF_014898765.1 of Herpailurus yagouaroundi. Lineage (NCBI taxonomy): Eukaryota > Metazoa > Chordata > Mammalia > Carnivora > Felidae > Herpailurus > Herpailurus yagouaroundi. The sequence continues at coordinate 5,384,174 of NW_024412431.1, read as the reverse complement.
CTGTTCTGAGTGTGGGTCTCCAGGATGTGGCATCTGAGCTCTGGACCTTCACAGACGGTGTTGTTTGGGCCATTGGGGGACCCAGGAATGGGCTTCCAGCCAGGGAGGCAGCGGCACTCATAGCTCCCAATGTTGTTGAGGCAGTGGGTGGTGTTGTGGCACGGGTTTTGCCCCGAGGTACATTCATTCACATCTGAGGACAAAGCCAGAGGGTCAGGGTCCCCTCCGCTGGCTGCACCCACCTCTCACTGCCCGGCATCAGGGACCCTGCTGTTATTGCACGTGCTGCCCCCTGGTGACCTTCAACCTCAATCTCAGTGCACCTTATGATGGCCTCCCTGCAAGATGGGCGTGGCAGGGACCATGGTCCCCGGTTTACAGGCTGTGAAACCAGGGGGGAAACTGAGTCATGGGGACCGGACTTTCTTTCCAAGGACTCTCAGCTACTCCCTCCCCAGCTCTGGCCCAGGCCCCCTTTCCAGGAACTGGAAGCGACACCCTCCCCCTGCTCCCAAGAGGCAGGTGAGGAAGGGGCGAGACCAGGGGATGCTCACAGAGGCGGGGGGCTCCACAAGGGAACCCCAGGCCCGGAAGGCCCTGCTACCTCCCCGCTCTGTGGTGGGCCTTCTGGGGAGGCAGATGATTGGGCCTGCTCCGTGGGCTGCGGGGTCCGCCTTGGCCCCGCCCCAGCTCCGGCGCAGCCTCACAGCCTCACAGCGTCTTCCGGGGCCTCTACCTGAGCACACGTTTGGGTCGCTCAGGTTGAGCTCCAAGCCGGGTGGGCACCTGCAGGTGTAGTTGCCCTGGGTGTTGATGCAGATGCTGCGGCCTTTACAGAGTCTGGGTTTCCGCTGACATCTGTCCACGTCTGCAGGGGGAAGGAGAGGGCATTGGAGGGCTGCCTGCAGCTGTTTCCTGGGATAGAAGCATCTGGAAGGCCCCGCCGTCTCCTCAGCGAGCGGGGGTGCCTTTTCTAATTCACATGGAGGCGTCCTAGGGGCAAAGCATGGTGGCCCAGATGTTTGTCCATATGTTGAAATTCTTGGGGAGAATCAGGCAGAGCCTTGCACGGGAAAACAGATGGAGGCTGAGCGGACAAGAACCCAAGCCAGGAAGCCAGAAGGTGTCTTCTCCGGGCAGGGCTGCTGGCCAGGGCCAGGGCCAGCTGGGGAAGATGGGCTCCTCCCTCCTCAAACCTCCCTCCCCCACGTTTCTCATGACCCGGGGGTCTGGGAGGGCTCCCAGTGTGGCCAAGCACATGTGGGCTCCAGGAGGGGAAGGACTCTTCACGGCAGCCTTTGATGACCGTGAAGAAGGTGGATATTGTGTTGGAACACACATGCTGTGAGCGTGTGATGTACCTTGAGCCCTGGAGTTTGGAAAGGCATAGGAGACCAGGTAGGACGTTCTGTGGAGAAAGTGAGACCAGTGACCCCAAACCTCGTAGATGGGGAGACGGAAGGTGCGGGGTGGTTCTTGCCTTGACACGTGTTCTCACTCTCACTCCGGAACGCTTTTGCCCCAGAAGCAAGCAGGTATCCGGAGCTGCATTTGCAGTAGAAGCTCCCCTCTGTGTTCTGGCAGTCTGCAAATTTTCCACAGGACACTGGCAAGGGTGGCCCACACTCATCGATGTCTGGAACACAAGAGAACGAACAAAGGGTCACCAGCCAAAAGAGTGAGTTCCCACAGGGCAGAGGCCGTGGCCTCCAGCCCTCCTCTGCCGTGGGGACCCAGAGAGAACTCAGTTCACAGTTCGGTGGACCGAGCTGGAGCCAGCCGCTCTAGAAAGCCTGCCGACTGATCTGCTCACCTCTGCTCTCCGGCCGGGCCTGACGGCACCTAGATCCATACACTCTGCTGTGTCGTGACGGGGGCTAGAAGGAGGTCTGCATCCCCCTCTGCGGGCCTCGTGGGCCAGATGGAGGCCCTGACTTGGGCTCCAGACCCTCCCTTCTGAGACCATTTGCACCATCGGGAAGCTGGGGGTGGGCTCCAGTCAGAGGGATGGTGGCACTGGAGGCCACTCTCAATGCGGACAGTGGGGGGAGTCGTGGCTGGGTGACACTCACCACTCACACCTGAGGCTAAAAGCCCCTGCCCGTTGACAGCTTTCACCTCCCATTACTCACAGTGGCCCAAGTACACCTCACAGGGCCCATCCCCCACTCCCCCGTCTCTGGTGTCAGGCGTGTTCAAGATGCCCCAGGGTGTCTCTGGAAGAGTCTTACTACCGCCAACCCTGGAGGAAGTGACTCTTATCAGAGCCTATCGCAGATACGAAATGAGGAAGCACC
>NW_024412431.1:5343202-5381867 GCF_014898765.1 Herpailurus yagouaroundi | reverse complement strand
AAGAAGTGAACCCCGGAGAGCAGCGACAGGCCGTGGCGTTGACACATCTGGAGTTCAGAGGGCACCACCGTGCACAGTCTGTGGGTGCAAAGGGTGAGAGGACAGAGACCACAGTCAGAAGCTTCAAGGAATGGAGGGAGCCAGCCGCCAGCTGGGGGTGAGGAGCAGAGGAAGAGAGGCGGGGGAGCAAGAGGGATGGCTGCCATTGGAAGAAGAAAACACAGAAAACTCTGGACATTTGTGGAGGTAGAAACAGTTTCTCTTATCTCCAGAAGACCAGAGCCTCACTTGAAGAATATGCCCCGCTTTGCCCGCTTGTCAGTGAGGGGACCCAGACCCCAGCATGCACTCCCCCGTGTATGTTACCCATGGGGCTGGCTGGGCAGACTCACCACTAGTCTTCTGGGCAGCAGCTCCCAGTGGCAACAGCAGCTGTGTCAAGAGTCCTGGGGCAGAAAAAACAGAGATGCAGTTTCAACCCTTGTCCACGTGGTCATTGTTCCCGGGAGGTGGTTCTGATGCTACAGTCCATGGGTCTCCCAAGGCTCTTGTAACTTACGAAGTTTTGACGACCAGTCCCTTTCCTTCCGTCTCCCTGGACTCCCCGAGGAGTCCGTCACTAACAGACATAGACCTTGTGGAGCCTCAGTGCTATAGGTAAGGGGACAGAATATACACAGGTGACGTCAGGGACACAAGGTAGAAATTCCAACCTTTCCCGGTGGAGGGAGTGAATCTTGAAGCACAAAGTCCTCAGATTGGCCAGGTTCTTAGTTCTCTGGCAATGGCAGAAATCTACCCTGAGGATTTCTCTCCCAGGGTCACTGTCCCCTCTTTGACATACATGTTTTGGGGCACACGAGAAGAACGTGGGTTTGGGCGTCAGACAGCCCCAAGTCTGAGCCCTAGCTCACAGCAGTATCAGCAGGGCAGGGAGCCCTGGAGTCAAGAGAGTGGGGGGAGCTGATGACAGGTGAGGAGTGATAACTAAGGGCACCGTCAGGTAGAGCCACCGTCTCCTGGTTAAGAGGCCTCTCCAGGTGCAGTACCAGGAGCGATGGGTCACTGGACAGGCTTTGTGGTATGAAAACGGCTGCAGGTGCGAAGGAATCTACCCTACAGGCAATCACTGGGTCACCTGTTAGAGTCTGTCCTTCCATTCACGGGAGGCATGATGCTGCTATGATGGTGTTTTGTTTTGTTTTTAATGACATTAACATTGAAATCAGTAGACTCTGATTAAAGCAGATTACTCTCTTGGCAAAGAAGAAGTCAAACTTTCACTTTTCGCAGATGACATGATACTCTACATGGAAAACTCGAAAGATTCCACCAAAAAAAAACTGCTAGAGCTGACACAGGAATTCCGCAAAGTCGCGGGACATAAAATCAATGTACAGAAATCAGTTGCATTCCTATACACCAATAATGAAGCAACAGAAAGGGAAATCAAGGAATCAATCCCATTTACAATTGCACCAAGAACCATAAAATACCTAGGAATAAACCTAGCCAAAAAGGTAAAAGATCTGTATGCTGGATACTTATTGAAGACACAAAGAAATGGAAAAACATTCCATGCTCATGGGTTGGAAGAACAAATATTGTTAAAATGTCAATATTACCCAAAACAATCTACACATTCAATGCAATCCCAATCAAAATTGCACCAGGGGCGCCTGGGTGGCGCAGTCGGGTAAGCGTCCGACTTCAGCCAGGTCACGATCTCGCGGTCCGTGAGTTCTAGCCCCGCGTCAGGCTCTGGGCTGATGGCTCAGAGCCTGGAGCCTGTTTCCGATTCTGTGTCTCCCTCTCTCTCTGCCCCTCCCCCGTTCATGCTCTGTCTCTCTCTGTCCCAAAAATAAATAAACGTTGAAAAAAAAATTAAAAAAAAAATTGCACCAGCATTCTTCTCAGAGCTAGAACAAACAATCCTGAAATTTTTATGGGACCACAAAAGACCCCAAAGAGCCAAAGTAATGTTGAAAAAAGAAAACCAAAGCGGGAGACATCACAATCCAGGACTTGAGCCTGTAGTACAAAGCTGTAATCATCAAGACAGTATGGTACTGGCACAAAAACAGACACATAGACCAATGGAATTGAATAGAGAACCCAGAACTGAACCCACAAATGTATGGCCAACTAATCTTTGACAACGCAGGAAAGAGTATCCAATGGAAAAAAGACAGTCTCTTCAGCAAGTGGTGCTGGGAAAACCAGACAGTGACATGCAGAAAAATGAACCTGGACCACTTTCTCACACCAGACACAAAAATAAACTCAAAATGGATGAAAGACCTAAATGTGAGACTGAAAACCACCAAAACCCTAGAGGAGAAAACAGGAAACAACCTCTTGGACCTCAGCCACAGCAACTTCTTACTCAACACGTCTCAGAAGGAAAGGGAAATAAAAGAAAAAATGAACTATTGGGACCTCATCAAAAAAAAAAAAAAAAAAAAAAGCTTCACCACAATGAAGAAACAATCAGCAAAACTAAAAGGCAACCAACAAAATGGGAAGATATTTGCAAATGACATATTGGATAAAGGGTTAGTATCCAAAATCTATAAAGAACTTACCAAGTTCAACACCCTAAAAGCAAATAACCCAGTGAAGAAATAGGCAGAAGACATAAAAGACACTCTTCCAAAGAAGACATCCAGATGGCCAATCGACACACAAAAAAATGCTCAACGTCACCCCTCATCAGGGAAATACAAATCAAAACCACACTGAGATACCACCGCACATGGGTTGGAGTTGCTAAAATTAACAATTCAGGCAACAACAAGTGTTGGTGAGGATGTGGAGAAACGGGAACCCCCTTGCACTGTTGGTGGGAATGCAAACTGGTGCAGCCACTCTGGAAAACAGTGTGGAGGTTCCTCAAAAAATTAAAAATAGAATCACCCTACAACCCAGCAATAGCACTGCTAGGAATTTATCCAAAGGATACAGGAGTGCTGATTCATAGGAGCACATGTACCCAATGTTTATAGCAGCACTTTCAACAATAGCCAAACTATGGCCAAGAGCCTAAATGTCCATCAACTGGTGAATGGATAAAGAAGTTGTGGTTTATATATATGATGGAATACTACATGGCAATGAGAAAGAATGAAATCCTGCCATTTGCAGCAACGTGGATGGAACTGGAGGGTATTATGCTGAATGAAGTCAGTCAGAGAAAGACAGATATCATATGTTTTCACTCATGTGGATCTTGAGAAACTTAAGAGGGAGAAGGGAAGGGGAAAAATAGTTACAAACAAAGAGGGAGGCAAACATAAGAGACTCCTAAATACAGAGAACAAACTGAGGGTTGATGGGGGGAGGGAGGGAAGGAAAATGGGTGATGGGCATTGAGGAGGGCACTTGGGATGAGCACTGGGTGTTGTATGTAAGCGATGAATCATGGGAATCTACTCCTGAAGCCAAGAGCACACTGTATACCCTGTATGTTAGCTAACTTGACAATAAATTATATTTAAAAATAAAATAAAATAAAAATAAAGTAGATTACTCTTCATAATCTGGGTGGGCCTCATCGGTTGAAGACCTTACGAGAAAAAAAGGCTGACCACCCCCCACCAGGAAGAGCGAATTCTTTTTCCAGACTGACTTTGGACTTGAGATATAACATCAACATCTCTGGAAACATCCCTAGGTTTCCCACCTGCCCTACAGATTTTGGACTTTCCAACCTCAAAAATCTCATAAACTAATTTCTTTTATTTTTTAATTATTTTTTAACGTTTATATATTTTTGAGACAGAGAGAGACAGAGCATGAACGGGGGAGGGGCAGAGAGAGAGGGAGACACAGAATCCGAAGCAGGCTCCAGGCTCTGAGCTGTCAGCCCAGAGCCCGACGCGGGGCTCGAACTCACAGACTGTGAGGTCATGACCTGAGCCGAAGTCGGACACTCAACCGACTGAGCCACCCAGGCACCCCTAAACTAATTTCTTAAACTAACACATTCTCTCTCATCTCTCTCTCTCTCTCACTCTCTCTCTCTCTCTCTCTCTCTCTCTCTCTATACACACACATATACATCTCTATCATATATGTACATATGCTTGTATACACATACGGAAACTACTGTTTCTGTTTCTCTAGAGAACCTGGTGTAATACAGGCTGTAAAATGAAAAAGCTCTGATAAGTCCCCCAGTCTCCCTAGAAATAAGTTTCACCAAATTTCTTCTTTGAGACATTAATATAATTGAGCTAGTACCATTCTTAAAATTTCTTCCCCACTCTCCCCTACAAAGATAGTGCAAAAATCAGAAACAGAGCAAAACCCAGGAATAAAGCAAGGAACAGAGAAAATTCTCGGCCTGGATAGAGTTCTCTGATAGCTTTCGTGGCCTATCCCCACTGTTATAATTCTACCTACCCGGCAGCAAACTTAGATGCCCGTTTCTCATGGTGAAGATACCAGCAAGCCCAACCACGGAGGATGCTGCCCAGGTTTGGGGGGTGTGTGTGTGTGTGTGTGTGTGTGTGTGTGTGTGCTAAAAAGACTTCCTGTTTTAAGTCTGACTTCAGATAGAAAGCTCATCATTGGATGAACTTAGATGAAACAGCAATCTGCTGTTTCCCACACCCCGCCCCTCATATTTCCCTGTGATGACCATCTCTGAAACTCACACTTCCATTTTTAAGTATTTGCTTAGCATTTCCAGTATTTGTGCTGAAAGCCTCTTTGATGGTTTTTATATCTTTTTGATCTAGGAAGACCTCCCAATTATGGAGAATCATTCTCCTGGCTTTTTTGGCCCCTCTGAGGACTGTGGTTGAGAGTGAACAGACTTTTTAATCTATTTATTATCTACTTGTGTACTTCTTTATTTTTAAGTTCTTATTCTGAAACAAATGTAGACTGACGGGAAGTTTCAAAATTAATATAGAGAGGTCCTTCACCCAGTTTCCTGCCAAAGATACATTTTTATGTATTTAAGTATTTTTATGTGTTTAACAATCATCAAATATCTAAACCAAGAAATTGCATCAGTACAATGTGCATGTGTAGTTCTGTGACACCGTGTTATGTAGACAGGTTCCTGTAACTATCACTACAATAAAGATACATAAATATCCCATCATCCTCATATGACCCCAACATCCCTAACCCCTGGCTGGTCTAGAACTAAGGTGTTGTTATTCTTCAGCAACACTCAACGCAGCCTTAGACTCCTATGTATTGGTGAAGGAAAATATTCCTGATAGGTTTTAGAAGATGAGAAAAACGTCCCCAAATGTTACATTTCCTTTGTTTTCTACCTGGCCATGCACATTATTAGTCTGCTAGCCCTGCCGTAATAACATAGTATCAGCTGGGCGGTTTAAACCACAGAAATCTATTTTCTCAGTTCTGGAGGCTGGATTCCAAGCTGAAGGTGCCGGGAGGGTTGGTTTCTAGTGAGAGCTCTCTCTTGGCTTGTAAACGGCCAACTGCTCCCTGTGTCCACATAGGACCTTTCTGTGTGTGTGGAGATAGAGAGGGGAGGGGAGGAAGGGAGGGAGAGTGATCCCTGGTGCCTTCTAGTTCCAAAGCCGGAACACTTCTCTCTCTGCGTCTCTTGGCCGCGATGCCAGCCCTGCCTTGTTCCCCTTCACTTTTCTTTCAGCCTGTACTCCCTTCACAAAGGGCTTTTGTGCTGCTCTCAGGTCTGAGAGCTCCAGATGCCCCACAGTCTTGGATGTGCCCCTCCACTGTCTTCAGGCCTCTGGACCTTAACAACCCATCGTGGGACTCCCGAAGGTCTCCCCTGATGGAAATAGGAGTCAGGATAATGGCAACAAGCGGAGCCACTGAAAGATCTGGAGGACGAAGGGCACCTCCAGCCACGACACCGTGGGGGCGGAGACGGTGGTCAGAAGCCCCAGGGAATGGACGACGCCTGCTGCCAGCTGGGGACCAGAGAGTAGAGGGGAGGGTCAGCTGCTGTTGGAGGAGGGAGATTCTAGGCAGTTGAGGAGGAGGAAACAGTTTCTCTTACGTCCAGAGGAAGTCCGTTTCTGAGGGTCATTCACAGAATAAGCCCCATCTCCCCGGCCCCCCCCCCCTTGTCAGTGAAGGAACCCAGTCCCCCAGGGGCTGGCATGCACTCCATCACTGATGGGGCTAGCTGTGCAGGTGCACCTCCAGGGTTCAGGGCTGCGCCCTCAAAGGCAACAGCAGCAGCACTGTGGTAGGATCCTCTCCCTAAGGAGAGGAAAAAAAAAAAAAAAAAAGGGAGAGAAAAGAAAAAGCAAAACTTCAAGGTACCTGGCTATGTACCTGCGTGACAACATTCCTCATGACCTTGTAAACTGAGACTACCTAATCAGACTACATGTTTATGTATGTTACCATATATGGGAGACGAGGAAGTAAAAAATACATTTAAAACTATGCCACATGGCGTTCGGGGCTCAGTTCTTTGGGTACGAATGCAACAGAGCAGTGCCGGCAGGAATGAAGTCGCTTCCTGGAAAGAAAAGCCTCAGTGTCACGACTCTCTGTGCGAGATTCCCGCTACATTACCTGGGGAGGGTCCTCCGGGATTCGGAGACGGTGCATTTACACCTTCTTTTCCACCGGGGATACGAACCTCGAACCTCGAGCCTCAGGGCGCCGGGAGAGGGGCCTCGCCTGGTAACAGCAGACCACTTGATCCGCAGGAGACTAGCCCTCCGGTGCACCAACGGAACCCATGGGGCCCAGGAGCCAACTCAGGGAGCACGGCCCGACCGACGGGTAAGAACCTGGGTTCGTTTGGGCACACCTGCCCCTAAGAAGCAGAAGGGGAGCTCGATCACCTCCCAGAGTTGCCCTAGAAGTTCCACAAGGGACAGGGAACGAAGCTACAACTCTAAGGCGCTGGGCGGCAGGTCAGAGTCTGGTTAGTCTCCCTCAGAACAGGGACTTTAAGAAATATTCCCAAGCAGCTGCCGAAATTCCTTTTGTTTGGGGGAAATTCCCTGTCCTCTCTGGACTGACCTGAACTGCCTAATACCACTGGTGGAGAACAAAACAAAACAAATCTGGAGTCTGCCCCTCTGTCTGAGCCGACAAGATTTAAAACTGGGAATTCTCTTTCTCTGCCTTCTGGTGGCACCTCTCCTCTTCTGTCTTCCCTCCCCCCCCCTCCTTTTCTGCACCCCCAGGGTGGGGAGGGGGGCAGCCTGCATAACTGGCTCCTCAGTGCCTCAGGCACAATCAGCCTCTACTCCCCCTGCCCCCATGTCAAGGAGCAAAGACCAGCGAAGTCAGATTTCCCCACCAATGTCCTAGGTAAAAATTCACCATGGGGAACAAATTGTCTTACGAGGACCCAAGTAAAACGTATTCAGTGTTTAAGCGAATTTGTTGGTTTGAGAGAGACAATGTTCATCAGCATTAAAAAAAAAACAAAAACAAAAACAAAAAAACCCCACTTTTATTCTACCTAGAGTTGCTGAAGGTCAAATAAGCTCATGCTATCTCTGTTCCAATTTGTTAACAAAAGGGTGATTTAAAGTAATGGTTAACTTTGTCTGTCTCATAGTTTTCATGGGTAATTGCTAAGACAGCTTTGAAAGTCTCTGGTAAAGTAAACCGTGAAAGATTTTGCTTGCATAATAAATCGGGATTAAATTCACTGGATATCTAACGAGGTAAGAGGCTAAAGCACTGATGACTGGATGTAGGTCTGTGCTTTTTGACGTGTCAGAGAAAAACCAAGGATATTTGGATCTGTTGAAAAAATGCTTTGTGCTTAATTGATTCATAAGTTTGCCGTCTGAAAAAATTCTCATGTAACGGTTCACAATTGGTTACTACTTAGTTTTCACTAGAGACTAAAGTTTCTAAGAGTTAAACTTCTGCCAGATGTAATTAAAACTAATAAAAATAACAAAAGCAACTCTATATAGATAAGCAGGAGATACGAAAGAAAGATACAAGAAATGGAAATACATTTTTGTTGAAGGTAATAAAAAAAAAAAAGTAATTTTGTCCTAAATGAGACTGGTTATTTGGAGAAAAATGGCTTGGGACAAAATCTAAATGCAAAGAAAAGTTGTGGAAGGTTCGCGGAGGAAAGTCTTTAAAAAGAAATTTTATGTGTGGTCAGGACGGACTAAGATTAAAATAAATGGATTTTGAAAGTACTCAGGGTTAAGATTAAACTTCCTCCTCCTTTGATCCAAAGGCTGAGAAAATGATAGCAATTCCCTTCATGCCAGCTTCCAAATCCCCCAATTTGTGTTGTTCCTGTTCAGCAGAGGACTGGATGCCTCTGCCATATGAGGGATGGGTGATATATAAAGGGCTTTTACTAAGATACATGGGAGCCGTTTTACCAAACTTAGCCCATGGTATGCCAAAAATGGATGCCCACACAGCTGAAACATATTTATGTGGGCTTTGTTGAGAAAGGGCAGGGGAATAGACCTTGACTTTGGCCCTTTAACCCCCGCCCTCAACAGCCAGTGATCAATATATAAGTTACTGTTGGACCAAAATGAAATTAGTGCGTCCTACGACAACCAGGAAAGTCTTGCTTGGTCACAGTCCATACCCAAAGGTCCTACAGGCAGGAAACGAAAGGGTGAGAAAGAACAGGAAAGACCAGGCCAGCTCTTGGAGGTAGAGTCAAGCCTGGGTAAGAATGACTACTCCCAGCACCTCGCAAGACTAACAGGGCTTTGGGCTGCCAGTTACAGGGCCAGCCAAAACGCGGGGCCAGGAGATGAGGTTTCTCCTGGCCAGCTATAGGAAATTGAGACAAGGGACAACTTTCCGCCTTTTTCCTACGGATGGGTAATTCCCCAACCAAGGCCATTACCCCTTTGGGATGCATTAGGGTTCATTTTCTTTTGCACAAAGGCTCGGCCCCAATACAGATGGGAAGAGGGCACCTGGCCACCAGAGGGAAATATCAATGACAATACTGTCCTACAAGTGGACATGTTTTGCAAATGTGAAGGGAAATGGAGAGATCCCCTATGTTCATTGTTCCTGGGCCTTAAGGAAAAAATCGAGATACATGTAAGCAACGTAAGGTGGATCGTCATTTAATGGCAACCCTTTCTAGAGCCCAGCAATCAGGAGGGGACACAATTAAGGGCCCCTCACCTGTACCCAAACCAGACCTAGAGAAGGAGGAAGGGAAGCCTCCCTCCTCCCCCTCCCCCTCCTCTTCCTCCTCCTCAGGTCTTCAATCTACATATAATAATAAAAATGCAATTCTGCTCCCTGCTACCCACCTTATCCAGGCCCTCCCCGTAAAGGGCATGTTTCCCTTACAAGAAGCTAGAATGCCAGAAGAAAAAACCTTTACGTTACAAGGTTTAAGACAGGTAAAAGGAGATCTAGGTACGTTTTCTGACTGAATAAGTATATAAAGGCTTTTCAGAATATTATGTATGTTTTTGAGTTGACCTGGAAAGACATAATGCTTTTGTTAAACCAGACTCTTAGTGAGACAGATGCTTTATAAAAAAAAAAAACAACTAAGGAAATTTAAGATTTGGCCCTTAAATTATGCTAAATTAGCCACTATTTTACAAACCAAAAATGAGAGCCGGAGGGCCTTCCTGGAAAGGTTGAGGGAGGCTCTCATTAAATACATGGCTATCTCCCCTGACACCCTAAGGCTGAGATGATTAAAAGGACAAATGTGTCACTCACTGAGCCCTAGTATTCAGAGAAAATGCAAAAGTTGGCTGTTGGCCTTGAAGGGACCCTGGAGGAGCTCTTATGAGCTGCCAATTGGGTATATTACAACCAAGATCAAGAGGAGAATAAAAAAAAAAAAAAACACAACAGAAAAGGAGGCTTAAAAAAATCTGAGGCCTTAGTTGTGGCCTTAGGTACTATGTGAGATCGGGCTTCCCGAGGTCCTGGCACCAAGTGCCATTTATCTGGGCACTGAGAGCACTAAAATGAGAATGTCCTCAGAGGGGACAACCAAAATGAAAATCCCATAAGCCATGCCCCTTATGTGGAGCCAATCACTGAAGATCTGAATACCCTGGGGGACCTCTATCTGTGAGGGCTCAGATAACAATGTCCCTGGAAGGGATTAACCTGGGCCTGGGGCTCTTCACGGTGCCCCCCCCCCCGACCCAACTGTCTATCAGAAACCCAGAACCTCGAGTAACCCTAAATATAGAAGGGAAGGAAAACTGGTTGGTTTCCTTCTCGACACCAGGGCGACCTTCTCTGTCCTCCTTTCCACTCCAGGCCAACTATCCAAATGCAGCAGGACGATTAGGGCCATCTCCAGAAAACTTCTAACTAAATGTTTCCCTCAGCCCCTGGGATGTCTATGGGGAAACCTAATTTTTTCTCATTCTTTCCTGATAATGCCAGAGAGCCTTACTCCCTTCCTAGAAAGGGACATTATAACTAAATTAGAGATTATGGTGCTACTAACTCCAGGACAGGTAAAGAATTGTATGAGTTTTGGAAAATTACTGGATATTGTAGGCTGTAGATACAAGGGTTCAGGAAAATAGTTTGCTGCTATATCAATTATTAAAGGAGACTCAAGCCGACCTACTCTCCCCCAAAAAGTTAATGAACTGGGGTCTGACTCCTAGACATTGTCTCCAGCCCTTGGAATGGTTACAAACAGAGCAGGGCAATTACTCTTACCAAGCTCTCAGAGGTAAGACAGCATTAAAACACAGCATCAGGCCTTTCATTTTGGGAGGGACAAAACTTCTCAAATGGCCCAAAGGATGTTTACTGGAAAAAAAATTTGTCAAGGACAGTTCTGCAAGCAGGATCAGCCTGTGAAGTATGTCTTAGAAACAATCCTTTCAGCCACAAACTTGCTCTCCCAGGCAATCAAGAAACTGGAGACTGTCCAGAAAAGACTGACAATTAGGTTCACTCATATACCAAGGTCGAAGGAATTCTAGCATCTGTTGGTATGGAGTGATACTTTTACTAATTGAGTAAAGGCCTTCTCCTGCCAGACAAAAAAAGGCACAGAAAGTAATAAAAAGTTCTGCTTTATCAAATAATACCAGGTTCGGCTTACCTAAAAATTTTTCAAATTAATAATGGTCAATAGCTGCCTTGACTCTTTCTCTGATAGCAGTCCTGGCTCGTGGAAAAGTTTTACACCTCAAAATAAAGGAGACTGTCCGCTTATACTCAGCAAAACTCTAGATAACACTTCACAAGCATTAGATGCTTTAAAAATTTTTCGTAATTCAGTTAAGGCCAAACTCTTGGAAATAGAGCCACCATTGATTACTTACCGCTCCTGCTTCTCCATCACCTGGGTCATGAGAGATTCCCTGACATGTGTTGTTTACAAAGGTTGTTTGACAGGTTTGGAAACCACAGACATGCTCTTACGATGCCATCTTGTTGGTCAGTGTAATTTTTACTTTGTGTTTTTCTCTGTGTCTGCTAATGCCTGCCAGCCTTCCTGCAGAACCATACTATGGGCCACTCGACCGACCCCTTGGGTAGACTCCCAACTGCTGTACCCCCACACCGTCCCTTATCAGCCTGAAGAAGCCGGGACAGTCGTTGTCCCTGTTCCCTAACAGCGGTTCCAGGCCCTGTTCCAGCGGAGAAATAAATAGGGAAAGGGTTAACATCAGGCAGGGAGAGAGAAGGGACCTTCAGGGAGGCAGACGGCAGATGCAGGTGGGAGGCTAAAGAAGCAGACGGGGTTCTCCCCTTATGAAATCCTTTATGGGCGCCTCTCCCCCATTATCAAGGGCATAGGGGGAGGGATCTAAATGAGATAGACCAACTAGCCCTGAGACAACAGATGCGAGCCCTTGGCTCTACCCTAACCACCTTACACCCCTGGGTCAGGGAGCGATTATCTGAATCTGACCACAGACGCTCATCCCTTTAAACCAGGAGAGGCAATATGGATAAAGGAGTGAAATGTCCAACCGCTAAAACCCCTCGGGAGGGGCCCGTTCACTGTCATTTTGTCCACCCCTACCGCAGTAAAGGTGGCCAACGTGGGTCCCTGGATTCACTACAGCAGAGTGAAGCCGGCATCTCAAAACTGGGAGTGCATTTGTGACCCATCAACGCTGTGCAGACTGACCATACAGAAGATTCTGGACTCCGGAGTCTCCAGAAGACTGCAGCCCTGCTTTAGTCACTCCAGAAGCTGACTGACCTACACATGGCAGAAGCTTGAGGAATCGGCAGTCTGGAGAAACAAAAGACCATCGTTATTTTCTGTATGTTTTCTTGCTGTGATGCACTGTCATGGCTCATTTCTCACTATTATCATGATTCTTGCTCTACTCTTTGCCATAGGACTGGCCGAGGCCACCCCGGCCAGCCGGAAACGTGGTGAGAGGTTTCTGTGAACACTCACCCTCCCTTTGTGGATCGGATACTTCGTTGGTACCAACACGGGGAAACAATGGCCATGAGAGACTAGAAAATTAGATCCCCACAAACCTTATAGTACAACAAAATACCCCAGTCCTACGACCAGGGTTTGGCTTCTCAGAAGCTCAATTATTGGGAAAAACTGTCCTGCCTGGTGAGGAAAAAGTTCATTGTCGTCTCTGTTAAAAACTTAACATGCATAAGCCAAAGAGTTTATAACTCAACTGCCCGGAAAACCCAATGGTGGGGGACCCCAGATCACCTTGAGCCAGATCCCCACCCCTTGTCTAACTTCTCTCATCTCCGAGAGGCCTGGGACAAGGTCAACATAGCCGTCAAATGGCGGGTCCCAGGTGGACTAGCCTGGATACGTGGAAGGACAGCCTATACAGTACTTCCCTCAGTCTGGTCAGGGTCATATACGCTGGGAACTCTTCATCCATCTTTCTTCGTGCTCCCACTTGCCAGAAGGAAACATTTGGGAGTCCGAGTGTATGGGGACAGGGACACTCAAAGAAAGCGGTGTGCCTTACCAATTGGCAACTAAAAAGATGAGGAATGGCCCCCCGAGCATAAATCCAATATGATGGCCCTGCCACCTGGACAGAGGACGGGTCCTGGGGCCACCGTGCTCCCATTTACATGCTAAACCGCAGAATCGGACTACAAGCAGTTATAAAAATTATAACCAGTGAAGCTGCCAGAGCTCTTAACTTACTAGGCAAGCAGCAAACCAAAATGTGCAATGCCATTATCAGAATCGCGTGGCCTCAGATTACCTGCTTGCTTCTGAGAGAAAAGTCTGTAAAAAGTTTAACCTAAGCAACTGCTGCCTACAAATAGATAATGAGAAAAAAAAAAAAAAATGATGCAAGAGATCGCAAATCAAATGAAAAGGATTGCTCCTGTCCCCGTCCAGACCTGGAACGGTTAAAACCCCGGGGGTTTTAACCACGAAGCAGGCCTCACCAGACATCAAATCTGCCAGCATCCCGATCTCAGACTCCAGCCTCCAGAACTCTGAGAAGAAAGTTCTGCTGTTTATAAGCCATCCAGTCTATGGTATTTTTGTTATGCGGCCCGAACAGACGAAGATAGAGACCAATACCTATAAATGTGGAGAAGATTTTGAAACACAAATAATATGATCTAGCGGATTGTATTCTATATGCAGAATACAATACATTGGCTTCAACGACACAGGAAGCATTTGTGACAACTGACCACACACTAAGTGCACCAGCTGGATACAGCATTCGGCCGTAATAAACCCATCCCTCCCCTCCCCGGCCCCCTCCCCAAAACAGCAATGTCCTGTGCCAGTAAGAAGTACACCTTTTCCACGTAACAAGATATCCAGAAACAAACAGTCCGGGGCAGCCACACAAAGATACCAGCTGGGGAGCCGGGATGGTCGTGAGGTCTGGCTACACTCTCTTCAGCTGCAGCCTTTACCCTCATGGCCGTGGGATGGCTTCTCGAGCACTGGGCATCATGTCTGTTTGTACAAAGGCCAAGAAGTGGAGGGATCTGGCTAAATGTTCCTTTGCAACATCCTTCCCCGGAATCACACCCAATGACTTCTCATACTTAGAATGGCCAGGACTGGGGGGAGGGCCGTGGCGTCCCCTAGCTGCAAGGAGCAGGCTGGGAGGTACGGGGTTTTTCAAGAGCGCATCGTACCAAACTGAACAAGAGAAACCTAAGTTGTTTTTTAAGGAACAAGGGGCAATTTTGACAGGCAACTAGCAGGATATGCCACGTTAAAAACAAAACAGATACCCAATATTCAGTAACATAAAGACCACATTTTCTGCTCACAATGTAATTAAATTAAAAACCAACAACAAAAAGGCAACTAAAAAAAAAAAAAAACAAAAAAAAAAAACACCCATACACATGCAGGAACTTTCCGGAATGACAGAAATGTTATATACCTTGAATGGCGGGTTGGTGACATGAACATACATATGAACCTGTCAGACTCCTCCAGCTATACACTTAAGGTTTATGCATTTCGCTAGGAGTAATTATACCTCTAGAAAAATATATCCACATCCCATGGTTTTAAAATCTAATTACAGATCACTCATGGGCCAAAGAATAAGTGGTAACAGAAACTAAGACAATACTTAGATTTCAACCAAAATGAAAATATTACACATCAAAACATGGAATGTGGCCAAACGAGTGCCACGAGAGAGGATGACAGCTTGGAACGTTTATACTTTTAGAAAACTTGGAGGGCGCCTGGGTGGCTCAGTCGGTTGAGCGTCCGACTCTTGGTTTCGGCTCAGGTCATGATCCCAGGGTTGTGGGATCGTGTCCCGCATCGGGCTCCACACCCGCGTGAGATTCTCTCTCTCCCAGAGCGCCTGGGTGGCTCAGTCGGTTGAGCGACCGATTTCGGCTCAGGTGGTGATCTCAATGTCTCGTGGGTTCGAGCCCCGCGTCGGGTTCTGTGCTCACAGCTCGGAGCCCGGAGCCTGCTTTGGATTGTGTGTGTGTCTCTCTCTCTGCCCCTCCTCCACTCGCACTCTGTCTCTCTCTCCCTCAAAAATAAATAAATACAAAAAAAAAAAAAAAAAAAGATTCTCTCTCTCTGCTCCTCCCCCATGCACGTGCATTCTCTCTCTCTCTCTCTCTCTCTCTCTCTCTCTGATAATTAAAAAATTAAATTAAAAAAATAAAAGTCGAACATTAATCAGCAAGGGGCCCGACATACGGCTGGGACACTGATAGAGGCAGGCCACCGCTCTTAGCGCTTTCTCTCCCGGCATGAACCCTCTTATGCACGGCGAGCGAAGAGCTGTGCCTGAAGGCCTTCTCACACTGACTGCACGCGTAGGGCCTCCCTGCGGTGTGGGTCCTCACGTGCACGATAAGGTGTGAAGACTGACCAAAGGCGCGCCCGCACTCCTGACACGCGTAGGGCTTCTTGCCCGTGTGGGTCCTGGTGTGTTTCCGGAGGGAGGAAGGTTCACTGAAGGCGCGCCCGCACTCCTGGCACGCGTAGGGCTTCTCTCCGGTGTGGGTTCGCATGTGACTCTTGAGGGTCGAGAGGCGACTCAGCACCTGGCCGCACGTAGCGCACTCGTACAGCTTCTCCCCGGTGTGTATCCTCTTGTGCACGTTCAGGTGCGTGCTCGTCCGGAAGGGCTTCCCGCACTGGCTGCATTCGTACGGCTTCTCCCGGGTGTGCGTTCGCAGGTGCGTCTTCAGCGACGAGTGCTCCCTGAAGGCTTTCCCACACTGACTGCACCCGAAGGGCTTCTCGCCGGTGTGAGTCCTCACGTGGCTCCGCAGGGAGGACGGCTGGTTGAAGGCTTTCCCACAGTCCTTACACGCGTAGGGCTTCTCGCCCGTGTGGTTTCTCTGGTGCAAAATCAGGTTGAAGTTCCTGGTGAAGGTTTTCCCACACTGGGCACATTCGAAGGGCTTCTCTCCGGTGTGAGTCCTCAGGTGACGCCGCAGATTCGAGGAGTACTTGAAGGTCTGCCGACACTCCTGACACTCAAAGCACTTCTCCGCGGTGTGGGTCTTCTCGTGCCTGATCAGGTCGGAGCTGTATCTGAAGGACTTCTCACACTGGCGACACGCGAAGGTTCTGTCCCCACGGCGGATCTTCTCAGGCGCGAGGAGCCGAGCGGGCTGGAAGAAGGATCTTCCGCTCTCTGGGCATTCGCAGGGGTCGCCTCCAGCATGAATGCTCTGGTACTGAAAAAGCGGTTGGACGCCGGGCGAGGGTTTTCCGAGTTCACTGTGTTCGTAGAGGTTTTCTCCCGCCTGAGGCCGCCCCTGTTGATGGAGGAAAATACGAAGACCTGAGGCTTTATTACGTTCACAGACATTCTCCCCCCGGGGGGGGGGGGGGGGGGGCAACTGGGCGTAGGGGAAAGGTATCGACAGCCGAGGCATAGATGCCTTTTAGTATCTACTCTCTTAGTGAGTCTGGACCATTTCCGCCCCGAGTCCCTTCAAGGGGATGCTGCCCACAAAGCACTGTCACTGTCTTTACTTTCATGAGGCCTCTCAGATGCAGAATTTTGCCGAGTTAAAGCCACACGGAGCCTTAAACACTTGGTACCTGTTCACTGGTGCAAGCGGTTGCCTGTGGGAACTCTGCGAAGACACATGCCTTAATCTACATGTAGAGTTTTCCCCAATTCATGACTTTCACAGACTCTCTCCCAGGACACTGTGTTCTCCTGGGTGAGCACCACTCACCTTGAATCAATCTCTCTCTCTCTCTCTCTCTCTCTGGCCTCATGCTATTTCTTTCTTTCTTTCTTTCTTTCTTTCTTTCTTTCTTAAGATTGATTTATTTGGGGCGCCCGGGGGGTTCAGTCAGTTAAGCATCCGACTCCGGCTCGGGTCATGATCTCCCAGTTTGGGAGTTCGAGCCCCGCATCAGGCTCTGTGCTGACGGCTCAGAGTCTAGAGCCTGCTTCAGATTCTGTGTCTCCCTCTCTCTCTGTCCCTTCCCTGCTCGTGCTCTGTCTCTCAATAATAAATAAACATTAAAAAAAATTTTTTTTAAAAGATTGATTGATTTAAACAATCTCTACACCCAACATGGGGCTCAAACTCACCACCCCGAGGTCAAGAGTCGGAGGCTCCTCTGAATGAGCCAGCCAGGCAGCCCTGCTTTTCTAACCTGCAGCAACCCCAGACTCGTCCTACAACAGAACCGAGAATGCTCCTTGGGTGCCTTACCCTTTCCATGCCAACGGAAATCTCTGCAAAAATATCTTGGTTAGGAATTGAACCTTGGGGTGGAAGCGAAGGTTCTGAAATGGACAAGGAAGGAAAAAGTAAGTGCACAGAGAAAACTGTACAAACAGGGCAACCAGAAGAATAAGCAGGGCATGTGGGGTTTTGTGTTTTTTTAATACTGATTCTAAGTACGGGAAGAAACTGGGAAGAAACTGGGAAGAGTGTCCAGGAAATGTTAAGGCATCTGGCTCTGTAAGGAGCTATGTAACCACAGCAACAAGGATTAGAAATGGTAGAGGGGCGCCTGGGTGGTGCAGTCAGTTAAGCGTCCGACTTCAGCCAGGTCACGATCTCACGCTCCGGGAGTTCGAGCCCCGCGTCGGGCTCTGGGCCGATGGCTCGGAGCCTGGAGCCTGTTTCCGATTCTGTGTCTCCCTCTCTCTCTGCCCCTCCCCCGTTCATGCTCTGTCTCTCTCTGTCCCAAAAATAAATAAACGTTGAAAAAATAAAAAATAAAAAAAAAAAAGAAATGGTAGATAAGTTACTGAGAAAGGAGCCTATGAAGGTTGAGGCCGAAATTGAGAGAAAGTGTTAGCAAGAACATACGGGGGGCGGGGAGGCACCGGATAAAACATGCACACGCTGCATCCGCGGAAAACACACACAGGATAAAACAGACACATGGAGGTGACCAAGGTGACGAGGAGGCAGGACAAATCATCCTGTGAAACCAGAGTAAAGTATTCGGGATAAAGAGGGAAGGCGGTGGCATCCAGTAGAGCGGCTTCGTCAAGGTCACTGAAAGCGTCACCTGGGCAGCTTCCCGGGAAGACTCTCCTCTCCGTCGACCACCAGTCTTCTCCTTGCTCCAAATGGGAAAACGAACTGAATTTGCCGAGCTGATCTCCTGCTCATGGGGAAATACGCAGGGCGTGAGCCGTGCCTGCCAGTAAACCGGGGCCCGTATCCTGATGTCTTTAGGGGGCACCGGAGATGGGAAGAACAAAATGAGCACCCCTAAATTCCCATGGGCACGGTCGGGCCCTTCCACTAAGGGGCCAAAGTACAAGCTCCCTCACTGGGTCCCAAAGGATGATGGGATTTTCCAGTCCCCAAAACCCAGGGCCTGACTCAGAGAGGCACTAGAAAAGCCCCAGACACTTTTAACTGTGGAGAAACAGAAAGCAGCAGAGAGACCTCCATCGCCACAGGGAAGCTGCTAGACCGTAAGCACCGTGAGGGCAGGATTTCTCTTTTTTTGCCTCTCGATTTCCCAAACCGGCACAATTCCGGGAACCCGTAGGGCCTGCATGGGTATGTGGGTGAAGCCACGGGGCTGGCCTTACCCACAGAGGCCAGGTTCCTATAGTTCTCCAGCATCACATCTCTGTACAGGCTTCTCTGGGCAGAGTCTAGAAACATCCATTCTTCCGGAGTGAACAACACAGCCACATCCTCGAAGGTGACTGGTTCCTGAAACACACACCCGTCCCGGCTCAGCCAGGGGGCACCCCCACCAGTACCCAAGAGGCTGGTGAGGGGCCGGCCTGGGGAAGGAAGACCGTGCAGAGGATTGTCACACGGGGCCCCGAGGTCTCTCGGAGGCTGCCCCTTGGCTCAGGCCCCAGAACTAGAACTCTCCTCCATCTGCACCTTTGTCCCCGAGGGACAGCATCCAGAGGTGTGGCATCGAAGGACTTAGCTACCAGCTGGGAAGCCATGGCAGTTTTATTCCCCTCCGGCTCCAGGGTCCCACAGGCCTGAGCACGTGGCAGACAAGAGAGAAACACGTGGTAAATGACCGCTATCTGTCCCGGGAAACCGTGAGGACTAGCGAACAAGGGCAGCTCACCACCCTCCTGGTGCCCAGTAGAACCAGGCACTGCTCGGCTAGGGAAGGTCTGAACGAAGGGGCGGGATCACCACCTGGGCTGCCCCCACATCCCTCCCCCCCCACCCCGATTCTGACACTGTAAGAGGCCCAGGGCCTAGGAGCCTGGACACCAGCCCTGTGGGGGCGAGGCGAGAAGCTCCAGGCCGAGGGAGGAGAATCAGGGCCTGAGCAACAGGGGTTTCCTACTCACCTGCGGACAGCTGAGCAGCATCCCAGGAGCCACAGACTCCCCCTCTGTGTTCTCCTTCTGGAGCCAGGCGGGGTCCTGGGCAAGCAGAGCTACAGGAGAGGGCAGCCAGGAGGCCCGGTGAGCACACCCACAGGACCCCTGGGCTGCCCGCCCCAAAACGGTGAAGCGACCACAGGTGCACACATGTATGCACACGCACGTACGACACACACACACACACACACACACACACACACTTGCGTGCTTAGGCACACATGCACACACACGAGGACACACACGTGCATGCACTCACACACGCATGCACGGAGACCCGGACGCACAGACACACACGGACGAGTACACACGCACAGAAACAGACAGACACACGGACACACGTGCAAACACGCACATATATGCACATGTTGCTTCCGTTCCAAATCTCTGGAGTTATACAATCCCACGTCGACAGACCCTGGGGTTTCTGGGGCACCCCCACTGCCCCTTGATTCAGCCCTGGGTCAGCATTCCCTCCCAAGCTGCTCAGCTCCAGGGGCAGCCCAGGACTTAGCACAAGCAGGGGCCAGAGAAGCAGCCACCACCCCAGGGGTCCGCCTACGAGAAGGAAGGATCTCCCCTTCCTGCCTTCAAATCCACCACACCCCTCCCTCCATCCGCCCGGGGCCCGTGACAGGTGAGCGAGTGACCTCCCCCACCATCCCTTGTCTCCCTACATGCTCACCTCCCCCTGCCACGGGACCTTTCCCCCTGGGAACTAATCCTGAACTGAAAAACAAAGCATATCATGCAAATAAAGAAAATTAATTGCATCTAATCATTAAAAAAAAACAAAAACACAGAACCCTGACCCACGTCCAACCTCTGACCCCATGTATGCCTTTCCTGGGGCTGCTGTAACCAAGCACCGCCAACTGAGAGGCTCAAAACCCCAGATACATCTTCTGTCTCAGCTCCGGAGGCCACAAGTCCAAGACCAAGGTGGCGGCAGGGCTTCACTCCCTCTGAGACTCTGGGTAGAATCCCTCCTCGCCTCCTCCTGGCTTCTGGCGGCGACTGTCCAGAATCCTGGGTGCTCCTTGGCCTGCAGCTGCGTCCCTCCGATCTATGCACCTGTCATCACATGGCCGTCCTCTCCCGAGTGTCCCTGTCTGCACCTGGTGTTTTCTCCTTAAAAGGACACCAGTCACTCTGGGCCCCCGCATCATGACCTCATCGTAACCTGCAGCTGCACAGACCCTATTTCCAAGTAAGGTCTCAGTCCCAGTCACGGGTACCGGCGGTTAGGACTTCAGTGGATCTTTTGGGGGGCACCGCAATTTAAGCCACAACACTCTGCTTTTCCCTCTACATAATGCATAATGTTTTTGCTTCCCCGCCGTGGGCAACCAATCCTCTGTGTCCCTTTCCTCACCTCCCGCTCACTCATGATCACAAGGACAGGCACCGCACTCGGACCACCAGCGACCCCCATCTGCGGTGGGGATCCAGTCATGTGTTCAGCCCTCCATCCTTCCACACTGAAGCCCACCACCCCGGGGGCTTCAGTGACCACGCCCCCAGCCTCCTCTGTACAAGACCCTCCTCTGTCCCTCACGCGACTGTGACCCCTGTCCTCACTCCCCTGAGCCTCTGCCTCAGCAGGCAGCCTCACGGCCTGACCAGGCCCAGACCCCGGGCTGACTCTCCCCCCTCAACTCCAGACCCACCTCCACACCATCAGCTCGTGTCCCCACTCATCTGTCCTGGGGACTCAGTGAGCTGGGGGTGGGACTACTGCCCCCCTCCTCCCCTCGCACCCCCCCCACCACCACAAGCAGAGGATTGCCATCAAGCCTTGAACTTGCCCTTCTGGGTTT
Organism: Herpailurus yagouaroundi; assembly: GCF_014898765.1. NCBI lineage: Eukaryota > Metazoa > Chordata > Mammalia > Carnivora > Felidae > Herpailurus > Herpailurus yagouaroundi. The sequence goes on along the minus strand of NW_024412431.1, from coordinate 5,360,854 downwards.
GGAGCTTGCTTGGGACCCATGATCTCTTCTTTCTCTCCCTTCGGGAGAGGGAACGAGCGCCCGGTGCGTGTCCCACCACTGCATTATGGGAGCAGAGGACTTGTTTCCTCGGTTCACAGGTTCACAGATGAAGAATTTTGCCCCCCGGGATGGACCACACCCTGAATCTCACCCATGCCTGATTTGAATGATTCATATGAGGACACAAGGACTTTTCTGAGCTGATGAGATTTGGGACTTGGGAGTCGATGCTGAAGTGGGTGTCAAGACACCCACTCTGGGGGTGTCAAGATCATCTGAGTGTACTTGGTATCTGGGGAGGACATGAATTTGGTTGGGGGGGGTACAGAGGGCAGACCGTCATGGGTTGAATTGCGCCCCCCCCCCAGAGTTATGGAGTCGTAACCTCCCCAGTACCTCAAAACGTGACCTTACTTGGGAAGAGGGTCTTGGCAGGTGTGATTAGCTAAGACGAAGTCACAGTGGAGTCGGGGGGGGGGGGCCCCAAACCCAATATGACTGGTGTCCTAAGAGGAAGAAAGACAGAAGCAGGGACACACGAGGGGAGAAGGCCACGTGACGATGCAGGCCGAGACCGGAGCCATGTAACTTCAGGCCAAGGGACTGCCAGCCACCACTGGATGCCAGGAAGGAGCCTCCCTCCAGGCCTCACAGGCAGCACAGCCCCACCAGCACCCTGATCTCAGACTTCTGGCCTCCAGAACTGCGAGACGTGAATTTCTGTTGTCTCGTGCCCTCCCTCCCCAAAATATGTGCTCATCGCCTCATTCTCAAAGCCTGTCCTCTTTCCAGTGCCCCTGATCTCAGGAAGTGATATCCACGCCTCTCACCCCTCCCTGACGCTCTCCAGACCCCAACAAGTAATCCAAAAAAAGAAAATCAGTGCCGCCATCTCTACAGGGAGCACCCCCCCGCCACTCCCCTTCCTCCTACCCCTGTCCTCACTGTGGCTAATGCCACATCAGGCCTTTCCTTTCTGAGTCCACTGAAAGGTCACTCCCTCAGAGCACCTCCCCCTCCCCAGTGTCCTTCCTTTCTCTAGAAGAACCGTCCCCCTTTCCTCACAGCCCTCACCTATTTGTACCACATGGTTATCTGCTGCCTTAGGTGTGTATTTTCTGCCACCTTCGTGGGACTGGAAGCTTCGTGAAAACAAGCCTGGGCCCCTCTCCTTTCACCGCCCCCCGCCCCACTTGGTACAGGAATGCTCCCGATTATCTGGTAAATGAAAGTATACGGGACTCAGCAAATTATCTCAACTCGACCACCCACACAGGCCTTAAATCACTCTGTGATTCCCTACCGTGTAGACAAGAGCTAACCCCACAGGCCTGACTGGCGGCCCTTGGGAACACGTATCTTGAGAGGGTTCCCAGCACCTTAACTGGTAAGAGGGGCTCACCCTGCTTAAATTCCTTCTACGAACACTGGGGTTTGTGCCGAATGCCTGCTTTCCTTCCGGGAGGCTGGGACTTGCTGACCAGAGTCAGGTGCACGCCTGACTTAAGAGTACTTCAAGGCAGAGTCAAGGGTGCCCGTGTGACCAGCCCTGAGTGAAAACCTGCGCTCTGAGCCTCTACTGAGCTCCCCTGGTAGACACCACCTCACATGTGTTGTCACGGCTTGCTGCAGGGGGTATTAAGCACGTCCTGTGTGACTCCACTGGGAGAGGATTCCGGAAGCTCGGGCCTGGACTCCTCCAGACTTCACCTCATGCGCCAAGGACTCAGCTCTGTGTCCCTTCGCTGTGATAAATCACCACCTTGAGCACGACTGCAGGCCGAGGCCTGGGTTTCCTAGCGAATGGCCACGACCGGGTACGGTCTCAGGGACCCCGCCACACCCACTCCGCACTCACCTGGGGCCTAGGCCACGACCACTCTGTTCCTCACTGCCTCCACGCACCCCTCCACCCTCCCTGAGGCCCTGCCACCCCCCAGGTGCTAGAGGGTTCTGCTAAAACCACAGATGCACAGCACTGCTCACCCAAACACATCCCTGGCTCCCAGCAGCCTAAGGACACAGGCCAGGATTCATGCTTCCAGGCCTGAATGTTCCAGAGCCCCACCCTCTCTAGTCAGCTCACACCACGCTCCCCTTCCCTCTGCTCCCTTTGCACAGCCTTCCGTGGGCCCCTGGGCACCCCGGCCTCTCTGCCCCCCAAGGAATTTTCCAGATGCCATTTCTAGGCCTGAAATCCTCCCCTCAAACCTTCTCTAAACAGCCCAACATCTTGCCAACCTAAATGATACAGTAATCGTGCATCACGGTCTAAGCCAATACTCGTCCCCCAGGGGACACATGGCAGTCTGGTATCTTGGTCAGATCTGCTACATAACAAGATATCACAGACAGGGGGGCTGAAACAGTAGAAATTTATTTCCGGGGCACCTCGGTGGCTCAGTCATTTATGTGTCTGACTCTTGATTTTGGCTTAGGTCGTGGTCTTGAAGTTCATGAGTTTGAGCCCTCCATTGGACTCTACAATGACAGTGCTTGGGATTCCCTCTCTCTGTCTCTCTCTCTCTCTCTTCCTGCCCCTCCTATGCACTCTCTCAAAATAAATAAACTTTAAAAAAAAATTACTGGGGCGCCTGGGTGGCTCAGTCGGTTGAGTGCCCGACTTCAGCTCAGGTCATGATCTTGTAGTTCACGGGTTCGAGCCCGCGTCGGGCTCCGTGCTGACAGCTCAGAGCCTGGAGCCTGGAGCCTGCTTCTGTGTCTCCCTCTCTCTCTCTGTCCCTCCCCCGCTCATGTTCTGTCTCTCTCTCTCTCTCTCTCTCTCAAAAATAAATAAAAACTTTTTAAAAATTAAAAAAAAATACTTCCTCCTAGTTCTGGAGGCTGGGTGCCAGCATGATCGGGTTCTGGTGAGAGCTGTCTTTCTGGCTTGTACACAACTGCCTTCTCACTGTGTCCTCACACAGCAGAGAATGTGGTGTCTCTCCCTCTTCTTATAAGGACACCAGTTCTATGGGATTGGAGCTTAACCCTTATGACTTCAACTAATCTTAGCCACCTCCTTAAAGGCCCAGTCTCCAACACTGTCAGATGGGAGGTTAGGACTTCAGCATATGATCTTGGGGGGCAGAGGCAGGGACCAGTCACAGCTTCTGGAGACATTTTCGGCTGTCACGACTAGGACCTGTTATGGCCTCGTGCCCCTCCAAAACTTCAGCTACCCAGCACCTCAGAATATAACCGTATCCAGACATGAGGTCTAATCAAACTAAAATGAGGCCAGTTGGGTGGGCCCTAATCCACTCTGACTGGTGTCCTTGTAAGAACAAAACTTGAACACAGACACGTACGAAGAGAAAACTCAAGACAACCATCTACAAGCCAAGGAGAGATGCCCAGAACAGATCACAGCCCTTAGGTCTCAGACTTCTGGGCCCCAGAGCCGTGAGAAGACAAACGTTTCTTCTTTGAGCTGCTCAGTCTGTGGCCCTTTGTGTTATGGCGGCCCTGGCTGGCTAATGCAGGACATGCTACTGACATCTAGTGGGTGGAGGTCCCACAACACACAGAAAGCGCCCCCTGCCCCCAAGGAGAATGATCTGGTCCCAGTGTCGCCAGTGCCGCAGGTGAGAACCCATGGTCTGACCTCAAATTTCCCGAAACTCCACTCGGCCTTCGAGATAAAGTCCTTGTGTTACATGCTTCCATCATATTCTGGTCTTCACTGAAACATCTGACTGCCCAGGCAGACTGTGAGCTCCACAGGGGAGGGGTCAATGTCTTGTTTGAGATTCTCTCGCAGGGCCCGTCTCACCACAGGGTGGCCAACTAGAGCACTTCAAGAGTCCTTCAAGAGCATGGAGGATTCCAAGTGTTTCAAGAGTCCTTCAAGTACAGGGTACTCTAAGCACTTTAAGAGTACTTCAAGGGGCACCTGGGTGGCTCAGTCAGTTAAGCGTCTGACTTCGGCTCTGATCATGATCTCACAGCTTGTGAGTTCGAGCCCCGCATTGGGCTCTGTGCTGACAGCTCGGAGCCTGGAGCCTACTTCGGATTCTGGGTCTCCCTCTCTCTCTGCCCGCCCCCTGCTCGCACTCTTGTCTCTGTCTCTGTCTCTCTCTCAAAAATAAACATTAAAAAAAATTTTTAAGAGTACTTCAAAGGCATGAGGTACTCTAAGTATCTTAAGAGTACTTCAAGGCAGGGGCGCCTGGGTGGCTCAGTAGGTTAAGCGTCCGACTCCGGCTCAGGTCACGATCTCACAGTTTGGGAGTTCAAGCCCCACATCGGGCTCTGTGCTAACAGCTCGGAGCTTGGAGCCTGCTTCAGATTCTGTGTCTCCCTCTCTCTCTATCCCTCCCCGACTAGTGCTCTGTCTCTCTCTCTCAAAATTAAATAAATGTATTAAAAAAAAAAATTTTTTTTTTAAAGAAGGCACGATGGAAGGAAGCAAATCCCTTGAAATTAAAGCTAAGATATCATTTGTCCTCCAGAATTAATTCCACCCCCCCTCCCCCCCACTCCTCAGGACATGCGGCCTGTTTCAACCTCATTTTTTATAAGCTCAGTTAAAACATATTCAATTTAGAGTAAATCTGACTGTCAATTCAGCACCAACATAATTGTGGAGTGAAGAATTTAACCTTGCCCAGAAAGAGGTCTGGACTTAGCCACAGGTGAATGGAGTCTACTCTTTCTGAACAAAAAAGACCAAAGACCAAAAAAAAAAAACAAAAAACAAAAACACATACACAGAAAGAATCCCAGCTCACGATCCTGAGAAAGTGCCTATCCCCTTGAATACGTAAAGAATGGTGACATGATTTTATGGATCCTCCTTAAGGGGCAAGGAAATGCCTGCTGTCCCAGGAAATGAAGGCGGGAGATCCAAGTTCCCAGACACAGCACAGCACATGGGAGGCCCTCGGGCTGCCATTTCCAGCCAGTGCTCACTCACCAGAATCCCCAGCCATCCTCAGCTCAGGGAGACTCAGTGCAGGCACCGGCACAGCCACCCTCTGAATCTGCGCGGCCGCCTTCCGCCCCTAGACACAGTGACAGGGACAGATTAGGGTCACACGGTCGATGGAATCTGCTCACAGCCATTCGCCCTGACTGAATTTGCAAGACTGACCCTGCTCCGAGCCACGCGAAGGTAAAATTGGGACAGTGCCCAATTCAGCCTGTCCAGACCAATCCAATTCACGAGTACAACACTCATCCCTGTGGTAGAATTTCAACTTCAAAATGGGACGGAGAGGGGGCCGCCTTGGGGGAGTTGCCTCCAGCAGCAGGGGAAATGCTGGAGCAAAGAAGGGCGGAGATGACCAGCAGGTTGGGGGGCGGGGGTGGTTGGTGATGTGGAGGTGGGCCTAGACACGCGAGGAATAGTTAGTAAGTTATTCTCGCAAGGCAGCCCTGTTGTGAGAGAAAGGATCTGAACTGTCCTCCACTGGTGGCTGCTTCCCCAGGAAAGGTGTCTCATCTGACTTGTATGTCTAAGGGACGTCTCTAGACTCTGTGTCCAAGGTAGGGCCCAGTGGGAACAGGGGCCTGTAGGGAGCAGTTCCAGGGGCCCCCGAGAACTAACAGTGGCTCTGGGCAGGGTGGTGGCAGTGGGGACAGCAGGAGCAGTTAGAGATAAGTTACGTTTGGCGGGGAGGGGACTCCCAGGACTTAGTGGTGGATGGGAAGAAAATGTGGCAGGTGTCTCAGGACAGGCGAGGGGCCTGGGCAGGTGGGGGCAGCCCTTCTCCCCGGTGGGAAGAATCAAAGCACACCTTAAAGTGTCCTTCTCTGATCCTCTCTCCACCTTAGGGTGGAAACACAGGACCCTGGGCCAAGAGCTCAGTCACCAGCCTGGGCTCTCCACCCAGCCCTGGGATCACACGATCACTCATTCCTATAGGCTTCACGGTCACGGACAGGGTGGGAGTGAAAGTGGAAGGAATGGAGGAAGAAAGGCTGGGCCAGGGGAGGCAGGGCCAAGGCCCTGGGTGCTTGCTCCTCCTGGAGGCCTGCTCTGGGCCACCACCACCCTGGGGACACAGGAACGCCAGGACCCATGTGGTAGTTCCTACCGGGGAGCTGCGCCTGGGCCTCCAGCCTGTCCCCAGTTTCCAAGAGTTGGTCCTAGATTCCTCCCTCTCCCCCCGCGACCCCATCTGCAGAAGTCTCAAAGCCCAGGCCTTTCTGGCTGGGGCTTGGCCCTCACAGCAAACCTCCTCCCAGGGTTACTACATATCCAGAAGACCAAGGTGACAGCCAGAGAGATAGCCGGTCTTCTGGAATCGAAGGTGTCTCTCTGTCTCCAATTGTGGGCCTGATGTGCATCCTCAGGTCTGGCCCCGGCCCCTAGGAGAAGGCACAGAGGGGACGGAGCAGGACAGCGGCGGCACTGAGTGTGTTCTGGGCCTGAGGGACCCTCAGTTTGGGGGCAGTGCTGTGAGAAGTCAGGCGTGCAGGTCTGGCAGCTTCAGATCCGGTGACTCCCGCTATTCCACGGTGAGCGCCAGCCACCAAGGGTCTCAAGGACCAATCATGCCACAGGCGCCAAAGTGGACCCGACCCTTTCTGGTTCTGGGGTGGGGGGCCCGACTGCAGGTCAGGCCACGGGCCCTCAGAGACACTGCAACGTGCTTCACTCAAGGAAGGCTGGGAGCCCTTAGCTCTGAATAGGAACGTTGTTCGGTGTTTTCTTAGCCTGTGTTTGTCTATTTGATATCCATCAATCACGGGGCCTACCTACCTACAGGCCACAGTTGGGTTACATCTGCCCTGCCATCCAGAGCCCGTCCTCTGAACGCTGCCCTTCTCCAGCGCTCGCACAAGCTAACATCCCTGTGCCCTGAAACAGCATGGAGGAGACACGGCATGGGGGAGGGCGGCTGGGACGGTAGAAGGACTGAGCCCGGAGACACCCCTTCCGCAGCCTCCTCTCGGGACTCTTCTACGAGCAGTCCCCAGCTCTCTCGTGCCCTCCCCTGGCCTATCTAGCCATGACGGGGAGGCCTCAGGGCCGCCATGGGGGTCTCAGTCGTCGGGACAAGGCCCACTGAAGCCCGGAAAGACGAGCCCAACAGTCAGCGCCTTCAGCCGCGTGGCAGGATGTGTGACCCCCGGGCAGCAGGTCCCGGTGGCTACCTCTGCACCTCTGCGGTAGGCCTGGATTGGACTCCCAGCTCCAAACGTGGCCGTACCACTTACGGGCTGCGTGTCTTCATGACGAACCACTCAACTTCTGCACGTGCGTGTCCGAGTGGCCCTCCTCTCCCCGCTCAGAACATTCTGCGACCGCCTGCTTCCTGGGGCTCAATGCAGCAGAAGCCCCTCCTCTCCCACACTCGGTGCTCACTTCTGAGCTGAAGGTGGAGCTCTGCGGAAGGTGCTGGAACCCCGTACTAAGAGGAAAGAGCCCACAGAAACTGGAGAATACAGATGTGGGCCATCCTCGCTCCCTCCCTCACAGGGTCCATCTGCTCATGGGGAGGGGTGAAGGCCTGGGGTACCCGTGTTCATTCCTTCACTGCACAAGCATTAGTCCAGGGCTCTGTAATGATGCACAGAATGTTCTGCATGGGGTTACCACAACGATCCTGCCAGACGAGGCCCCTGCAAGCCGGCAGCTCCAGTAAGACATTTTCACATATTTTCAGGGCCTCAAAAGCAACACGCCCTTTCCCAAGCAGCTACTGGAGGACATTCTCCACCTAAACAAAAACGTGAACCAACAGTGAGGAGGACCTGGGCAGGGAAGGGGGGGTGGTCTCAGCTGCTCTGGGGTCTGATGCGAGCCGTGCAGGGCTGAGGGTTTCCACTGCCCTGCAGCCCACACCAGGCTGTGCAGGGATGAGGCTCTGCACACTCAGAGCAAAGGAATGAAGCAGGTCTCTACCACCCAGGCCACGCCACCCCCTCCACTAGCCGGCGTCTCTGACGCTGTCAGACTGACACCAGCCATGACAGAGGTGGAGGGGCTCAGACTGAGGGAGCCCAGAGATCTCACTGACTCTGGCACAAATGGGCCCAGGCTTGGGTGGGGGTGGGGGTGGCGGTGGGGGTGGGGGTGGGGGTGGGGAGACTGGGCTCTGTATGTCCCTCTATCCAAACCTGAACCCTAACCTTTGAAGTCCCCAAAAGTCTGGGGACTCAAACCTGGGAAATTCCTATAGTTTGGGGAGGCAGGAAGCCAGGGCCAAAGTGGGGGGCCGGGGGGCCCGATGTGTGTTCCCTGGTGCACTGGGACGCGCCAGCCGGCTCTGAAGGCTTTTCCACGCCCTGACAAGGGCTGATTTCCAGCGTGGGATCTCGACATGTCCCCTAAGTGGGGAGCGATCCACGAGAGCGCTCTCACATCCTTTATATAAGTCAGGGTGGCTGTCCCCCAGGGCTGTCTCAGTCAGGTCCAGGTTAGAGTTCCTCCTGAAGGCGCTCGGGCTGTGGCCGAATCCGCTCTCCGGGCAGAGTCCGCTCCTGGCAGCGGGTGGGTGATGAGGGCAACCTTGCTGACACCCGTGAAGCGCCCAGGGCTGCTCCCCTCCCCGCCGAGGCACATTTGCAGCGTGCTCAGACGTGCGCCTCGCTCAGGCGGGCTGCAGGCTCCAGGGCAGTGCGGGCTCTCTCCCGTTCCCGACTTCCTTGGGGCTTCTCCAGCAGGCAGGAGTTTCCCATGACTGTTGAGGAGCAAACCGCACCGCACACGACCGATGTCTGACTCCCGCTAACGGACATGTTGACTCGGGGGAACCTTCCGGGAAGAAAGGGTCTCGAGGGACAGGCAGGGCTTGTCCAAATTCACGAGCCATGGGCACCGGCTTCACACGACGTGGGAATGTCTTTGAGGAAGTGCCCCCCCCACGGCCCCCTGGCCCTGGTGTGCATTTGCAACCCACGTACTCCTCACCTTCTCCCGAGAGGGGGAACAAGGACAAGCCCCCGTGAATCTTACCATGTGCAAACCCGGGGATGAATTTCCCTCCAAAATATCCTGCACGGGAGGAGACGCTTGGGATTTGAGTCGAGAGTCCCAGTCTAAAATGAATTGGGGGGGAAAAAAAAGTTAAGTTCTTTCAGAAACAAATAGGGGTATGAAACTGACCAAAATATACACTTGTGTATTTATTTATTTATTTGCTGTTTTAAAATACTGTTTTTGAAGTATTGACTCTCAACTGGGGACAATACTGAAAGGCAAGAAGGCATCAGTGAGCAAAGGGAGGCTCTTGAGGACTATGGGCGTGTGACGAACTTGGCAGCAACCAGGGCAGGGGGCCGGGATGAGAGGCTGTTTCCCATGGAGACGGAGACAGATGTCGCCAGTAAGACAGCATTATCACAGAAACAAGTAGCAAGCAATTAGACAAAGAACACACCAGAAATGTTCAATTTAAAGAGGAACCGGAGGGGCGCCTGGGTGGTTCAGTCGGTTAAGCGTCCGGCTCTTGATCTGGGCTCAGATCGTGATCTCACAGTGGTGGGATCGAGCCCCGCATCTGGCTCTGCACTGGCAGTGCGGAGCCTGCTTGGGATTCTCTCTCCCTCTCTCTGCCCCTCCCCTGCTCATGCTCTCTCCCTCTCTCTCAAAATAAATAAACAATAACAAAAAAAAAAGAGGGATTGGACAGTAAGTGTGGGTATAACGTGGAGAAGTCAGAACTCTCCACCACCACTGGTGGGAATGTAAAATGGTGCGTGCGCCTGTCCGAGGGAGCAGTTTGGTGTTCCTCAAAAAGTTAAGTATACGGGGCGCTTGGGTGGCTCAGTCGGTTAGGCGTCCAACTTCCGCTCAGGTCATGATCTCACGGTCTGTGAGTTCCAGCCTCGCGTCGGGCTCTGTGCTGACGGCTCGGAGCCTGGAGCCTGCTTCGGACCCTGTGTCTCCCTCTCTCTGTCCCTCCCCAGCTTGTGCTCTCTCTCTCCCTCTCTCAAAAATAAGTAAACGTTAAAAAAAGATTAAACAAAAAAAAAAGTTAAGTCAATGACCCGGCCACTCCACTCCTAAGTATCAACTGAACAGAACTGGGAGACATAAAATCTGGTATGTGAATGTTCACAACACTACTCACCAGAGCCAAAAAAGTGAAAACAAACCAAATGCCCATCAGCAGATGACTGGACAAACAAAACGTGGTCTACCCGTACAACGGAACAGGACTCAGCAGTAAAAAGGAACAAGGCTGGGACACATGCTACGTGTGGACGAACACGGAAAACGTCACACTAGGGAAAGAAGAGAGACCAAAGGCCGTATTTACGTGATCCTATTTGTACAAAACGTCCAGAACAGGCAAATCCAGAGACAGAAAGCAGATGGAGGTGGCAGGGAGGGGTGGGGGGGCGGATACTGGTGATGGCTGCACGTTGTGAATATACTAAAAACCACTGAACTGCATACACTTTAAAAGGGTGAATTTTATGGTTTGTGAGTATTTCCACTTAAAAAACTAAAAGAGAGAGATTCAAACAGCTCTTTTTCTGAGACCAAAGACAGGTAGGAGAGGAAGGCCAGCAGAAGAGAAGGAACACTGAAGGAGCTCACTAGAGAAACGTCACCCCAAAGAGCCTCGTTCCCCCTTGGGCCTCTGAAACGCTCTCAGGCTGACACTTCCCAGCACGCCGCCCCCCCCAACCCGGCGGGCACCGCACACACACTCACCCACACCCACGGGGCCCTCAGCTCTGCCCCTGGCCCCAGCTGGGAGCCCAGACTGGGTTTGCGTGGTGGAGTCCCCGCTCCTGGACAAAGATGCCCGTGCTCAGATAGGGAGCGAGGGTTGGCAGTGGGCTTCAGCTCCTGGCGGTGAGCGACCACCACAGGTAGCAAAGTGATCACGCCCCATTTCCAATGAACTCAGCGAAGCTCTTTCACAAGGGCCCAAACCGCAAATACCCTCCTCTCTGCGCCATGGAGATGAAGCCCTGAAGCCCAAGTCCAAGCTCAGCGAGATCCACGCGGTTCTGACTCTGGGGAGAATGGATGCACTGCCATGGATGAGGCTCTTATCCTGCAGATACCCACAAACCTTCCTTGGTCGCGTAGCCGACCCTTAAGAAGCATTAGGCACCTGCGTATAAGGACCAGCCATGGGACGCCTGGATGGCTCAGTCGGCTGAGCATCTGACTCTTGCCTTTGGCTCGGGTCATGATATCACCGTTTGTGGGCTCGAGCCCCGCATCAGGCTCTGTGCTGACAGCTCAGAGCCTGCTTAGGATTCTTTCTCCCGCTCTCTATGCCCTTCCCCTGCTTGCTCTCTCTCTCTCTCTCGCTTTCTCTCTCAAAATAAATAAAAAATAAACTTGAAAAAAAGAAGAAGAAGAAGAAGAAGAAGAAGAAAAAGGACCAGCCCGATGCCAGCCTTACCCTTGGGGGCCAGAGTCCTGCACTTGTCCAGTATCACGTATCGGCACAGGTTCGTCCGCGCACCATCCAGTAATGCCCACTCCCGGAGGAGCCCCACCGCCACATCCTCAAAGGTGACTGACTCCTACAACAACACACGTATCCTGGCTCAGCAAAACCCACCTGCAGGACAACTGCTTACCACCGGGGAAGGGAGAACGTTCGGGACACTGTCTCCACAGCAGGGCTCCACAAACCCGGCCTGCCTCCTGTCTTTTCAAGTTTCTTTGGCACGCCGCCACGCCCCATCTGTTTGGCCATCTCCACGGCTCATTTTGTGCCGTACCCACAACAGTGAGTCGTTGCCGTGACCAGGACAGGGATCACATGGCCACCCTAGCAGACATTTCCTCGCTTCTAACATTTGGACAAATGCCAGAGTGTGGGCTTTGGCTCTCTTCGCCACTTCAGCCGCCAGTGACTGCAGAGACGATCTCTGGGCTCTAGGGAGAGTTTGTCCTACATTTCTTATTTAAGGCGTCAAAAGTTTGGGGTCCATCGCATAATTTTCGTGAAATCCCTAGAACCCCTCCCAAGACTCACATAAGCACTTTGTAATCCTTTTACGAGTTGCTAAAACAGGACTTCCGTTGCGCCTGAGAAACCCAACGGCCTTTTAATTTCAGAATCCTCGAGCTCAGCATGGTCTGGTCGAGCTCTCTGCGATGGTGGGAATGTTCTCTGTGCTTTCCAAGAGAGCAGCCCCCCGCATGCGTAGCTACTGAGCACTTGAGAAATGTGACACAGGCCCCTGAGAAACTGACCTTTAATTTTACTGAATTTCAATTAATTTAAATGTATACAGACACACGTGGTTTGGGGAGGCCTCACAAGGGATGGCCCCGGTGGAGCTCTGCTGCTACCGACTCTAAATGAGCCTCATTCAGGGGCGCCTGGGTGGCTCAGTCGGTTAGGCATCTGGCTTCGGCTCAGGTCGTGATCTCGCAGTTCGTGAGTTCGAGCCCCGCATCGGGCTCCGTGCTGACGGCTCAGAGCTTGGAGCCTGCTTTGGATTCCGTGTCTCCCTCTCTCTCTCCCCCTCCCCTGCTCATGTTCGGTCTCTCAAAAAAAAATGAATAAACATTTTTTAAAAATTTAAATGAACCTCATTCTGCAGTCAGACTCTGGAGTTCAGCTCAGAGCCCCCGAGGTCACTGTGGGGACCCTCCTCCCGAGCCAGATCCCTCCAGAGGCCAGGCACTGAAAGAGGCCACCAGGTCCCCGGGGGCAAGGCAGAAGGTGCTCCACACTACCCCTCCCGTTTCTTCCTCATTTTGGGGTGGGGAGAGAGGGGACAGGGCCCAGAGGACAGAATTATCCCCCCCTCAACAATTCCAACTCTCCCAGCCCCCTCACCATGACACCAGTGCCAGGATTTAAGGTCTCATTAGGTGTCCTCCCTGCAATAAAAGAAACCAAGGTAAGAGAAAGGGGTCAGGCTGGAAGCAGGGCAGTGAACAGGGGTTTGGCCCAGGTGCTCCCACTTCCATGGGTCTCCAGCAAGGAGGCCCAGCAAAACCCTTAGACGGAATCTTCCCCAATAAGCAACATACTGGGCCCAGACCCACCTTCCAGACCACAGCCCCTGATCATTTCTGGTGGTTCCTCTCATCTAATAAAAGGATTAAAGGGGCACCTGGGTGGCTCAGTCGGTTGAGCGTCCGACTTCGGCTCGGATTGTGATCTCGCAGTTCGTGAGTTTGAGCCCCACATCAGGCTCTGTGTTGACAGCTCTGAGCCTGGAGCCTCCTTCGGATTCTGTGTCTCCCTCTCTCTCCACCCCACCCTTGCTTGTGCTCTGTCTCTCTCTTTCAAAAATGAATAAACATTAAAAAAAATTAATAAAAGGATTAGGGGCACCTCGGTGGCTCAGTCGGTTAAACATCCAACCCTTGACTTCGGCTCAGGTCATGATCTCAGGGCGAGATCGAGCCCCACGTCCAGCGCTCTTCACTGACAGTGTGGAGCCTGCTTGGGATTCTCTCTCTCTCTCTCTCTCTCTCTCTGCTCCTCCCCTGCTTGTGCTCACTCTCTGTCTCTCTCAAGATAAATAAGTAAACATTTTTTAAAAAAGGATTATTTCCCCTCTCGTTACATTCCCTCAAAATACCTCCAACAGACTCTACTTTTCTTCCACGGCTGTGATCAAGTTGCGATTTTTAATTTACTTGTTTAGGTGATTCTGCCTCTCCCTCTCCAGCTACCACATACATTCCCAAAGTACGAACCTGGGTCCACTTTTTTTCGGGACTCCAACTCCTGCCACCACCACAGCACTTGATGCATACTAAGTACTTTATGTACTAGGGGCTGGCAGACGTTTTCTTAAAAAGTCCAGGCACTAAATATCTAGGCAGCTGTGGGCCAAATGGCCTCTAAAGCAGCTACTGGACTGTGGTCATAGCACAAGAGCAGCCATAGACCACACAGCAACAAATGTGTTCCAATAAAATGTTTTTTATGGAAACCAGCACTGGGTCAGATTTGACCATGGCCTTCAGGGCCTGCTCTCCTCTCCGACCGGACTCCACCATTCCACACTTTGTTTCCTCTACCTCGGCTGTCCCTGTCTTTTCTCAGCTCCTGGAACACACCAGGCCGAGTCCTGCCTAAGGAACTGTGTATCTGGAATGTTCTCTCAAATCTCCTCCCCACTCCTACAGCCGACCCCTTGTCTAGCTACACGCAGCTAGCTCATGGGGGCCGGGGGGGGGGGGGGGGGGAAATCAAACATTTGTGCCTTATAAGATATTTTTCCTGACCTCCTCCCCAATTTCTCCCGCTCCATGTTTCCATAGCACCCAGCTCATGATTATTTTTTTTTATTAAATTTTTTTTTTCAACGTTTATTTATTTTTGGGACAGAGAGAGACAGAGCATGAACGGGGGAGGGGCAGAGACAGAGGGAGACACAGAATCGGAAACAGGCTCCAGGCTCTGAGCCATCAGCCCAGAGCCCGACGCAGGGCTCGAACTCACGGACCGCGAGATCGTGACCCGGCTGAAGTTGGACGCTTAACCGACTGCGCCACCCAGGCGCCCCAGCTCATGATTAATTTAAAGGAGAATAAAGTAGATAATTACAGTAGAAAGTTGCCCACAGGGGCAAGTACTGTATCTACTTCAGTCACTTTGTTTCTCCCGGTTCACAGAGGGCACCCCAAAGGAAAGGTGCCAAACAATCCACACTCCCCAAGAACAATGCGGCATGGCTAGCCTAAGAAGGCATGCACCTGCACGGACACACAGAACAACGACAGAACACCACAAAATCCAACATAAAAATGACTTAAGATGCCTGTTCACATAACATAAACCAACACTAGTTTTCAGATGTCTTTGAGAAACAATGTTAAGTCTTTCCAGAAAGGCAAGGCAGGACCTGTGCTCTTTTTGAAAACAAACACCTCTCCTGTAAAATTGAAATCCGATGTCCAATTTTCTTCCAGAATTAATTTTTTTTTCCTCACGTCTCGAACGTTAGTTTTAACCCTAAAATTTCAAAAAGACACCCCATTTATGGCCAGCTTAATTTCAATTCTCAGTACTAACAAAGCTACCTCATCTCTTTCCAAGAATCCCGCGTCTTTGAGCCTTGTGGTTATTCATTCATAGGTTTGGGGTAACTCGGGTGGGAGGTGCCGTGAAAAGAAGTGAGTAATCTTACTTTTCCTTGATGGTAATAAGACTTGCGACATAACTGGGAAATAGCTTTTCTTAAGATACCCTCATCTCGCAGTGAATGCTCACAGGCAAATTAAAAGCTCTTTTCAAAGGAAGGGAGGAAGGAAGTTAGGAAGGAAGGAAGGGAGGGAGAGGAAGGGAGGAAGGGGAAGGGAAGGGAAAGGGAAAGGAAAAGGAAAGGAAAAAGGAAAGGAAAGCTAACAAGCCCTAAGCTAAGGAGCTGCAAATCGTCAATCACCAAAACCAAAAATCTGTCATCTAATTCATCCCTTGAGAGAGGGATCATCCATCTTTTCCATTCGCTTGACAAGTCGCTCACCAATCTGCACGTGCAGACTCCGACCTAACTTTCCAGTCGCAGAGCTAGACGACGTGAAACGTCATAGGAAATGAAACGTGAATTACTAATAAACAGCTCCCTGGCCTCCGGGGAGATCCCGCAGGGCCCTACAGATCCCGGAGGGCGGGTGAAGAAGGTTGGGCCGCCTGGTGGCACCACCTTCCTGAGCTGCGGGACCTGGACGGTACTCCGCGATTTCCCTTTCGGTGGATGGGGCGACAGTCCCGCCCGCGGGGACACGGGGCAAGGGGCCCGAGCCGGGGGGTCGGGGACGACGGCTGCGAGGCCGAGCTGTGCGGGACCCCCTCCGGGCCCCCGGGGCGACCGCTGGGGGCAGGCACTGCGGCCGGGGCTGCTGTCCTGGGCCCTTCGGCCCCTCCCCGCGCCCGCAGGGCCCTCCCCGCCTCCCCGAGGGGCCGGGCCGCACCTGCAGACCGGCCGGAGACACTCCCACCGCGGCGCGCCGCGCGGCCCAGCACACCCGCCGCAGTCGGCCGCAGCCGCGCACTTCCGCTTCCGGACGCCAGGAGCGGAAGTGGCCGGCGCTGCGGCTCTCGGGGCCGGAGGTGCTTCAGGCAGTGAGAGACGTGTTGACTCCTTTTTCATCCAGCCTCGGAGGAGAAGTCCTGGTTTCCTTCCCCGCGGGGTGAAGGTTAGGCTCTGGGATGGGGTCGGACTGGACCTGGAGAGGGGACGCAGAGGTGGGGCCTTTGCCGGACGGACAGGGCTGGGGGCGTGGCTTCGGCTGATGGGCGGGGATTGGGCGGGTCCCGGGCTTGGTGGGCGGGGAAATGGGAGGGATCTCGCCGGCAAGTTGGGACGCTCAGTGTTTAACTTCTCCCACCTCCGCTCTGATCCTTTGGGTCAACGCACACCCCTACAAAAACATACCCCTAGGTAGGATTTCTTTCTCAGTCTAATTTCTTCTAAGATGAGGATTATATATTTTGTTTCTCCTCCAGCTTACCTTTCTCACTGAAAATAACATGTGAAAAAATGTTCAAGACAATAAAAGATCTGACTCTTCTTTTTGTTTTTTTTAACTGATGTGTTATATAGTATAGATGATACACACACAGGGAAAGTTCAAATGGGGGTCTCAATCCCTCTCTAAAATTTTCCAGAAATAACCACTGTAACCAGTTCCCTGATGTTCTTTCTTTATGTATCAGGCACATAGGGGGTATTATTCCTTTCAATAAATACTGAGACAGCTTCGGTTGATTGCTACATGCTAAATGCTAGGGTCCAAAGCACCTTCCTGCAGGGGCGTTCCAGTGGAGAATTGGAGGGGAGATGTGGAGAGAGATGAGGTTGATCCATTCCAGTAAAACTACCTCAACACATCGTGCAGAGCATGTGCTCATGTCTGAAGAATTAAAAAAAAGAACGGATGAGGGGCACCTGGGTGGCCTAGTGGGTTGAGGGTCAGACTCTTGATTTTGGCTCAGGTCATGATCCCAGGGCTGTGGGATCGAGCCCCATGTTGGGCTCCACACTGAGCATGGAGACTGTTTTGGATTCTCTCCCTCCCTACCTCTGTCTACCCCATTCATTCTCTTCCTCTCTCTCTCTCTCTCTCCCTCTCCCCTCCCTCTATCCCTCTACCCCATTCATATTCTCTCTCTCTCTCTCTTTCTCTCTCTCAAAATAAAAAATACATATGAAAATTTTTTTTAAAGAGGTCTCTTTGTTCCCAGAATTATGTTAGGACACTATGGTATCTCCCTAATGCTAACATTGTCAAAATCGGGAATGTCCCAGAGATTGAGACAATCTCTGCCGTAGAAAACAAGAATACAAATGGAAGACATGCCGTAGAAAACAAGAATACAAATGGAAGACATGAAACTCATCAGATGTGTTAAGTATAGATAGGTTTCTAGTAAACAAGTTGAAGACGTAGGTAAAATTCAGAAGTCGTGTTAAGTAAAAGGAAGTAGATGTGCATGTGTGTGTGTTGAACATAGAAAGAAGGGAAGGTTGAGAGAGAGATACTCTGATGTGTTGCATATATATACAAAGCGTACGAAGCGTTCAGTGTTCGTGAGGTCGTCATTCAGCCAACCGTCAGCGGCACCAGTCTGGGCCGACGTGTCTTGTGCCCAAAAGACGCCATGACCGTCGAGCAGACTGCCTGGCAAGCTAACGGTTGTGGCGAGGTATACCATCCCCCGCATCTCTCCAGCAGGGCAAGAATATGTCCTTGGTCCTTCGGTCTGGGGGCCGCTTGCCCAAACCTCAGCT
>NW_024412431.1:5319863-5342802 GCF_014898765.1 Herpailurus yagouaroundi | reverse complement strand
GGTGTTGTATGGAAACCAATTTGACAATAAATTTCATATATAAATAAATAAATAAATAAATAAATAAATAAATAAATAAATTTTTTTTAAGTTAAAGAAAAAAGAAACATTGACACAGGATCTGTGTTGAAAACATAAGGCTGTTCATTGCAGCATTTTGGGTTACAAAGTAACTGGAATCAGCCTACCCATGCATCTGTAAAGGACTGACTAATTCCGTGTATGGTGAAGTATGGTGAAGTCATTAAAAGTGCAGTGGTAAAACAGTACTGAATGATGCAGAAATAATTTCACAGTGTATCTTACAACAGCTACTCAAAATACATCAGCGTTAAGAGTTAATTACGCAGCAACATCCTTATTTGTCTCCCGTGGCATTTACCTATTCCCAGACTTGCCCTGCACCAACTCTGATTTTATTCCCTAGAACTAGTTACATAAGAATGTATTTGGGGGGCTCCTTGGTGGCTCTGGGTGGCTCAGTCAGTTGGGCATCCAACTCTTGATTTCAGTCATGATCTCATGGTTTCGTGAGTTCAAGCTGACGGTGCGGAACCTGCTTGGGATTCTCTGTCTCCCTCGCTCTCTGCCCCTCCCCCACTCATGCTGTCTCTGTCTCTCTCAAAATAAATACTAAATAAACTTTTTTAAAAAAAAAAAGAATGTTTTTAGCAATTAAAGGGAATAATGGGGTGCCTGGGTGGCTCAGTTGGTTGAGTGTCCTGCTCTTGGTTCCGGCTCAGGTCATGATCTCATGGTGTGGTGAGTTCAAGTCCTGAGTCAGACTCTGCGCTGGCAGCATGGAGCCTGCTTGGGATTCTCTCTCTTCCTCTCTTTCCACCCCTCCCATGTCTCTCCCTCTGCCCTTCCCCCACTCATGCTATCTCTGTCTCTCTTCAAATAAATAAATAAACTTTTTTTAAAAAACCAAGGGAAGAAAATCAAATTTTATTAATGCCATGGATGTATTTTTTCTTCTGAAGAGTAAATGGATTGGCAGGATTTTAAATGTGAGAAAGTTAAGATTGAGTAAAATTTATCAATCTGACATGAAATCACCAAACACAGAGAAAGCATATCCTAAACATTTGTGGGATGGATGGAGGGATAGATGGATGGATGGATGGATGGATGGATGGATCGACAGAAGGAGAGAAGGAAGGAAAGAGAAGGGAGGAAGGAAGTTGGATAGGTGGATGGATGGATGGATGGATGGGTGGATAGATGAATAAATATGAAGACCAGTTTCCTAACCCCCATTTCCTATGCCTATTACTAAATTTAGCTTATTAATTCAATAATATCTGTGGACCTTAATTTCCAAATGCAATAAGAATATAATAGTATATTTAAGATAACATAAAAAAGGACTGGTTAATACTCTGTAGGATTGGCCTCGGCTCCTTACACTCTAAAGGTTTCAATCTTCACCCTCAGTCCTGCTTAACAAACCAAACATTTGAAGCTACTTTGAATTTCTTATTCCTTAGTTTTCCCAGAAGGTGGCAGTATGGTGTAAGGACTAAGTACTCTGTATCTAGGTCCAAATAGGATTTAACCGTTGTCGTCGTCCATAAAATTAGATTGCTGAGGGATCTTGTTTGTGCCTTGGCATAATATTATTTCTAAATCTTGTTTCAGGTAAAATCATAAAGAGTTGGGAACCTTGAATTATTTTTTCCTACTTTCTTTTGGTGACAACCAAATAAGGGAGGGATTCTGTTAGGTCAGGCTCCCTAGGCTTGTGATTTACCGGAGACTGCGCTCAGGAGAGAGAATAAGGAAAGCAGGCTACGGCAGAGTAGCAACATTTGAGACAGTGGGTATACACAGAGAAAGGTTTGGGTGCTGTGGGCGGTTGCTTCTGGCACTCTGCCCGGGTCCCATCCATCACTGTGCCTGTCACGTTCTGTCCCCCACGCCACCCCAAGGGGCAGCCCACAGCCAGTGACTAATGGACGCAGGGGATAAAAGGCCTTGCCTCCGGATGGATCAAAGCCATGGTGCACCCTCCAGAGGTCCCCCGGGGAATGAAACCGAGGCTAAGACTCCTACTGAGACCACCTCATTTAGCTCCTTCCCCTGCCTATCATGCTCCCTTAATATCCTTCTCCCGAGAGAGTTCTCCTCCAAAAACTCATGGGCACCCCAGCCCCGACTGTCCCCCAGTACATCATGTGGATCCCAATTCCTACCCCGGGTTCTTAACAGGCAACTGGCCCGAGGTAGCCACACTATGAGGAATTTTCTATCAGTTAGTATGGGCTAGCTTTGTGAAGGTTTTGGGGGAGGAAATGCTTCTGGGTCTTGAGGAAGTGCACCTAGCATTAGAGAGGAATGAATTCCAAGTAGAGGGAACAGCATGTGCAAAGAAAAAAGACTTTATGAGAATGGGGATTTTTGTTTTGTTCACTATTTTAACCCCTGTGCCTAGAATAGAGCGGTGCAATCTGGGGTTAGGGTGGAGGTCAAACCTGGACTCTGAGGTCTGTAGACACCTGGAGATCCCCATTGTTGAGAGCCAAGCTACCAGCCCCGCCACCACCAAGAGACCTCTCAAGGGCTAGTCAGGATAGTCAGGAACTTGAAGTCACCAAGGGCAGCCACTTCTGAGAGCAACTGATAACTGCCTTCCAGCCAGATCTCTGTGTCATTAAATCAGTATTGTTGAGCACCTATTATGCCCCAGACCCTGTGTGAGGTGCAGGAAATACAGCGATGAATAAACCAAACAAAATTACTTGCCCTATAGAGCTGGCATTCTAGTAGGGCAGAGAGATAGTAAACAGAATAAGGGAAATAAATTGTTTTGTATAGTAGGAGGTGGTGATGGGGTGCTCGGGTGGCTCAGTCAGTTAAGCAGCCAACTTCAGTGCAGGTCATGATCTCACAGTTCACGAGTTCGAGCCCTGCACCGGGCTCTGTGGTGACCGCTCAGAGTCTGGAGCCTGCTTCTGTGTCTCTCCTCTATGCCCCTCCCCTTCTCATGCTCTGTCTCTATCTCTCTCTCTCTCAAAATAAATAATTTTAAAAAAAAAGAAGGTGGTGAGTGCACTGGATAGAGACAAGTGGGGGAAGTGGATGGAGGGGGTGTGTGAGAGAGACAGAGACAAGAAGGGAAGAAGAGACAGAGAAAGATTTAGACAGGGAGATCAGGGGAGACCTCACTAAAGAGGAGACACGTAAGCAATGACTTGACGCGAGCCAGCGGTCGCATGCAGGAATCCGGGCGAAAGCATTTGGGTAGAACAGCATTAGGCAGAAAGCGTTTAGAAAGCAAGAAGTACAAAAGCCCAGGGGCAGGAGTGTGCCTGGCATGTCCAAGGAAAGGCAAGGAGCCAGGGTGGCTGAGGCAGAGAAACCAGAGTGCAGGGTGGGGGAGATTGGGAGCAGACGAGGGCGAGGAGATGACTGAGACAGATCATGCAGGGACTTATGGGCCATGGTGAGGACCCTGGCTTTTATTCTAAGTGAACCGGGACTCCCGAAGGCTCTCAGGAGAGGAGGAGCAGGATCTGACTTAGATTTAATAGGATCACATTACTCTTGACCTCAGTAGAGCTTTATTAAACATCACGGCTAGGCTGAGATGGACCAGGAGGAAGCAAAGAGAACCTTTCCAACCCGAATTTAGGGCCAGGGTGTCAGGGGTAGGAATCAGCACAAGGAAATGAACAAACTGTCACGAAGTCAACAGTAGCAAAGACAGCAGGGAGGAGAGCCCCCTCTTTTGTGCGTGAACCAGATTGACTGTATGTATAATGAATGTTGAAATCACAGTACCTCAGAATCAACTTATCCAAAACTTAACCCTGTCTCTCCCCCCAAAAACCTGCTTCTCCTCCAAG
Source organism: Herpailurus yagouaroundi (assembly GCF_014898765.1). Lineage (NCBI taxonomy): Eukaryota > Metazoa > Chordata > Mammalia > Carnivora > Felidae > Herpailurus > Herpailurus yagouaroundi. The sequence goes on along the minus strand of NW_024412431.1, from coordinate 5,338,954 downwards.
TTCCCTTCCTCCGTAGTTCTTTTTTTTTTTTTTTCCAACGTTTATTTATTTTTGGGACAGAGAGAGACAGAGCATGAACGGGCGAGGGGCAGAGAGAGAGGGAGACACAGAATCGGAAACAGGCTCCAGGCTCCGAGCCATCAGCCCAGAGCCCGACGCGGGGCTCGAACTCACGGACCGCGAGATCGTGACCTGGCTGAAGTCGGACGCTTAACCGACTGCGCCACCCAGGCGCCCCCCTCCGTAGTTCTTAATAGAAAAGGTTGTGTTACTTTTGTTCACTGCTGTATCCCTAGAAAGTAGCAGAGATCCTGTCACTTAGTGATATTTGTCTCGATAAATATTTGCCGGAGGAGGGAAGGACTTAAGGTTTTCTCCCAAATCCTGCAATTGGTTTGGATTGCTCCAGATAACCAAATAAGTTATCACCCTGGACTGGATTTTTGAGACTCCGGCCAGATCTGTGGAGTGCCATCTGCTAAGGAGGTAAAAAATACCAAGATTTGTGAAAATGACTGCTCCAGTAACTTGAGATACCAACAGAAATACCCTAAATTATGGCTTACCCAACTCAAAACCACAGCGTTATTTAAGCTTGATTTTGACACCAAAGTCACTTCCCACTCCTCAGATAATGCTCCGTAACTAAAAGGCATTCCTCTCCTAGGGTCAATTGATTCTGTCACCCCAAGGGCAATCAACAATAGCTATGAAAACCTACCACCGGGGCACCTGGGTGGCGCAGTCGGTTAAGCGTCCGACTTCGACCAGGTCACGATCTCGCGGTCCGTGAGTTCGAGCCCCGCATCAGGCTCTGGGCTGATGGCTCGGAGCGTGGAACCTGTTTCCGACTCTGTGTCTCCCTCTCTCTCTGCCCCTCCCCCGTTCATGCTCTGTCTCTTTCTGTCCCAAAAATAAATAAAAAACGTTGGAAAAAAAAATTTTTTTAAAAAAGAAAACCTACCACCAAAGGAGCTATGAAAATGAGTGCAGAAAACGTACAGAAAATAAACAAAAAAGCAGAACCATGGGTCTGGTGGTGAAAGACAAGAACAAGTTCCCTTTTCTGATAGAAATTTCCTTAGTCAGCTAACCTACGGTATGTGTATCAAGTCTCCTAATATTTCCTTGCAGTCAGAGAGGTGGTCAGCTTAAAAGCACAGTGAGGAGCTTCAAGAGCTGGCTGGCAAAGGTTACCTACATGCAGGAATGCAAGGGCCATCACTCCTTCCAGGTATGTGTGACCTTGGGATTGACTGTGACCTTGGTATTGAACCGAGCTAGTGGGTTCAACAATCAGCTGTCTTTTTCTTCTCTTTCTTCTGCTCTGCTTTAAACATTCTCTTCTGGGGCGCCTGGGTGGCTCCGTCGGTTGAGCGTCCAACTTCGGCTCAGGTCATGATCTCACAGCTCATGAATTCAAGCCCCGGGTCGGGCTCTGTGCTGACAGCTCAGAGCCCGGAGCCTGCTTCCGATTCTGTGTCTCCCTCTCTCTCTGCCCCAACCCGCTTGCATTCTGTCTCTGTCTCTCTCAAAAATAAATAAACATTAAAAAAAAAATTTTTCTTCCCCTTGGCTTATGGTTTCTTTCCTCACCACCCTGTTCAGACTGCATTGTCAAATATCCCTAAAATGTTCCTGATGGTCCAATCCAAGGACTTGTTCATATTCATCTTCACAGGTTTTCTGTTTGACATCCTCTCCTCCTTGATAATTGTGTGACCTGGCACTGATCCGACTTTTTCTCTACCTCTCTTGCCATTCTCTCCCCCCCACCTCCTTTTTCTTTGTCCTGTGCCAAGAATATGAATAACAAGCAACATTTTCGAGCACTCACTATGCACCTTGTATGTATTAACCCATTCAGTCCTCACAGTGGGCCGATGAGGTGGGCACCAGTATTTTCCTCATCTTAGGGATGAGAATAACAAGCACAGAGAGATTGTGTTACCTGCCCAAGGTCACACAGCTTGTAAATGGCAGTCAGGACTCGAACCCAAGCCGCCTGGCTCCAATTCTTTGCCATTATGCTCCTCCCACAGGATTCTGCTCAAGGACTCGTCTTTCTGCTCCCGCTCCCGGAATCTCTTGATCCTGTGGCTTCAGTCGCCACCTCTGTGTAGACGGTTTCCCAACTCTGAAGTCCCGTCCAGCCTTCTGGCTCCAGATCAAATAGCAATACCAATAGCCATAATATCAATCATACCAATAACCATAATATCAACCAAAGCTTACATTTATTGAGCACTTACTCTAGCCTCACATCAAGCTAAAATGGTTTTACCTGCATTATTGTACCAAATTCTTCACGTGAATGATACAAAATACCATCACAGAGAGGTTATGGGACTTGGTTCAAGTCTCACAGCTGTTTAGTTGCAGAGGCAGGTGGTAGATCATAAAGTCTATCAAAATAATATAAGCTCTCGGGGCACCTGGGTGGCTCAGTCAGTTGAGCATCCGACTTTGGCTCAGGTCATGGTCTCGCGGTTCATGGGTTCAAACCATGGGTTGAACTCTGTGCTGACAGCTCAGAGCCTGGAGCCTGCTTCGGATTCTGGGTCTCCCTCTCTACCTCTCACCTTCTCATGCTCTGTCTCTCTCTCTCTCTCTCTCTCTCTCTCTCTCTTGCTCCCTCTGTCTGTCTCTCTCTAAAATAAATAAGCATTAAAAAAAATCTTTTTTAAAAAAAGAAGAATTGGATTCTAGTGCAAACAAAATGATCGTGGGGACAGCTAGCATTTACGGAGTGATTTCTGCCAGACATTACACTTCACACATGCCCTCGTTTATGTCATCACCCCCAACCCCAGGAGGTAGGCAATGCTGTCTCCCTGTTTCATATAAGGAATCAAAGCAATTAAACAACTTGCACAAATAGTGTCCAAGCCACTTGACCTCCAGACCGATTTCCTCATTGACAAAAAGAGTCAGCGGTTGATTTCTAAAGTTTCTTAGAACTGTGGGATGCTGGCATGCTCATAACTCTTGGGAAACCCCAATTTTAAGACGCACGCACATAGTATTGAGCACAGGTTGCTGGCTGGACTGGAAGGAGGCCCTGAGGACTAGGCTTGAGAAAATGTGGTGGTTGGGGCGCCTGGGCGGCTCAGTCGGTTGGGCGTCCGACTTTGGCTCAGGTCCTGATCTCGCGGCTTGTGAGTTCGAGCCCCGCGTCGGGCTCTGTGCTGACAGCTCAGAGCCTGGAGCCTGCTTCGGATTCTGTGTCTCCCTCTCTGTCTGCCCCTCCCCTGCTCATGCTCTGTGTCTCTCTGTCTCTCAATAATAAATAAATGTTAAAAAGATTTAAAAAAAAAAAAAAAAAAGAAAGAAAAGAAAAGAAAATGTGGTGGTGCCCTGGCTGCTGAGCCTCAAGAACTAGGAAACGCTTTTCAACCTATATGTTTTACTACTTGGCTCTGTGAGTTATATTCATCATTTGGGCAGGTGTAGTGTTAGGCCACTTCTGCAAAGTAATTATTATACCAAAGCCAGGGGAAGGGAAATTTAAATATATTAGGAAATATGCCAGGACCCTGCCGCTAAGCAGTCCACAGCCCAGCTGAGAATATATTCATTGGACAAACAACTATTCAAAATGGTCCATGAATGCGGTTGTGTAAGTAACTGATCACAACGAGCACCCTCTTTAATGCAGGCAGCACGGAAGGACGAACGACAGCCCCCCAAAGATGTCAACGTCCTAATCCCCTGCAGCCTGTGAATATGTTACCATATGAGTGTAGGGGAGGAAAAACTTCACCTCTACCCTCTTAGGGTCTCTGGCCGAGAATAAGAATTAAGCTGACATAAGACATTAACAGGAGAGAAGCAGACAAGTTTCATTACCCTGCAACATGTACACGGGAGCCTTCGCAAGAGAGCAAAGACCCAGGAAAGTGACACCAGAGCACAAAGCTTTTGTGCCTTTTCGACAAAGAAATGACGACTTTGTCAAGGGACAAGACGGAGGGGTTGGGGCTAGGGATGGTGAATGGTGCGAAAGTGACGAGGAGGTCTGTTGGAAGGGATAACTGGGGGAGGCCAAGGGCCGTTCCAATGAGTGTGTTTATACAGCTCCATTTCAGCGTGCATTCCCAGTCTGGTGGTAAGGACATCCCTCGCTTCCTGGCACAGGGGGGGCACCTCTCTCTCGGGGGAAATGTTACGGCCTGATTCTAAGCAGGAAAAGGTAGGTCAGAAAGCCCTTCCTGCAAGTGCTGTTTCTCAAGTGCCTTCCACTCTATAAAATAAGCAACATGCCACAGCGGCATGTTTTGAGGTGTCATGTCCCAAGCAGTGTCACATGCTCAAAGGGACTTTACAGATACGGATTCTGCTAAGGATCTTGAGATGGGGAGATTATCCTGGATTATACAAGCGAGCCTCTTCTAACCATGGGCGTCCTTTTAAGAGGGTGGCAGGAGACCAGAAGGGAAGGAAGATACTCGACTGCTCGTTTTGAGGGTAGACCGTCAGCCGCGGAATGTGGGTCACCTCTGACAGCCGGAAGTGGAAGGGCATGCATTCTCCCCTAGAACTTCCAAAAGGAAGCAGCCCCACTGATAATATTAGCCCAGTGAGGCTAACTTTGGACGTCTGGCCTACGGAACCATATGAGAATACATTTCTGTTGTTTTTAAGCCACTAAATTCGTGGTAATTTCACAACCACCAGAAACTCATAAAGGGAAACCCAAAAAGAGGTAGCATTGCCCTCCCTCCCATTCTTAAAGGGTTGCCGCTAGCCCATAGGGCTTTGTCTCCCAAATCCTGCAGTCGGTCTAGATTGCCCCCCAAATGACCAAGTAACATATCACCCCTTCTACTGGACTATCATATCTGGGGAGCAGCATCTACTGGAAGAAAAGGTGCCCTTTCCTCCAGTCGTTGTCACTGTAAACCTGTCGCTGTCAATGGCACCTCCATGCATGCAGCACGTGTGGGATTTCTGAAAGAGAGGTCATGTGGGTTGATAGGTTATCAGCAGGAGCCCAGAGCCTGAGTTGAATCTCAGCTCTGCCCCTGCCTAGCTCTGGGAAGTGGAGCGAGTTACTTAGCCTCTCTGTGCCTCTCTCTTTTTCTTTCTTTTTTTTTTTTTTTAGCATTTATTCATTTTTGAGAGACATAGAGAGAGGGTGAGCAGGGGAGGGGCAGGGAGAGAGGGAGACACAGAATCGGAAGCAGGCTGCAGGCTCCGAGCTGTCAGCACAGAGCCTGATGCAGAGCTCGAACCCACAAACCACGAGATCATGACCTGAGCCGAAGTCAGATGCTTAGCCAACTGAGCCACCCAGGCGCCCCTCTGTGTCTCTGTTTCTTCATCTGCACAACTGGGATCATGCTACCAGCACTCATTTCCTGAAGTCACTGCAAAGATAGATTAAGGGCATGTGCCTAGGGTGCTTAGAACAATGCCTGGCATGGAATGAGAACTCAATTCCCCTTAGATGTTGTAGAGGCTGGCCTTAGAATTTTGTCCCACCCCCACCAAAGAAATCCTCTCTCCAAGACATGGTATCTCTCTCCAAGGGGGTTTCACTGGCGTGTTTATAGGCAGGATGGAGGGAGTGGCTGCATCCCAGGGCATGCTGCCTTTTACTCCAAAAATTCCCTGTAAGTGTTGTTTCACAGCCACCAGCTGATACATGTTCTGGACCTCCCCAGGGAAGCCACACACCACCATCTTCTCCAGACTGTTGGCCTCAGACTCTCTCAATCCCCTGATCTCAGTCCTCTATGTACAGGAATTGAAGTTCACCCCAGCTCTACCTAACTGGTCCACCCTGACCTACACCTGTCGCCCAACTTGGTTAACAGAGACCCTTCCGTTGCCAGGACCCACTTTCTTTTTTAATTTTAGCTTTATTGAGGTATAATCGATAGACCAAAAAGTTGCACACATTTAGTATATACATCTTGATAAGTTTGTACGTATGTATACACCTTACACCCATAATACCATCACCACAATGAAGATACCAAACATTTCACCTACAAAAATTTCCCTGTGTGTGTGTGTGTGTGTGTGTGTTTGGTAAGAACATATAAAATGAGATCCATTCTTTTAATGCATGTTGGACTACACAACACTGTATGGTTAACTACAGGTACTAGGTTTTACAGCAGGTCTCCGGAACTTACCTTATATAACAAAAACTTTATACCCATTGAAAAGCAATTTCCCATTTCCTTCTCCCCCTAGCCCCTGCTAACCACCAATCTGTTCTCTGCTACTATGAGTGTGACTCCTCTCGATATTTCACGTTAAGTGAAATCATACAGTATTTGCCCTTCTGTGTTTGACTTACTTCACTCAGAATAATGTCCTGTAGTTTATCCATGTTGCACGAGTGAGAGGACTTTCTTATTTTTTAAGGCCAACTAATATTCCATTATATATATCACATTTTCTGTATCCATTCATCTGCAGAAGCCACTTTCTCAAGGGGTAACCAAAGTTGCGAATAAAATGACTAGTCACCAGAGCTAAACTTCAACAAGTGGGCACTATAGGAGCCATTGGTTGGCTGTTCATATTGAAAGATTCCCACACCATTTGTAACCAATCATTGCCCAGGACCAGCTCCCACGACACTCCTGCCCACCCAAATCCTGCCCTGGGACCCAACCCACCTCCCCATAATTGGGCATCTACATTAACATCTGCTGGAGTAGAGAAGGGGGTCCAGAGTATATTCTGATTGGCCGATTCCTGCACCATAGCAGCTGTTAGTACTATCCTTGCAAATGGAAAATAACTCTAGATATTGCTATGTAATAAGAATGAAAAGAAGGTGAGGGGAGAACTAGCTATCAGAGTGGTGTCGGATTTCTCAGGAAAGGGAAAGAGAAGCCACCCATCTATCCATTGTCTTCAAGTCTTGACCCGAGCAGGAACACGCTGATGACACTACCAGACGCTGGGAAGGTTTGGGGAAGAGGAAGGAACACTTGATCAGCCACAGTAGAGGCAGCCCACATTTCCCAAGAAGGCAAAAACAATACTTCCCTTCTAAGATGTGTTTCTAGAACCTTGCCCATCTTCCCTCAAGAGGAAGACTGATTCTTATCCACGTAAATCTGAGTGGATTGGTGACTTGCTTGTAACCAAGAGAATGTGATAGGAGTGGAGTTTCATGGCTTCCAGGGCTGGATCTTAACAGGACACATAGCCTGTTGGCGGGGAAACGCCTTCTTAGAGTTCTGAACTGCCATGGAAGCTGCCTGCCCAAGGTTGCCATGTTTGGAGGAAGGCCAAACTCCCCAAGTCTAAGGCTCCATAAAGGGGTGACAATGCATGGTCAGTTCCCAGCTGCTCCAGCCCCAGCCACTGCCTAACTGCAACCGTGGAAGAAACCCCAAGCCAGAATCACCCAGCTGAGCCCTTCCCAGAGCACAGAAATCATGAGAGATAAAATGAACCTTGCTGTTTTGAGCCACTACATTTTGTGATGGTTTTTACGTAGCAGTGGATAGCGGGTACACAGCCCTTGGAGAATTTCCTGGAATCTTTCCACAGCCATCTCACGTGTCTCCCTTCTGCTTCCCTGTTCCAGGACTCTGTTTTCTGCTGAGTTTGTCAGAAGTCATGGCTCAGATGACCAAAGGTAAGTGCTCAACGCCTGACTTCTCCACAGTCCGAGACCAGGAAAGGTGGAGACCAAGGGTACATCTGGGACCACTCACATCCTCCAATGGGCTAGAGCAAAGAGGCTTGTTCTGGGAGGAGAACTTGGGGATGCTTGCTCCGACGCGGGGCTCGAACCCACGGACCGTGAGATCAGGACCTGAGCCGAAGTCAGACCCTTTAACCGACCGAGGCACCCAGGCGCCCCAGGTTTTATTTATTTATGTAATCTCTACACCCAGTGTGGAGCTCGAACTCACGACCCCAGGATTAAGAGTCACACGCTCTTCCAACGGAGTTGGCCAGGCACCCCTTAATGTATCTTTTTACTTTAGTGTCCTTTGTTCATTTGTTTTCAGTCACCACAATGTGCCCAATGTAGAAATAGAACAGAGGCTAAAACACACAAAGGAAGTGAAGTGAGCACTCCAGAGGGGAGAGACAGAGCAGGACGGTAATCATTTTATTCTGATAATAAGCGAGGCACCAAAACAAAAACAAAAAAAATAAACAAGATGATTTAAGGCTAACTTTAATCCCCTAGAGATCTCACTAGATTCTGATTCAGCAGGTGTAAGGGTGGGGCCTGAGCTTCTGCATTTCTAACCAACTGCTGGGGGATGCATTCTGAGTAGCCAGACTGCATTGTGGCCCCCATCAGGTTCCCAGTCCCCTCTCCCTGTGAACACCGCATAGGGAGTGTTCGAGATACTTCCTCGGCTCCAATCATTCCCAAGAGGGCCCACCTTAAGATCATTAGCGTATCTGTATCTATTTGGAGTCATACATAGACTTGCAAAGATAATGTGAACCCGTATCCGAATATACCTCCTGTGGGTCCCTACACTTTCAAGTTTCTATAATCCTAGCTGATACGTCTTGTGTGCCAGGCACTGCCCAACACACTTTACATGTATTAATTCACTTACTCTTCACAATAATCCATTTTACAGATGAGGGTACAAGGCACAGAGAGATGCAAAGACACACGGCTGATAAGTTGTGGAGCCAGGATCGGCCCCAGGGTCTTAACCAATCCATTCCCTCCTTTTAAAGATTCTGCAATGGGGGTGCCTGGGTGGCTCAGTGGGTTAAGCGCGCGACTCCTGATTTCGGCTCACATCATGATCTCACGGTTGGTGAGACCGAGCCCTGCAGAGGGCTCTGCGCTGACAGTGCAGAACCTGCTTGGGATTCTCTCTCTCTATCTCTCTCTCTATCTCTCTCTGCCCCTCCCTCCCTCTCTCTCAAAATAAGTAAATAAAAACTTAAATAACTAAATAAGTAAAAATAAAAATCCTGTGCCGATCTTGACAATAGCACCATTATATTGCATTGAAATTTTTGTGTGAAAATTAACGCCAACTCCAGACCTCTGTCATGCAAACGAATCCTCACTTTGTTCTGTAACTTGGGTTTGTAGCTCTCCTTTTGTAATGTACTTAAGATCTCAAAGGAGGAAAAGGGTGTAGCCTTCCTCATCCTGGAGAGGCCCCAGTCAGAGAGGCAAAGCCAAATGGTAACAGACATCTCTCAACCCCGGTGACATCTGACCTGCCCCGTCTTTTCCCTGCAGCAGCTACCTGTCCACAGTGCCCCCAACACGCTTTCTGTGTCCACGGCACTTACTGTACCTGCGACTCTGGATACGCTTCTGACTCTGGGAAGAAATTCTTCACATTCCCCCTTGAGACATGCAATGGTAAAGGGGTAATTTTCAAACCACCCGGTGGCGGGAGTGGACGGGAGGCAGCATGGGGACTGCTGTGGGTGGCGACTGCCACGCGGAAAAATCGATTGGCTCAACACTCATCAAGAAAGAAATGCTTCCGGGGCACCTCGATGGCTCAGTCAGTTAAGTGTCTGACTTGGGCTCGGGTCATGATTTCATGGTTCCTGAGTTTGAGCCCCGCATTGGGCTCTCTGCTGTCAGCACAGAACCTGCTTGGGATCCTCTGTCTCCCTCTCTCTCTGCCCATCCCCCCACAGGCGTGGGTGTTTTCTTTCCTCTCTCTCTCTCTCTCTCTCTCAAAAATTAAATAAACTTGGGGCGCCTGGGTGGCGCAGTCAGTTAAGCGTCCGACTTCAGCCAGGTCACGATCTCGCGGTCCGTGAGTTCGAGCCCCGCGTCAGGCTCTGGGCTGATGGCTCAGAGCCTGGAGCCTGCTTCCGATTCTGTGTCTCCCTCTCTCTCTGCCCCTCCCCCGTTCATGCTCTGTCTCTCTCTGTCCCAAAAATAAATAAATGTTGAAAAAAAAATTAAAAAAAAATTTAAATAAACTTAAAAGTAATGTCTTTAAGAATGGGGGAAAGGAGGGAGAAAGGAAAGGAGGAAGGAGAAAGAAAAGAGAAAGAAAGAAAGAAAGAAAGAAAGAAAGAAAGAAAGAAAGAAAGAAAAAGAGGAAGGGAGGAAGGGAAGGATTAAAGAGAGAAAAAGGAAAGAAAGAAAGAGAAAGAAAAGAAAAGAAAGAAAAAGAGGGAAGGAAGGGAGGGAGCAAAGAGAAAGGAAGAAAGAAAGGAAAGAAAGGGAGGGAGGAAAGAAAGAAAAAGAGGAAAGGGAAGAAAGAAAGAAGAAAGAAAGAAAGAAAGAAAGAAAGAAAGAAAGAAAGAAAGAAAGAAAAACTCACAAAATCAGCATCTTCTTTCATTTATTTGGAAGTTCTGATAGACTTTTCCAACCCCTTCACGGCGACCTCCTCTTCTCTTAATCTCATAATCACACACGTGTGTCTGTGCCATCATCTTCCAAACTCAGCAGTTACTCCCCCTGCCAAGATGCACTGTTTTCCCCAGCAAGACGCTTCGTCTCAGGTAAAGGAATGAAGAGCGAACTCACCGTGATGGGCACCGAGTAGGCCCACGGTGGGCACGAACCCACCGTGATGGGCACGGAACAAGCGTAGGGTCACCGCGCTATGCACCTGAAACTAATACAACACTGTGTGTTAACGATACAGGAAAAAAAAAAAAAAAAAAAAAAAAAAAAAAGCTGCTTCATCTCACCCTTGCTTCCCCTCCCCCAGGAAAGAAGCGAGATCAGGAGAACACTGTTGTTTCACCCCCTTCTTTAGCTGCCCTGCCACATCCCGGTGAAGTTCACATATTCTCAGGGTTCCCTGCTTCTCCTGCCCTGCCTTTCCCCACAGGCTGTTTCTCTTCTTCCTGGTGTCACGCTTGCCACCTGTCCTTTATTTGGGGCACTTTCTCCTGTGCTTGCTTCGCGCCGGGCGCTCTCTCCGCTGTTCACTTTCGCGAGAAGGTTCCATCCTGCCCAGGTGGGGAGTGTTCCGTCCTCTTATCCGCGTGATCCATCAGCGACCCTCCCACGGATCACAGAACTGTCTTCAAGCTTGCGGGGCTGCAGAGGGAACGCAGCACCATCTGAGGCTCGTTCCTCTGTGGCCACTTCTGTCTCACGCTCACTGAGGTTCCTCGCGGGCTCCCCAGGGAGAACATCCTCACTTTCCATTGGCTTAGGGGTGCGACCTGAAAGCTGACACAGGGAGGCTGGGGGACAGAGTGCCTGCGAGATGGGAACGAGACTGTCACATCTGGCTTCCTCAAAAGAGAATGGCTATGGAGCAGGCAGCAAAGCTCATCTGCGACGCTATGTCACAGTCTGAAAATTCCCCATTTCATGTGTGCCAGATCGGATGGGGACCCCCTCACCACCCATGTGACATTTGGAAAGGGCCTACGGGGACCCTCAGGACTGGAGACATGTTGACTTAATCAAGACATTCTCCCTCAGTCGGTTAATCTAGCAGGTGTATGACTGTGCCCGGGTTGCTGTAACAAAACACCACGGACCGGGCGGCTTAAACAACGGAAGTTTATTTTCTCGCCGTTCTGCAGGCTGGGAAGCCCACGGTCAAGGTTTTGGCAGTTCTCTTTTCTGGGGAAAACCTCTCTTCCTGGCTTGAAGGTGTCTGTCTCCTTGCTGTCTCTTCACATGGCCTTTCCTCACTGCACACACACAGCGGTCGGGCAGGGAAGGAAGCCCTCATGTCTCTTCTTCTACAGACACTAATCCTATCAGATCGGGGCCCCATTCTCATGATCGCATTCAGCCTGTTCCATCCTTAGACGCCCCATTTCCAAACACAGCCACACCGGGAGTTAGGATTTCAACATATTGACTTGAGGAGACCTACAAACATTCATAAGAGCAGACATGGTCAGTATTCCACTTTAGACGCCCTCGGCCTTGGCCACTCTTTTGCCAAGTCTAAGGCTCTCTCTGGCTACCGGAGACCCCTCAGCTCATGCTCGGGACAGGTGGGAGTATCAGAGAGTAAGCTATCCCTTGCAAGCACTGCTTTCCCGATAAATGGTAAGATTGGGCAGACAAAAGCATTATCAACCGTAGCCACAGCATGGAAAGAGCCCAAGCATCCATCACTTGATGAGGGGATAAAGAAGATGTGGTATATCTATACAGTGGACTATTACTCCGCCATAAAAAAGAAGGAAATCTTGCCACTTGCAATGATGTGGATGAAACTGGCATGTATTATGCTAAACAAAATAAGTCAGAGAGAGATAGATACCATGATTTTGTTCATGTGTGGAATTTAAGAAGCAAAACAGATGAACATAGGGGAAGGGGAAAAGAGAGAGAGAGGGAGGCAAACCATAAGAGATTCTTAGCTATAGAGAATAAACCGAAGGTTGATGGAGGGAGGTGGGAGGGGGTAAGCTAGATGGGTGATGGGCATTAAGGAGGGATGTGCACTGAGTAACGTTGCGATGAGCACTGGGTGATGTGTGGAAGTGACGAATCACCAAATTCTACTCCTGAAACCAATATTACGCTGTATGTTAACTAACTACAATTTATTTTTTTCAACGTTTTTTTTTTATTTATTTTTGGGACAGAGAGAGACAGAGCATGAACGGGGGAGGGGCAGAGAGAGAGGGAGACACAGAATCGGAAACAGGCTCCAGGCTCCGAGCCATCAGCCCAGAGCCTGACGCGGGGCTCGAACTCCCGGACCGCGAGATCGTGACCTGGCTGAAGTCGGGCGCTTAACCGACTGCGCCACCCAGGCGCCCCAACTAACTACAATTTAAATAAAAACTTAAAAGTGAAAAAGATTTCGCGGATAAATATCCCAGCCCCCACCCCTTAGAAAGTGCCTCTGAAGTGTGTGCTCTACACCACCTCCCAGAGGTTCCCAGGGGAATTGAGTCCCTATCGCCCACAATGGAAACTTACCTCTTTATTTTCTGCTTTCCTTTCCCTGTCTCATTTCACCACCTCCCTTCCAGTGTTTTCTGAGATCACCTCCCACATGAAGTACTTGCCCATGAATTCTTTTCTCAATGCCTGCTTCTCAGAGAACCCAACCAAAGTCAACGAGGAAAGGGAAGCACAAAGACAACCCATTACCTTGACTGAGTTGTCCTGGAAAGCCAGGACAGACCCTGGTGGAACAGGTATAGCCTCTGGCATGTATTAGATGCTCCATAAATCTTTGTCAAATGAATGTCTAAATTCCTCTTTTGTGTTCCAGACATTGATGAATGTAAACCACCCATTAGCATATATTGTGGACTTAACGCTGCATGCCAGAATGTTGAAGGAAGTTTCCACTGCCACTGTAATCCTGGGTACAAACTCCTCTCTGGGGACACACAATTCGAGAATTCCAGTGAGAACACTTGTCAAAGTAAGAAACGTCTTGTCTTCCTGTCTCCCTTCTTTGTTTTTCATTGAATCTAATGCCAGAAAGTGTGTGTGTGTGTGTGTGTGTGTGTGTGTGTGTGTGGTGAGGCTAGGACATGTTTCCATTTTCTGGAGGCAAAGGGATGATGGAAAGAGGAGGAAAAAAAGGAAAGAAGGAAGTATAGAGAAATAATGGGGTTAATAAGACAAGTGGCCTTTGGAAATGGGGGTAATGAGGTGCTAAGACAGGATTCTTTGAATTGCAAAGAGGAACTCACTCAGGCTAACTTAAGCAGAAAAGATGAATTTATGATAAGGATGCTTGGATGTGTCTTGGAACTTGAGGACAAATATACAGCTGGGCTTCTGGAATGAACTGAAACAGGGGACTTTAGTGCACACGATCAGGGCCCCTCAGTCTCTGATACTCTTTGGGTCTCCCCCTTTCTTCTTTTTCACCACAAACTGGCTTTCTCTGCCTTCTTAGTCCGCAGGACAGGAAATATGGCCGCCAAGTCCAAATCTTACCATGGTTAATGATCCAAGCACCCAAGGATCAATCAGTTGACTCTCTTTTGGATCTAACTGCAAATTGTTTGGAAATGTACCAATTAGTCCAGTTTGAGTCATATGCCCACCTTTGGATCTCTGTCCAGGAGAGGCACCATCTTGTATAAGCATGAGCACTCTCACAGAAACCACATAGACAGGGAAACCTTTGCACAAGAAATATGGGAGATGATAGCTAGAAGAAGCGAGGGGTAGATGGTAGGGTAGGAACATCCTGAACTTACCTCCCCCCATGAAGACACCAAAGCTGCAGCTACATTAGAGCAACTCTCTCTGAGAGCGACCCGAAGACTAGCCGAACAGCTCTTCCACAGGTAAAGACACGGAAATAAAGCCACACCAAGGAGGGTAACAGCAGCAAAACACAGTCAGGTCAGGAACCAAAACCCCCATTGCGGTGACCCACAGGCTGGAGGGATGTCACCAGTACAAAGGTTCTCCCTGAGCAGCAGGGCGTTCAGGCTCCACATCATGCAACACCCATCTGGGGACCTGCGCCAGGAAGGCAAGCCCCCAGAATGCCTGGCTTTGAAAATCAATAGGGCATATCTATCAATAATTACTTTAAACGTAAATGCTCCAATCAAAAGACATAGGGTGACTGAATGGATTTAAAAACCAAGACGCATCTATCTGCTCCCTGTAAGAGACTCACTTCAGACCTAAAGACACATGCAGATCGGGGGCATCTGGGTGGCTCAGTCGGTTGAGTGACTGACTTCGGCTCAAGTCATGATCTTGTGGTTCGTGAGTTCAAGCCCCACATCAGGCTGGCTGCTATCAACTTGTCAGTATGCAGCCCACTTCAGATCCTCTGTCCTCTTCTCTCTTCCCTCCCCAAAATAAAATAAAATAAAATAAAATAAAATAAAATAAAATATGAAGACACGTGCAGATTGAACATGAAGGGATGGACAAAGATATTCAAGCAAACGTAAATAAACCAGCAAACCAAAAGCTGAGGTAGTGATACTTATACTGGATAAACTTTAAAATAAGGACTGCCATTATATAATGATGAAGGGATCAATCCAATAAGAGGATATAACAGCGGCAAATACATATGCACCCAACATAGAAGCACCTAAATATATGAAGCAAATATTAACAGACATAAAGGGGAAGATTGGCAGTAATACTCGATAGTAGGGGGCTTTAACACCCCACTTACATCGTTGGATACATCATCCAGAACAAAAATCAGTAATGGAACAGTGGCTTTGAATGACACGTGAGACCCGGTGGACTTAACAGATATATTCAGAACATTTCTTCCCAAAACATCAGAATACACATTCTTTCCAAGTGCACACAGAGCAGTCTCCGGATAGTTCTGTGTTAGAGGCCACAACGCAAGTTCTCAGTGCATTTAAGAAGATTGAAATCTTCCAGATTTCAAGATCAAGAGTCACATGATCCCTGACCCAAAATCTTAGGGACACAGCAAAAGCAGTTCTAAGAAGGAAGTTTATAGTAATACAGGTCTACCCCAAGAGGCAAAAAAAAAAGAAAAAGAAAAGATCTCAAACACTAAACCTTATACCTAAAGGAATTAGGGAAAAAAAGAAAGGAGCTCAAAGTTAGTAGAAGGACGAAAATAATAAAGATCAGAACAGATGTACTACCAGGTATTTATCCAAAGGATCCAAAAATGCGGATTCAAAGAGGCACTTGCACCCCAATGTTTGTAGCAGCACTATCAGCAATAGCCAAATTATGGAAAGCGCCCAAATGTTTATCAACTGATGAGTGGATAAAGAAGATGTGGTGTATATATACAATGGAATACTATTTGGCGATGAAAAAGAATGAAACCTTGCCATTTGTGACAACCGTAGATGGAACTAGAGTGTATTATGCTAAGCGAAATAAGTCAATCAGAGAAAGACAAATATATGCTTTCACTCATATGTAGAATTTAAGAAACACAGCAGATGAACACAGGACAAGGGAAGGAAAAATAAGATAAAAACAGAGAGGGAAGCAAACCATAAGAGACTCTTAGATACAGACAACAAACTGAGGGTTGCTGGAGGGGAGGTGGGGGGTGGGTGAAATGGGTGAGGCCATTAAGGAGGGCACTTGTTGGGATGAGCACTGGGTGTTGTACGTAAGTGATGAATCGCTAAATTCTACTCCTGAAACCAATATTACACTATATGTTGACTAATTTGAATTTAAACAAATAAATTTAATTTAAAAAATAAATAAAATGATATTCTACCAAAAAAAAAAAAAAAAAACAATCAGAGCAGAAATAAAGACTTCAAAAAAACAATAGAAAAAATCAGTGAAACTAAGAGAGGGTTCTTTGAAAAGATAAACACGTTATAAACCTGTAGGCAGGCTCATCGAGAAAAAAAGAAATTCACTAATTCATTGAATCAGTAGATACACCTCACAGGGGATAGATTTCACAGGGTGTTGCAGGGATTAAGTAAGGCTTAAATGAAATACTACCATACAGAGCACTCAGGAAACTGCCTACAAAGGTTTGCTAATGTGTTTCACATTTCATCTGGTTCTAATATATATATATTATATAACATATAATTATATGTAAATATAATTATATAATATAGAATATATTATAATTATATAATATATAATATATTTATATATAATAAAATTTTATAATAAAATTTTATATTTATAAATATATTATATATATATATAATATATATATAAACTCTCTGATCCTACTAGGTAGATTTAACCTCAGTCTAATGGTTAACTGGGATGTCAGCATGTGTTGGCCTTTCCTCATTTTCCTAAAATAGAGATGGGGGTCCTCACAAAGTCCAAGAAGCTACGCACAAAGGTCTCATTAAGGGCTGATAACCAAAAACTGATACTCTTGTTTCAGTTGTCATTCGCAGCCAGCCTGAATTTTAAAACCAGAAGTATCTAATTTCCTGTCCCCGCGGCCATTGCGGTTATTTTTGTCCAGCCAAGACTGAATTAAAGAATCTAGAGTTTACATTTTCCTGCTTCCTCAATGCCAGAGTATCTCTACCCCAGCAATATTGATATTTGGGGTCCAATAATTCTCTGTGGTCGGGAGCCACCGTGTGCATTGTAGGCTGTGAGGCGTGAGCACCCCCAAGCCTCCACCGCTAGGGGCCAGTAGCATTCCCCATCACAAGTTGTGCCGGCCAAACTGTCTCCAGCCATCGCCAACATGCCCTGGGGGCAAAATCACACCCCCCCCCCCCCCCATCAAAAAACACTGCTTTCCATCAGGATAAGGAACTTGACTCTGATCTCTCAAAAGAGCACAACCTTGTCCGTGAACATAAAAAAATGGAGTTCAAAAGAAAAAAAAAAACAAAAAACAAAAACCAGACTCTTAACTGTAGAGAACAAACCAGGGGTTGCCAGAGGGGAGGTGGGTGGGGGGATGAGTAAAATAAGTGATGGGGTGAAAAGTACGCTTATCCTAATGAGCACTGAGTAATGTACAGAATTGTTAAGTTGGTATACTGCACACCTGAAACTAATGTAATGCTATATGTTAACAAAACTGGAATTTAACAGTTAATAATAAAAATTTTTAAAAATAAAGAAGGGCCACCTGGGTGGCTCAGTCGGTTAAGCGTCCAACTTCGGCTGAGGTCATGATCTCACAGTTTGTGAGTTTGAGCCCGGCATCGGGTTCTGTGCTGATGGCTCAGAGCCTGGAGCCTGCTTCGGATTCTGTGTCTCCCTCCCTCTCTGCCCCTCCTCTGCTGGCGCTCTGTCTCTCTGAAAAATAAACAAAAAAAAAAATGTTTTTAAATAAAAAAAAAAAAAACAGCATGGGTTTAGACCTTCTAGGTGCAAAGTTGTTCACCCTGCCCATCCACCTCTCCGCCCTTTCACTCTCAGTTCCAGCAGTAACTTCCCTTTATATCTTTTGCAGAAACCACTTCCTCAAAGACGACCAGAGACACGGAAGAGGTGAGTAGAAGTTGAGTCTTGGAACCCAGATAACAAGTATCCACAAAGCACAAAATTAGCATGTGGGTGTGGATACCGTATACCATATGTGTGCTAGACATTGTATATCATACATACATGTGTCATATATATTTCATATTACATGTTAAGGTATATAATATATTTTAATATAGTTTTTAATTATAATAGAAATTAATTATGATATAATAGTACGATATTATATGTAATTTATATTATGTATAACTGAAATATGCATATGGGTTGCCGTGTTTATTGCTATACGTACATTCCTATGTATCTCATGGCAGAGTTAGATAGAGTGCGTGTGTCCATATGGATGTGTGTGTGTCTGTGTGTGTATACTGCCCCCGAAAGATAGGATCTATCCCAGGCCGAGAAAGGTGGACTAAATGAAACTGTACAGAGACCCAAATATCCAATAGCTTTAAAAAGATGGAGCTTTATTGCTTTCTTTATTTAAATGTTTTTATTTATTTTTGAGAGAGAGACACAGAGGTGAGTGGGGGAGGGGCAGAGAGAGAGGGAGACACAGAATCTGAAACAGGCTCCGGGCTCTGAGCTCTCAGCACAGAGCCCGATGCAGGGCTCGAACCCACACACCGCGTGATCATGACCTGAGCCGAAGTCGGACGCTTGACTGACTGAGCCACCCGGGCTCCCCCGTCTTTATTACTTTCTGACTTAACTCAGTCCAGGCTGGTGAGGCCTTTCAGGGTACCCACGTTCTTCCCATACTGCTGCTCCACCATCCCCCAGCACCTTGTCCTCAATGATATGACCTAAAACAGGTTGCTCCAAAGCTGCATTTGTATTGGTGGGTGGTGGGGAGATAGAGTCCAGGGCAATTTGTCTGGAGCACAGGGTGAAGAGGGAAGAGTTGGGAAAAGGGATACATCTACTCACTCTGTAATACGCTAATGAAGTTGTGATCATTTCCTTGGAGAGCTGTCTGAAAGCAACAATCCAGAAGCTGAAGGTAGCCCGGCCAAAAACTAGCTGCAAGGGAGGCTGGGACAGTGTGGCCTTCAGACGGAGAACATGGTCCATATAAAATCTGAGGAATCCATTCAATTATTAAAAAGAAGGGGGAGGGGTGCCTGGGTGG
The DNA here is from genome assembly GCF_014898765.1 of Herpailurus yagouaroundi. Taxonomy (NCBI): domain Eukaryota; kingdom Metazoa; phylum Chordata; class Mammalia; order Carnivora; family Felidae; genus Herpailurus; species Herpailurus yagouaroundi. Next base: position 5,320,022 of record NW_024412431.1, on the reverse strand, counting down.
CTCAGTCAGTTAAGTATCTGGCTCTTGGTTTCAGCTCAGGTCATGATCTCATGCCTCGTGAGTTCCCGTCCACATAGGGCTCTGTGATGACAGTGCAGAGCCTGCTTGGGATTCTCTCTCTCTCTCTCTCTCTCTCTCTCTCTCTCTCTCTCTCTCTCT
>NW_024412431.1:5272387-5319853 GCF_014898765.1 Herpailurus yagouaroundi | reverse complement strand
TCTCTCTCTCTCTCTCTCTCTCTCTCTCTCTCTCTCTCTCTCTCTCTCTCTCTCTCTCTCTCTCTCTCTCTCTCTCTCTCTCTCTCTCTTCCTCTTTCTCTCTCTCTCTCTCTCTCTCTCTCTGCCTCTCCCCTGCTCACTCTCTCTCTCTCTCTCTCTTTCAATCTCAATATAAATAAATAAACTTACAAAAATTTTTTTAAATAAAAGGAAGGGGGAGGGGAATGGACACTGGAGGCAATTACACGAGACAGACCAAGAAAGTGCCTTTTAGGCAGCAATCACTTAGCGTCTGTAAATGGACTCTGAATGTTAACAAAGGAAGGACCCATGTCTCTGAGAATCTATCGTCTAGCAGAATGGGCTGGTCCCTTCCTCTCCCCACTCCCCACCCTCACCCTGCTCTACTCCAGAGGGACTGCTCACACCTTGACCTCCAAGCTCCAGGCCTCCAGGTACATGCTGCTGTCTCTACCTGAAACTCTGTTCCCAGTACCTCACCTGGCTGGCTTCCTTCCTCTCTTCTCTGCTCAAGACTCAATTCAAGCATCACATCCTCCTGGATGGCCTCCATAAGCCCTCCCATACGAGTTAATACCCCCTTCCCCAGGTTCTTCTGCTGGAGGGATGGGGAGGTCAGAAGTACAGTCAGAGGTTCAAATGTCAGCACTTCAGTGGCAAGTGACATGGGCAAAATGACACAACCTTTCTGTATTAGCCAGGGATCTCCAGAGAAACAGAACCAACAGGGGACCCAGAAGAAAGAGATATGTTATAAGGAACTGGTTCATGCGATTATGGAGCCCCACATGTCCCAAGGTACGCAGTAAACAAGCCAGAGATTCAGGACATCCAATGATGTTGTTCCACTTCAAACCCAGAGGCCTGAGACCCAGAAGAGCTGACGTTTCAGGCAAGCAGGAAGGAAACAAAACCTCTGTCCCAGCTCAAGGCAGTCAAGCAGGCAGTCAGGCAGAAGAAAGTTCCCTCTTGCTCAGACGTCTTGTTCTATTCAGGCCCTCAACCAATTGGACGAGGCCCGCGCACGTTGGGGAGGGCAATCAGTCCACCTACCCGTCCAAGTGTTCATTTCATCCAGAAACACTCTCACAGACACACCAAGGGTCGTGCTTGACCAAATACAGCTGGGTACTCTCTGACCCAGCCAAGTTGACACATAAAATTAGCCATCACACTCTCCAAGACTGATTTACTCATCCGTAAGATGGGGTAATAATGGCCTCTACCTCCTTGGAAGGATGGAAAGGTTAAATGAAATAATACATGTGGAGTACTTAGCAGAGCGCCTGGTCCATAGTATACCTTCTTCCGTCCAGGTTCTCCATTGTTATCTCTGGTGGGCCCACAACAGTCACAGTCATGTGTTGTCACCACCTAGACAGGGAGCTTCTTGAGGGCAGGAATCAGCCCAAGCCCGCACTGGGAGTGCAACAAGTGTTCACTGAAGTAGTGAACAAATAATCGTGTAATTATCATGTAACAGGAACATTTCATTATGAAGTTTCATTGCCCATTTCCTCAAAACGTGAAACATAGCGGGGCACCCAGATGGCTCAATCAGTTGAATATCCAGCTCTTGATTTCAGCTCAGGTCATGATCGCGGGGTTGTGGGACTGAACCCCATGTGCGGGGCTCCACCCTGATTGAGATTCTCTGTCTCCCTCTCCCTCTCTCCCCTGCTTGCTCTCTCTCTCGCTCTCTCTCTCTCTCTTTCTCTCTAAAATAAAATTTAAAAAAAGGTGAACATAGAATTACCATATGACCCAGCAATTCTACTCCTAGGAATATACCCAAGGGAACTGAAGGCAGAGACTCAGACACTTGCACGCCTGTGTTCATAGCCACACTATTCACAGTAGTCAAAAGGAAGAAACAGCCCAAGTGTCCATCAATAGATGAATGGATTTTTAAAAAGTAGATCCCCAGGGTAGAATGCGATTGAGTCATAAAAAGGAGTAAAGCTCTGATTCACGTTACAACATGGGTAGACCTTGAAACCATCATGCTGGGTGAAGGAAGCCAGGCACGAAAGGTCACGTAGTGTAAGGTTCCATTTCTATGAAACGTCCGGGACAGGCAAATCCACTAAAGCAGATTAGCGGTGTCCAGAGGCTGGGGGGAGGGGGCGTGGGGAGTGATCGCTTCATGGGTTTTATCTTGGGATGCTGGAAATGTTTTGGAACTACACAGAGGTGGTGGTTGCACCACCTCGTGCATATACTAAGTTGCCCCGCACCGTATACTTTAAGAGGGTGCGTTTCGTGTTGTCCCAAGTACATCCCGGTTAACAAAATGCGTTGCCGGAAAAAGGTGCAAAGTCCTCTCGCTGGATCAGACACTACAATAGCAATTCTGAAGGGCAGATGCTCTGGTGCCTACCCTGTACGAATGAGTTTCAACCACGAACATCTCAGCTGTCATTTAGTGGACAGAGGTATGTTTTCTATGGAGGCTGCTTGTAAACTAGCAAACTCAGCTCAGGATTTCCACAAAGCTCAGACCAAAGGAGCCAAACCTTAAAAAGATTTGCTCGACCCCTGGTTCTGAATGTTCCTGCAGCCCTTTTTTATATATCACTCTGCTTATAACTCTTCGGTGCAGTTGCATTTTCCTCCTAAGAGCATCCACGCCACCCATGAACTCTGAGCACCTACATCCGCCAGGGACTGTTCTAGATGCTGTTTCGTGAAGAAGACAAAGTCCCTGTCCTGATGGGTTTTACTGTCTAGTAACTGAACACGCAGGCCTACCTCGTGTTGTTGGGATTCATTTTACTGCACTTCGCAGGTATCGTGTTTTTTACAACTTGAAAGTTTGGGGAGACCCCCCCCCCCACGGAACAAGCCTGTTGGCATCATTTTTCCGACAGCATTTGCTCACTTCATGTCTTTGTGTCACATTTTGATCATTTTCACAGTATTTCAAACTTTTTCATTGTTATTACATCTGTTATGTTGATCTGTGATCAGTGATCATGAGCTGCTGAAAGCTCAGGGGACGATTAGCATTTTTTAGCAATAAAGTATTTTTTACTTAAGGTAAAAAATGTGCCTTTACTTAAGGCACACTTTTTATGTTGATTGATTGGTTGGCTTTTTTTTTTAATGTTTATTTATTTTTGAGAGAGAGAGAGAGAGAGAGTCAGAGTGTGAACGGGGGAGGGACAGAGAGAGAAGGAGACACAGAACCTGAAGCAGGCTCTAGGCTCTGAGCTGTCAGCACAGAGCCCAACGCGGGGCTCGAACCCACGGACCGCGAGATCATGACCTGAGCTGAAGTCAGATGCTTAACTGACTGAGCCACCCGGGCGCCCTTAAAGTTTTTATTTTAATGCCAGTTAGTTAACATACAGTGTTATATTCGTTTTAGGTGGACACGATAGTGATTCGACAATTCCACACATCAGCCGGTGGTCATGGGTTAAATAGGTGATGGAGATTAAGGAGTGCACTTGCGGTGAGCACTGGGTGACGTGAGGCTTGTACATTTTTTAGACATGCTGCTATTGCACACTTCATAGACTACAGTATAGTGTAAGCAAAACTTTTATAGGTACTGGGAAACCAAAAAGTTTATTTGAATAGCTTTACCATGCTATTCACTTTACTACTGGGGTCTGGAACCAAACCTGCAATCTCTGAGGTGCGTCCATACCACAAATCCCCTGGGAAACCGGGTGAAATGCAGATTTGGACTCATGCCCCAAGAGTCTGCATTCCAAACAGGCTGCCAGGTGATGCTGATGCCGCTGGTTCGAGGACCACGCTTTAAGTACAAGGATGTGGGGATTCGCGTAAAAATAGCCTTCCAAGTCCGCCTATATTACGATTTTGTTACGCCTATATTTATAAAATTCCACCGCAGCCCTTCATTCTTTTCACCCTCTGTCTCATGTCTTTGCTTCACTTCGTAGATGAATTTCTTGATTTAAAAAGGCCAGTTAGAACGAATGTCTTTTCTTTTCCTCTTCTTTTTGTTTTTCGGTTTTTGTTTTGTTTTGTTTTGTTTGTTCATTTTTTTTTTATTTTTTTTAACATTTTATTTATTTTTGAGACAGAGACAGAGCATGAACAGGGGAGGGTCAGAGAGAGGGAGACACAGAATCTGAAACAGGCCCCAGGCTCTGAGCTGTCAGCACAGAGCCCGACACGGGGCTCGAACTCACAGACCGTGAGATCATGACCTGAGCCGAAGTCAGCTGCTTAACCGACTGAGCCACCCAGGCGCCCCTTGTTTGTTTGTTTTTGCACAAGGAAAGAAACTGCTGGAAGTCATATTCCCATAGGGCTTTTTTTTTTTTTTTTTTGACAGCTTATTTATTTATTTTTTTTGAGAGGGTGGGGGGAAGGAGCCGAGAGAGAAACTCCCAAGCAGGCTCCTCACTGTCAGTGCAGAGCCTGATGGGGGGGCTTGAACCCACAAACCTTGAGATCACGACCTGAGCAGAAGTGGGAAGTTTAACCAACTGGGAACCCAGGTGCCCCTAGAACATCTTTTGAGCTATAACAACTTCGCTTTTCCTCAGCTTTGGCACCACTGACATCTGGGCCTGAGTCATTCTTTACCACGGTGTGGGGGAGGGCTGTCCTGTGCCTTCAAGGGTGTTCAGCGGCTTCTCTGGCCCCCACCCACTGAGCATCCCTCGGTGGTGACAATCCAGATGTCTCTAGACATCACCAAATGTCGCTGGGAGGCCAAAATCGCCCTACTGGAGCACCACTGTTTTATTCCTCGCAAGCTTACCACTCCCCTGATGGTAAAAGACGTTCATAATAACTATCCTCATCTGGGCACAGACACTGTTCTTCGAAGGTGGCATCTCTTATTCATTTAATCTTCCCCAAAACTCTAGGGCGTTCTTTTACTGTCCCCATCCTTATAGGAGGAGACCAAGGCACAGAGCAATCGAGTTATTTTTCCAAGTTCATGCAGCTGGTCAGTGGCAGAGACCAGATTCAAACCGGGTCCTCTGGCTCCAGAACCTGCTTTCTCGTGCTTTCTACTTTCCCTCAGGGTGTGGGATCTATCAGATTGGATTTTTTTTTTCTTATTCTTTGTGTCTCCAAAGCTGCAACGTGTTGTTGAGAAATTCGAGTCACTTGTCACTAATGACACTCCCTGGGCAATGGGAGAGAAGAGAGACGTCGCATCCTGGGCCACAACTCTTCTCCAGACTGTAGAATCGAGCGTTCTAGAAACTGCCTTGAAATCCCCAGAGCAAAAAAACCAGAAAATTCACAACAGTACTGTGGGTAAGAAGAGGAGCTGGCCTGATACACACGGGGGCTATTACAAGCTGGAGTCTGGGTTACACAGAAAAGTAAATAAACACGCTGCCTGAGTCCATTTATATAGAATTCTAGAAAGTTCAATCTAACCTATAGTGACAGGAGAAGGGGGAGAGAGGAGTAAAAGAGCATGAGACAATTTAAGGAGACTGTTGGGAATGAGAGGCACGTTCAGTACCTTGATTGTGGTGTTAGTATCACAGGTGCATACCATATACACACAGCTGTATACACGCTCTATGAAACTCATCAAATTGTACACTGTTTTATATGCAATTTGTTGCACATTAATCACACCTCCATAGAACTTTTAGGAAACGAAGGGAAAGGGAAGGGAAGGGAGGAAGGAAAAGAGAAAAGAGAGAAAAAAGAAAGGAAAGGAAAAGAAAAAAGAAAAGATGGTCAATGGTTTCCAATCCTGAGTCTAGGATTTTGGCTTAAAAGTAGTTTGGTTGTTGTTTTTTTAAGTGTGTTTCTTTATTTTGAGAGAGAGAGCACGCACAGGTATGAGCAGGGGCGGGGCAGAGATAAAGGGGGAGAGAAAGGATCCCAAGCAGGCTCCCCGCTAACAGTGTGGAGCCCAACGGAAGCTCGAACTCGCAAACCTGTGAGATCATGACCTGAGCTGGAACCAAGTCAGACGCTTAACCTGCTGAGCCACCCAGGCGCCCCTAAGATTTTATTTTTAAGTATTCTCCATACCCAGTGTGGGACTCTGACTCACGACTCTGAGATCACGAGACACATGCTTCATCCACCAACGGAGCCAGCCAGGCACCCCAAAAAGTAGGGCTTTTTTTGCCCAATAGTTACTGGCACATGTCACAGTGATAGTATGTAAAGCATCCCAGAAGGAACATCTCACTGCATATTTTTTTCAATAAAAACACTTTTATCACCCTTGTCATATATATGTACACTATAACCAGGTGAGGAGATGATATTGTTAAATAGCTTGACTTTAGCAATCATTTCACTATTTTATAAAATAACATAGCAAAACCCAGTATTAGATTTTTTAAAAAATAGAAAAAAAAAACACACAAACAAACTAAATTTAGGCCAGCCAAATCTGCCCACAGCCCGGTCTTCCCATCCTATAGCTACATAGGTACACATCTGATGAAGAAACATATTTCCTGTGTGTGTGATTTTGTGCATACAGTTTTCACTCATTACATCACTAACATATTTCCATGTAAATGGTATATGTCATCATTACCTACATTATTATCTTCAATGGTTTATCAAATTGCACTGTATATAATTTATTTGTACTATATTTATTTCCCTATTCTGGGAAATGTGGGTTGTTGCCAAAGAACCCCGTGAAAAAGACCATTGAAAATTTATCTGTGTACATTTGTTTGATATTTTCTTGGGATAAATTCATAGACGAAGAATCATTAGGTCAAGGAGAAAAGAAACATTTTATAGACTTTGATGCGTATCACCACATTGGCCTCCAGAAATGCCGTTTGCTGTGTTTTTATTCAGCTCAGGGATATCAGAGGATTTGTGTATGCCTACCTAAACATTCTGTTTTACCAATTTGCATGATGAGATAGTTTATGCTCTATAAAAATAATAATAATACTTTTTAATAGAAAATAAAATCCAATGCCTCACCTTCTTGGGAAACTGGAATCAGGATTCATTTATTAATTTGTTCATTCATTCATTCACTCACTCATTTCATTCAGAATTAAACCATTTTTCAGATTACAAGTAGCTCTCACCTTTCCTGACCTGGCCAGGTCCTAACTGATGGGAAACTGGTGCCCAGACCTCAATGGGTTTCATTCCCCTCATCTGTGAATGGGGATAATACCATGAATGGGGAGATACAGGAAGAACCCAACTGTATCCATCACCCAGCTTCAACAATTTCTAACCCACAGCCAGCCTTAACCATCTGCTAATGTTTAAGTTAAATATTTCCATGAGCTTTTTTCTTGATGGCAATTCTGTGACCTCATTTTCATCGGAAGCATGGTTCCTCATTATAGAGATAAGCCATCAATTATTGAATCAGTTCCTCTTTGTTGAACATTTAGATCACTTCCTGTTTTCCACGCTATCACCTATGCTGCTATGAACTTTCTCATTACTAAATCTTCCCTCCCATCCATGTCGTTTTCTGAGAATAAAATTCCTAGGAACAGAATTGTTGCTTCAAAGATGATCGCTAGAGAACGTTAGTTACAGACTTGTATTTCAGGGGGTGTCTCGGTGGCTCAGTCAGTTAAGCGTCCGACTTCAGCTCAGGTCATGATCTCACAGTTTGTGAGTTCAAGCCCCCAGTCTCTGTGCTAGGAGCCTGCTTTGAATTCTGTATCTCCCTCTTTTTCTGCCCTTCCCCCACTCATGTTCTCTCTCTCTCTCTCTCTCTCTCTCTCTCTCTCAGAAATAAACATAAAAAAAAAAGAACTTGTTTTTCAGGAGTTAAGGAGTTAACTTCTTAACTTCAGTTTCCTCATTCGGATAATGGTCCCTCATGGGATTATATGACAATGTACAGTGCTTGGAACATTCTAGACATTCAGTAAATGTGACCTGTTCATGTTGCTATTCACATTTTTAAAGCTTGTAATAATGATAAACTTGCCTGTTGTTTTTCTCACCAGCTATTGAAACTCTAGTTGTTACAGACAATTGCTCTGAAGAAGGAAAGGTCTTCAGCTTGAACACCTACATGAACTCAGTGGACATCCGTTGCAATGACATCGTGCAGGAAAACGTGAAAGGTACATGTAGTGGCTGCATTCAGAACCTCTAAGACACAAAGATCAGCATCATTATGTGAGTCATTGGGAGAGTCGCCAATAAGGTCTTTCCTAATTGGTTTGTTACCCGAAGACCGTGTCATTTGAGTCTTTTCCTTAAAAAAAAAAAACAAAAAAAAAAAAAAAAAAAAACCTCCCCAAAGTGGAGGCTTTCTATTCTTCAGTGTGGAAGACACTTCTTTGCAATTTGGAGGCTTTTCTGTCCAGGTCTCCGACGGGGTTCACCCAAATGCAGTCCCTGAGAGAAGCGTAAGGAGTGTATTTGGGATGTGATTCCAGGAGGCATCGGTAGGCGGATTAGTCACCGTTCTCCAGAGTAACAGAATCGATAGGATATGCGTGTGGGCAGAAAGAGAAACAGAGATCTTAAGAAATTAGCTCATGTGATTATGGAAGGTAGCAAGTCCAAACTCTAGCCAGGAGGCCGGAGACCCAGGGAAGAGTTAATGTAGCTACAGACCAAAGACAGCCGAGAGACAGAATACCCTCTTGTTGGGGAGAAGTCAGTCTTTTTCTTAAGGCCTGCAACTGATTGGGTGATGGAGGGTAATCTACTTTATTCAAAGTCTCCTGATGGAAATGTTACCCTCATCTGAAAAATACCTTCACGGCAACACCCGGACTCACGTTTGACCCAGCAGCTGGGTAGCATGGCCTAGCCACATTGACACAAAATTAACCATCCCAGTAGGGAAGAGAGGAAATGAGACAGAGAAGAGGGGACGGCCACTACAGGTGTCAGTATGTCAGTGAGCAGATTTGCTGCAGGTGGTAACTGTGACCCGCCCTACCGAGCTCTCCCATTCTGCCCTGTGTACAAATCAAACACACTCCCTACAGGGAATGCCCCCAGGCAGAGAGTTACAATTGTTCACAATAGAATCTATCAGCAGATAAGAAACCCGGGGCGCCTGGGGGGCTCAGTCAGTTAAGCATCTGACTCTTGATTGGCTCAGGTCACGATCCCTGGGTCATGGGATCAAGCCCTGTATCTGGCCCTCTGCTGAGTATGGAGCCTGCTTGGGAATCTCTCCTTCCCTCTCTCTGCCCTCTCCCCTGCTCGTGTGCGCTCGCTCTCTCTCTCTCTCTCTCTCTCTCTCTCTCAAACCCAAGAGGGCCCAGGGAATAGTCAAGGCACCTACAGCACCTGCTAATCCTGTGTACACAGGAATGGATTGTTAAACTATTAACTGTCCCAGTGTTGCCAGACTTTCTGGTGTTTCAAGAGAAACCAAAAATCAGGTTGGTTGCATGAATACCTTCAATTTTTTTTTTAATGTTTATTTATTTTTGAGAGAGAGAGAGAGAGAGAGAGACAGCATGAACGAGGGAGGGGCAGAGAGAGAGGGAGACACAGAATCGGAAACAGGCTCCAGGCTCTGAGCCATCAGCCCAGAGCCCGACGCGGGGCTCGAACTCACGGACCGTGAGATCGTGACCTGGCTGAAGTCGGACGCTCAACCGACTGCGCCACCCAGGCGCCCCATGCCTTCAGTTTTCAAATTTGGTCTTACGATAGCTGCCATGGCGTTATAACTGGTGTAATGTGATAAATGAGGTCTTAAAATCCCATCCTGTAAAGGTGGGTACAGCTGGTCTGTAATGTCAGCAAAAGTCCCAAAGGAAAGACAACAAAACGTGGACAACTAACCACATGCTGAACTGAGGAAGTGAGGCAATTAGTTCCTATTACTTCCTCTCCTCCCCCAAAAAGATAAGCGCGTGAATCTGCCCCGTTGGAGAACAGGCCAGGCGGAGGATAGAAGCCAAACTCCAGCCACGTGATTCACACCGGCGTGGTCCCCAGGTTCTTCTGAGACTCACGATTTGTGGAGAGTGTGCACGACTTCCCAGTGCAAGCCAGACGAAAACACATCTGTGGTCCCGCTTGCTCTTTAATCGCATCCTGGGGTCGTGGGGGGTCAGGATTTCACATAGGAATTCAGAGACGACACAGCTCAGCCCACAACGGCTGCCTATGCTGAATTGTTTAAGTAAATTACAGACATCGTAATGTGATTGCATGTGCCTCAAGGAGCCCCTGGCCTAGAGGTGCCCAGTACGGGACTCTCCACCCTCCCCCAGTGATGCCCCATAGTCTCATCTCTGGACATTTGCATTATCTGTTCCTCTGCCAGGAGTGCCAACCACCACTCCACTGGGTGAACTGTTACTCTTCAACACAGCCTAGCCCTCACCTCCTCCATGAGGCCTCCCAGGACTGCGCACTTCCATCACGGCACCAAAATCTGACCCTCCCTCCTCTACGTTCCCCCAGCATCTCGAACCTACCCCATCCTGGCATCTAACGTGTTGTGCTGTGTCTTGATTGACACGTCTTTGTCTCCCCCACTGTGCTGGAAACCCCATAAGGACCAAAGTCTTGAATGATTTCTTTCTATAGTCACCACGAGGGGCACATCACCTGGAGGACAGGGATAAACGTTCGCTGAATTAAATCCACATTTAGGGCGATGCCTCAACATTCCCAATGAGAGAAAAGAACCCATTGACAGCTCAGAGAGGGACACTTCTCTGTCCCTCAGGCTGTGTCTATTTGTCATAGCAGCCATCCTGTGTCCAGTAGGGATGTTGAGCAGCAGCCTCTCCCCCACCTTGATTCACTAGACGTCAGTAGCCGTCACCCAGTGCGACAACCAAACATGCCTCCAGACATTGCCCAATGTCCCAAGAGGGGGCAGAATTGCCACTCCCCCCCGCCCCCACCAACTGAGAAATGCTCATCTAGAGCGACCTTATAAATGACCTTCAAAGAGCAACAACTTTAAGATCGAAGGGAGGTGTTACCAACTCGCCCCAAAGACACCCACCAGAGGTGAGCTGGGACTGTCCCAGGTAATTCGAGACAGACAGTCACATGACACCAGCTCCCCTGTAAAACATCTCAGAGAACAAACCCAGGCCACAGAGGCTGACCTTGGAAAAGTACAGCCACCCTTCTCTTTTCTGCTTGCGATTTTGCTCGTAACCAGAATACCTCTGCTCAAAACTAGGCCGTTTCCAAGCATAAGAGCAGGTGGACAGATCACCTGCCCGTCTTTTCCGTCCACCTACCGCTGTTTCACTCTGACAAATGGAAAACTGTCATGAACTCAGAGAAACAGAAATGAATCGCTTCTGTTCCCTCAGGCAAGACCAGAGAAGCCTGAGTAGAGAAGCGTGTGAAGAATTTATTCAAACAGGAATTTATCTTACTGCAGAGCTAGTAAGTGACTAGTAAGGGACTTTTATCCAGAAACCTGTTAACCTGTTTCCGGTCCCTACAATCCTCACTCATCCACATAGATGGCCTCTGCGGCGTGGACTTCTCTGCGGCTACAAAGAAAAAAAGAAAACTTATGGACATGGGAATATGGTCATAGCATCCCGTAACTCTGTATAACCCATACTATAGCCCGTAATCCATTATATTCAGGCTAACTACAAATGCATTTGTTTTCTCCTTTTATATAAACAAGAGAAACTTATTTTCTCACAGTTCTGGAAGCTACAAGTCTGAGATCAAGGCGCAGGCAGGGTGGGTTTCTTCTGAGGCCTCTCTCCTTGGCAGATGGCCACCTTCTCTGTCTTCACACAGTCTTTTCCCTGTGAGTGCACGTCTCCGGTCTCTCTTTGCGTGTCCAGAGTTCTTCTTTACTCTTCAATGTGGCTCAGCTCTCACCCCCTCCGTGATGCCTCCCAGGATTGCCTATTTCCATCACGGCACCAAAGTCAGGTCCTCCCTCCTCTGGCCCCATCTTTATAAAGGCCCTGTCTTCAAACAGTCACATTCTGAAGGACTTGAACTTAATGAATTTGGGGGGTAGGGGGGACACAATTTGGCCCATCCTATTGCTATATGCCATATACATGTCCTTCCACTGTATAATAGTTATAAATACATGATATAAATATATCACGTGCATTTTTATTTTTAGCCTATTAAAGTATATTAAATTATGGCATTCTTTTGCTTAACATCCTTTAGTGCCTTTCCACTAGCTTAAAATAAAAGATCTTTTTTTTTCTTTTGGGGGGGGAGGGAAGGGCATAGATAGAGAGAATCCCAAGCAGGCTCCACACTGCCAGTGCAGAGCCCCACACAGAGCTCGAACCCATGAACCCTGAGATCATGACCTGAGCTGAAATCAAGAGTCAGCCACTTTTTTCTCCACCCAGCCGCCCCAACCACTGTCTTAAAATAAAAGCAAAAGCCCTCCTCAAGGCTTATAAGGCCCTGCAGGATCTGCCCCCATCACCCCTGCCCTCACCCCTCCCCCCAACACACTCTCCACCCTACACACCCCTCTTCAGCCACACTGACCTCCTCCCTGTTCCCTGAACCAACTGGGCACGTTCTCTTCTGTCGATGCCCACATGGCCCTCCCTGCCGTCACTCTACTGTCTGAAAACTGTCTGAAATAGCATCTGCCAAATCTGCCTGTCCCCTCACCTCACTTAATTTTCTCCGTAGGACCGATCATCCTGTGACATAGGCTTTTATTGGTTTGTTTATGTTTGTTTGCTTCTCTCCTGGACCAGAAAGTAAGATCCCTAAGAAGTGGTTTATCCTGTCCCCCACTGTATCTCCAGAATAGTGTCTGGAACATAGTAGGCATTCCATCAAAGAAAACTGAATATGTGAATAGATAGAGGTATGGGTATATTATGATCTCTTTTTTTTTTTTCAATATTTATTTATTTTTGAGAGAGAGACAAAGACAGAGACAAGCAGGGGAGGAGCAGAGAGAGAGGGAGACACAGAATCCGAAGCAGGCTCCAGGCTCTGAGCTGTCCGCACAGAGCCCGACGCGGGGCTCGAACTCACGGACTGCGAGATCATGACCTGAGCCGAAGTCGGACACTCAACCGACTGAGCCTCCCAGGCTCCCCATATTATGATTTCTATATACACTATTTCTAGATCTGGTTTATGTATATAATATACGGAAGGAGATGATTACATTCATACATACAAAGAGATAGACATACGTGTAACCCAACTATTAACGGATTTCCTTAAGTCCAGTCTCAACATTATTCTTCATCCAAAAGGAATGCAAAGCAAATGCTCCAAGTCTTGAAAAATAAGCCAGTCTTTCTGGAAGTCTCCAGGAGGCAGCAGAGGAAGTGGAAGAAGACCTACCCAACTTGCTGAGTTTCCTCCTCTTCGAGGCTGACCCACCTCTCTCCTGTCCTCCTGCCTCAAAATCCCATCAGCCTCTTCTTGGCCCTCCCCCCAACTTTGATATCATTTTCTCCTAAGGCCAGCAGTGTCCTCTCTTACACAAATCAGCTTAACCTCTCTCGGTCCATCCAGTTCTTCCCCCAAGTTTTCCCCTATTCAGTCCAGAAAAAGGGTTCAGGGCCAAAAACACGAAGTCTGTGTCAGAGGTGGAAAAGGGAGCAACAGTGAGAATCTCTATTGCACTCGCGCTCAGGTATGTGACTATGCGTGCACACGTATACCTGTGTATATGCACACGTGCGTGTGTGTGCGTGTGCATCATAGGTGTGGGGAAGGAACGGTGGCATTTTTTTTCAGACTCTCATTTCTCCGATTCCTCAGGTCCCACCGCAATTGCCTTTATTTCATACTCTTCTCTTGGAAACATCATAAACGCAACGTTCTTTGAAGGGGCAAATGGCAAAGACCGAGTTTACCTGAACTCTCAGGTAGTGAGTGCCGCTATTGGACCCGAAAGGAATACATCTCTCCCCAAGTCTGTGATTCTGAGTTTTCAGCACATGAAGGTGGGTCAGAGCTGCTCTTTGAGCGTGCTTGGGGGTCTTGGAGGTGGACCAAACAATGTGCACTCCCTCCCCGGTCTGGGCTTCTGGACTGTGCCGTCGAATACCGTAGCCAGGAGCCTCGTGAAACGTGGTGGGTCTGAATTGAGATTCGGAAGATGTAGTGTTTCTGGATTTAGACTCGGTATTTCCAGAGTTTGAACCCGTCCTAAGAAAACCACCATGCAAAGCAGCTCATTAATAATTTTTCGGGGGCTGCTGGCTGGCTCAGTCGGTGTAGCCTACGCCTCTTGATCTCGGGGTTGTGGGTCTGAACCCCACGTTCAGGGTAGAGATTACTTTTTTTTTTTTACATTTATTTATTTTTGAGAGACAGAGTGAGAGTGGAGGAGGGGCAGAAAGAGAAGGAGACACAGAATTCAAAACAGGCTCCAGGCTCTGAGCAAGCGTTCAGCACAGAGCCCGATGCAGGGCTCGAACCCACGGACCGTGAGATCACGACCTGAGCCGAAGTCAGACACTTAACCGGCTGAGCCACCCAGGCACCCCTACTTTTTTTTTAATCTGAAAAAATAATAATAATAATTTGGGGGTGCCTGGGTGGCTCGGTTGGTTAAGCATAGGACTTGGAATTTTATTTTATTTTATTTTTGAATTTACATGCAAGTTAGTTAGCACAGAGTGCTGTAATGATTTTAGTAGATTCTAGTGATTCACCCCCCATGTATAACACCCAGTGCTCATCCCAACAAGTGTCCTCCTTAATGTCCCTTACCCATTTGGCCCACCCCCCACCCACAACCCCTCCAGCCACCCTCAGTTGATTCTTTGTATTTAAGAGTCTCTTATGGGGCACCTGGGTGGCACAGTCAGTTAAGCGTCCGACTTCGGCTCAGGTCGTGATCTCACAGTTCGTGAGTTCGAGCCCCGCATCGGGCTCTGTGCTGACAGCTCAGAGCCTGGAGCCTGTTTCAAATTCTGTGTCTCCCTCTTTCTCTCTTCTCCCCCGCTCATGTTCTGTCTCTCTCTTCTCAAAAATAAATAAATGTAAAAAAAAAAAAAGTTGCTAAGACAGTAGATTTTAAGTCCTCACCACAAAATAAAAATTACAACTACGTGAGGTGATAGATGTTAATTAACTTTGTTGTGCGGCGTATGCATAGATCAAATAATTATGTTGAATACCTTATACTTACGTAATTTTTATGTCAATTATATCTCAAGAAAGCTGGCAAAGATATATAAACTTATTTTTTAATTTTAAAGAAAATAAGAATTGAGGGGGAGAAAGTGGGGACATGTCGGCTTCGCCTACCCGAGGCCTAAAATCTAAGTGTGGAATTTTTGATATATGGCATCTAGAGATGGTCTAGCGAATTATCAAAGGAGATACAGCCTCCCAACAGGAGAGCATTTGCCTCGTCTCCTTGGCCCCATGAAGTGATGCTCTGGAAACCCTTGGGAGAAAAAGAAGAGGTGGAAGGTTGATTCTGTTCTCTCTCTCCTGGCGACATTTCTTTCCTAAACTTCCCCGTCTCATTGCATGAGCAGTTGCTTTATAAGGGGTCAGGGACAGAACTGGTATGAAGGCATCATGGAAATTTGCCTTCGGGAGTGTTTAGGAGAAAACTCTATGAGCCATAGATACTTGATTTTATTTTATTTTATTTTATTTTATTTTATTTTATTTTATTTTATTTTAAAGTTTATGTATTTATTTTGAGAGAGAGAGGGACAGAGAGAATCCCAAGCCGGCTCTGATGTTAACACAGAGCCCGACGTGGGCTCAAACTCACCAACCGTGAGATCAAGACCTGAGCCGGGATCAAGAGTCAAACGCTTAACCCACGGAGCCATCCAGGCGCCCCTCTTTTATTTACTTTTGTTTGTTTGTTTGACTTCCTGGTGGCAGATAAAGTCCTGAAACCAATGACGTCCTGTAAAATTCTGGCCCCCCAGAGAGCCTTGATTTTGTTTCGTGTCACATGGAACCCCAACAGCGCTGCGACTATGGGAACAGGCGTCCTGGCAGGCGTCCTCTTCAGTTAATATAAAAATCGCCTGAGTCACTTCTTTTTTTTTTAATTTTTTTTTCAACGTTTATTTATTTTTGGGACAGAGAGAGACAGAGCATGAACAGGTGAGGGGCAGAGAGAGAGGGAGACACAGAATCGGAAACAGGCTCCAGGCTCTGAGCCATCAGCCCAGAGCCTGACGCGGGGCTCGAACTCACGGACCGCGAGATCGTGACCTGGCTGAAGTCGGACGCTTAACCGACTGCGCCACCCAGGCACCCCAAAAATCGCCTGAGTCACTTCTAAGAGGCCATGTGTCTGTTCACTTGCCACCCCAGTGTAGACCCACACGCTGAGAGTTGTCTGTCCCAAGGAAGAACGTGACGAGCCCCTTCTACTTTCAGATGAAACCCAGCAGTGAAAAGGCCGTCTGCGTCTACTGGAAAAGCACGAACGAGGGCGGCCAGTGGTCCAGCGACGGCTGTTTCCTGATACAAGCAAACAAAAGTCACACCATATGCAACTCCACTCACCTGTCCAGTTTTGCTGTCCTCATGGCCCTAACCAACCAGGTACAACGTGTACATTTAATTCCTCCAGCCAGCCCTGTGTCAGCCCCTCTGGGGGGATGAGAAATACTCTTTAAAAAAATGGGAGTGGTGCCTGGGTGGCTCAGTTGGTTGAGCGTCCGACGTCGGCTCAGGTCATGATCTCAAGGTTGGTGGGTTCGAGCCCCGCATCGGGCTCCGTGCTGACAGCTCGGAGCCTGAAACCTGCTTCCGATTCTGTGTCTCCCTCTCTCTCTCTCTCTCTCTCTCTCTCTCTGCCCCTACCCCCGCTCATGCTCTGTCTCTCTGTCTCTCAAAAATGAACATTAAAAAAAAAAGTTTTTTTTGTAATGGGAAAAATAAACTCAAGTGATGGAAGTAAGCGATGGCAGAAAGCTTGTTGCTTTACACGGAAAGGTCAGGGTGGCCTCTAAGAATTCAGTGTTTGAGCTGAAATCTGAATACTGACTCTGTGGTGTTGCAACATGGGTGAGCCTCGAAAACATCGCACTGAATGAAAGAGGTCAGACCCAAAGGGCTACATGCTGTATGATTCCGTACAAAGAAGGGGGGGGGGTAAGTGCTTAATGGGCATGGGGGTTCCATTTGGGGTTGATGAAAATAACACCGGGTGGAAATCTCTGACCTCTCCTATTTAAAGATGGCAGAAGGCAAGGTAGAATGGGTTTGAAAACATAAAACACGTCTTTCTTTCATTCATCATTGCATCTGTGAGTCGGACCTTACTTTCATTGCTGTATAATATTCTCTTGCGTGACTGTTCTACACTTGACTTCTCCATTCTCGTACAGTTAATGCATATCGAGGTTTTTCCCACTGAGGGATCATTAAAAGCAACGCTACTTTTCTGGGATGAGGCATAGAAAATCCCACATTGGATCTTCCAGGGTGATGAGGAAGCAACATACTCCAGAAGGTGTAGCTACTAGGTGGTGAAGCCTCTGTTATCATAGCTTTCGGAGTGAAGGTGTGGAATAGAATGTGGTTCCATCGATATCAAGTTTCAAAACAGACACAACTTGGGGCGCCTGCGTGGCTCAGTCTGTTAAGCGCCTGAATTTGGCTCAGGTCATGATCTCACGGTTCGTGAGTTCCAGCCCCACCTCAGGCTCTGTGCTGACACCTCAGAGCCTGGAGCCTGCTTCGGATTCTGTGTCTCCCCCTCTCTCTGCCCCCCCCCAAAAATAAATAAACATTAAAAAAAATTTTTTTTAAACAGACACAACTGGGGCACCTGGGTGGCTCAGTCAGTTAATCGCCCAACCCTTTTTTTCAGCTCCCATCATGTCCTCGCGGTTTGGGAGTTCAAGCCCTGCATCAGGCTCTGCACTGGCAGTGCTTGGGAGTCTCTCTCCCTCTCTCTCTGCTCCTCCGCTGCCTGCACTGTCTCTCTCTCAAAATAAATAAACTTAAAAAAATCTAAAAACAGACACGGCTAAACCATGTTCTCAGGGGTTGCGTACTTAGGTGGTAAAACTATAAAGATAATCAGGAATTGCTTATCCTAAAAGGACCACGGTTACCTCTGGGGGAGAAGGTGGTTTGCAATTGGAAAGAGCTTCTGGGATAATGTCTACAGACTAATGATCTCACCAACGATTTAATAATTATGGATCATGTGATACATGTGTGTGTGTGCTCTTTTCTATATGTGCATTATATTTCACAATTTTTAAGGTTAAAAAAAACACAGAGCATTAAGAAATTCTATAAAGTGACATTGAAATAAGTGAAAATGCCCCAGAGACGGCCACTGTCATTTCCCACCGGTGAGTCTCGCTTGAGTCTGCGTGGCTCATCAGACTTGTGGCTCCTGTCTTTAAGGAGATGAGCCCCAAGAGCTGAATTATACAGATGTCTTAGTTTGGGATCTCCTGTAAACAGATCCTGAGACAAAAAATTTGAGGGCAAGTAGTTTTTCTGGGAAGCGACCCCAAGACACATCAGTAGGACAGTAGGGAGGTGAGACAGAGAAGAGAAGGCAGCCAGTAAGCGGTGTGTTAAAGAGGAAGTTACTGGGGCACCTGGGTGGCTCAGTCAGTTTGATTTCTGCTCAGGTCATGATCTCAGGGTCGTGAGATCGAGTCCCACATCGCACTCCCCCCACCCCCCCCCCGGGAAGGCAGCCTACTTAGGATTCTCTCTCTCCCTCTCGCTGTGTCCCTTCCCTTCCCTCTAAAAGAGAGAGGCGGGGAGAGGGAGGGGGAGAGAGAAAGTTACCAACATGGACAACTGGGACTCAATCCCATTGGGTACTCCGGGGAGATATCCTAGAACATGCATTTCAGAGCCTTCCCACATAAAGGTGAGGGAGCTGGGATATTTATCCACCAATGCCATAACTTGTATTGTTTGAGGGCAGCTTCTAGGGGTATTAACATCCTGGTACTTGTGACCCCTCTGGCATGTCCAGGCATGCTCCTGTGGCAGGAGAAATAGTCTCGGGCAGGGTCACTGGATTTCCCAGAAAACGGCCAAAGGGCAGGTAGCAGAGAGCGTGAGGGGCCTCTGCGACACAGGGCTTCCTTTATCACTTGAGTGCAAGACTTAGCCTAGCACATTCTTTCATTTCCATGTGAATCTGCTGCACAACATAGAGTCTATGGTTAACACAGTATTGTGCACTTAAAAACTTGGCAAGAGCGTCGATCTCGTGTTGTTTCTTACCCCAGAAAGAAAAAAGCAAGGGGGACACAGGATCGTGGAGGTGATGGATAGTTTATTACCTTGACTGTGGTGATGGCATCATAGGTCTGTGCCTATGCCCAAACTCATCAAAATGTGTGCATTCAACGTGTGCAATATTTTGTATGTTACGTATACCTCAGTAAAGCCGGGAAGAAGACGACTTAGTGTGACAGACGCTTCTTAAACTCTTATCAACTGGCTTCATGCCTATGTTTGGGATGCCGCATTCCAAAGGGGGGAAAATTAATCCTGGAGACTGACTGTGATGTCCTCCTCGGTGGGTCCCAGGAGGAGGATCCCGTGCTGGCTGTCATCACCTACGTGGGGCTGGGCCTCTCTCTGCTGTGCCTCCTCCTGGCAGCCCTCACCTTCCTCCTGTGCAAAGCCATCCAGAACACCAGCACCTCGCTCCACCTGCAGCTCTCGATCTGCCTCTTCCTGGCCCACCTGCTCTTCCTCACGGCCATCGACCAGACCAAGATCAAGGTACTGACACTGTCCCAGAGGACCCCCTGCCCTGAGCCACGGGATGCTCAGTTCGTGGAGCCCTGCTGCACTGATACCTTAACACAATATCGTTGGGCGACAGGGAGGCTGGAGGGGTAAATAGCCTATTTCACGTTGACTGATGAAGCAGAACACAATCCTCTCTCAACAACTCGACCCTATATACATATATACGAGTTCTCCCCGCTGGCAAGGTGTGGGAGGGGTCCTGGGGCCACCCTCCTCCCTGACAGTCCCTCCTGGTGACTCCTTCCTCCTCCCCCAGCTGCTGTGCGCCATCATCGCGGGGGCCTTACACTATCTCTACCTGGCCTCCTTCACCTGGATGCTGTTGGACGGTCTACACCTCTTCCTCACGGCACGCAACCTGACGGTGGTCAACTACTCCAGTGTGACCAGGTTCATGAAGTGGCTCATGTTCCCTGTGGGCTATGGAGTCCCGGCTCTAATCGTGGCCATTACTGCTGCATCCAGACCTTCCCTTTATGGAACACGTGTTCGGTGAGCTCAACTCTCACCCTGTGCTGTGGACAGTTTTGAGGGCGGTGTTCAGGACCATGATTGGGATATGCATGTCGAACACGCTCTCCTTCCCCTTGGCTGTAACAGCTCTAACTTCTTTCGTGGTGAGACGGAGAAAGGTGGCAATAAGAGTGTGGAAGGTTCTGGAAGGAGGGCATTTGTGGTTAGGTCCCAGCTTCATCGTTCCCATAATTTGGCACCTCGAGTCCATCAGTGAAATGGGTATAAGAGTTGTCCCCACGATCCCACCCTCACAGTGCTGGTCTGAAAACTCAGCAGGACTCTCGGCTTATAAAATGTTTGCGTTAACATGTGGTGGTGAGCGATCAAAGCCCTCACTGTCATCAGCTGACCTTTTCAGGAGATGTTGGAAAAGTGTTAGGAAAAGGTGTTTGTGTCTGATCTCAATTTATGCCCCTTTTCCCATTGTTCCCAGCTGCTGGCTCGACCTGAACCAGGGATTCATCTGGAGTTTCCTTGGCCCCGTCTGTGTGATTATCTGTGTGAGTCTGACTATGGGTCCCGATGTTCCTGACCAAAGAAGAAGCGCCACAGGCGTGCTGGGTGCAAGATAGGACAAGGGCAATACATTTTCTCCGTTGTACGAATTGATCTTTCCCCTGGCCACCAATCCAATCCCACAGGCAGGGAGGTAGGATCTGTGTGCCGTTTATAGGGGATACAGTGCGTTACTTTAACTTGCATTCTGCATGGTCTGTGTGATTCCTGCAGGTGAATTTAATATTTTTTATCCTGATCCTTTGGATTTTGAAAAGGAAACTTTCCTCTCTCAATACTGAGTTATCAACCATCCATAATGTAAGGTAAGGTGGGATAAAGTGTACTTTTTGACCCCTCTTTCTCCTACTCACCTCCCACCGGTCCCTCCTCCATATCCACACACACGTACACCCCACAACCAAGCTTCAGGAGCTAGCAAGGCCACTGCTATCTCCCAGTGTCACAATCTGTGAGACGCTGGATTAGCTGTAGTACAGGCTAAGCTTCAGTAACAAAAAGACCCCCCAAAAGGAGTGAAATTTTCATGTCGCGGTCCGGAGGTGAGCAGTCCAGGGCTAGTGGGGAAGCTCTGCCCCACAGAGTAATCCAGAGACTCGAGTCCTTTCTATGTCTATTGTTCCACATCCCCTAGGATGTTGTCTTTGCCAGGATCCCATCCCTGGGAAGAAGTTGCACTTGCCTGCATCTCATTGGCTAGACTTTGATCACATGGTGACACCCACCTTCAAGGCAGGCTGGGAAATGTAGTCTCTAACTGGGTAGCCCTGTGTTCTTGATAAAACTCAGAACGGAAAGGGCTCCAACGCTAAAGTGAAGAACATACGGTGGACGGGGTGGAAACAGCAATTTCCGCCACGTAACACAAGATGCAATAGGTTTGGGAAGGATTTAGACTAAAATATATTTTGTATAATACTATTTCAAAACACTTGGGGCTGAGGGTACTTTTTCATTTTTTTCCCATTTTATGTGAACATGGAATTTGTTGTTGTTTTCACTGTAGTCACAAAAAAGAGCACGTTCGTCAAGATTTTTTTCAAAAGTGTTTAAAATATATGAAGTTAAACCTGAAAGTGGCCAACTCCCCCTTTTCTTTGCTTCTTCCGCTTCCCAGGGAAGCCAGAGGTAACAAGCTGTATAATATGTATAATATTTTCCCCAGACCTTTTTCTGTGCATTTTCTATAGAACACACAGGCACACTTACAATAGCATTGCGCTATTCTCCAACTAGCTTTTCTCCAACTGGCTTTTCTCGGTTATGCATTACTCCAACTAGCTTTTCTCGGTTCTCCAGCTAGCTTTTCTCAGTTATGTATTACTATATTTGTTAATTAGGAATATATATGTACATGGGGCACCTGGGTAGCTTGGTCGGTTAAGCATCCAACTTCGGCTCAGGTCATGATCTCACGGTTCATGAGTACGAGCCCCATATCGGGCTCCGTGCTGACAGCTCGGAGCCTGGAGCCTGCTTCGGATTCTGTGTCTCCCTCTCTCTGCTCCTCCCCTGCTTGCTCTCTCTCTCTCTCTCTCTCAAAAATAAATACACATTTTTAAAAAAGGAATATATACGTACATAAGTAAGGTGACACCACACCCTAGTTTGCCTGAGACAATCCCAGTTTATGCCTGTTGACCCATTGTGATTGCTAATTAACACCACTTTTACCTCAAAATCCTCCCTGGCCGAATAATATACAAATGATATATAAAGCGAGAGATAAAGAGCACCCAGTTTTTTTAAAATGCTTGTTTATTTTTGAGAGAGAGAGAGAGCACAAGCGAGGCAGGGGGCGGTGCAGAGGGAGAGGGGGAGTCAGAATCCAAAGCAGAAGAGCACCCAGTTTTTAAATGCCATATGTATGTAGGTACTAA
Source organism: Herpailurus yagouaroundi (assembly GCF_014898765.1). Taxonomy (NCBI): domain Eukaryota; kingdom Metazoa; phylum Chordata; class Mammalia; order Carnivora; family Felidae; genus Herpailurus; species Herpailurus yagouaroundi. The sequence continues at coordinate 5,297,306 of NW_024412431.1, read as the reverse complement.
TTTTGTTCTATGTACTGTCCTGAATACTTTACATGGGTGAAAGTCCCATGTAAGCTTAGCAGCAGCCCTGTGAAATAGGGCTACTACAAAGAGGAGGGAACTGAGTTATAGAAAGGTAAAGTTGCTTGCCCAAGGTCACACAGCTGGCTAGTTCTGCCTTAGATTTAAACCCAGCCAGTCTAGCTCCAGAGTCCTCACCAGTAACAACTGCACGATAGGGTGTCCGCGTCCATTATTAGCTTCTTCACATCGTTGTGTATGACTCCCCTCAGGATGCTGACACTCAAAGCGATGGCTCAGCTCTTCATCCTGGGCTGCACGTGGTGTCTGGGCCTCCTGCAGGTGGGGCCAGCTGCCCGCGTCATGGCTTACCTCTTCACCATCATCAACAGCCTGCAGGGAGTGTTCATCTTCCTGGTGTACTGCCTCCTCAGCCAGCAGGTAAACACCAACCCCTTTTTTTATTGTCATAAAGTTAGGACATATTTGGAAGTATGTAGTGTCATGAACCCTTGAATCGTTTCAATCTATGTCCTCTGAATTTTCATATAAGCTGTGAGCCATGTGTAAACACTATCTATGTTCTCTCTACTTCAAGATATTCTTGATTGTAAGATACATGAATTTATTAACAGCTTTCAGAAAGTAAATAGTTGCTACATCAAGGAAATATGTTTTTCTTCAGTTTTCCCATTTGTAATAGTCAGCTATTGCTGTGTAACAAACGACCTCAAAATCTCCAGAGCTGAAACACAAACGTTTGCTTTTCTCATTCTCAAGTCTGATTGGGGTTCAGCCAATCTTGTCTGGGCTCAGCTTGGCTTGGTTCTAGAATGTAGATCATGTTCAGGTCTTCTCCTTGAGACTCATCCTGAGGCTTAGCGGAAAGCGAGAAGCTCCCTAGGATCTGTTCTTCTGATGACAATGGCAAAATCACAAGAAGACAAGTCCTGTTGGACAGGGGCCATTTCAAGCCTTGTGGTTCTGCTTGAATCACTTCCACTGATATTGCCTTGGCCAAAGAAAGTCATATGTCCAAGCCCAAAGTCAAGGGAAAAGAACCCTCCACCCACCAGGAGGCTAAGACAGGGTGTAATACTGTGACAGAGGAGTGAATGATTGAAATCTCTAACGCAATCCGCCACACCACTTAAACACATGAATTCTTAATCACATTTCCATGTGATGGGATAGTTTCCATACTAATACGTTTTAATAGTTCTATGACGGCATTAAATAATAAGTTAATCTTTCCAACATGTTATTATGAACATTTTCAAACACACAAAAAGGTTAAAACAATTATGCAATGGACACATATATACCAATCATTTCAATTATCTTTGTGCTATATTTGTTTTGCCACATTGTCCACATATCCATTCTTTTACCCATTCTCCACCACTAAGTCCCTGGTAACCCCTATTCTACTTTGTGGCTCAATTACTTAGACTATTATAAGGATCTCAGGTATGTGGAACCAGACGATATTTGTCCTTTGTTCCAGGCTTATTTCACTGAGCGTAATGCCTTCAAGGTCCATCCACGTGGCAGCCTGTATCAGAATACCATTCCTTTTTAAGGATCAATGAATAATATTTCATTGTCCACATATGCCATGTGTTGTTGAAGTTTTTTAAAACTTGTTCTATTCCTGACTCACTGGTTTCTCTCTTCACCCACCAATGTTAACAGAAACCATTCCAGTCTTGTCTTTGATATTCCAGGTCCGAAAATGGTTCAGAGAGATCATGATATCTAAACCTGAGTCTGAGACTTACACACTTTCCACCAGGTTTGGCGCAAACTCAAGACCCAGTGAGGTAAGAGGACTTGTGATTTATGCTAATGTTTCCTCCCTTGACACCCAAAGCCCCCTCTCCTCATCTTAGTATGAGGTCCCTTCCCTGGAGGGTATGATGGAGAGCTCTTTTCCTGATGACCTGGTTTGCATTTCTCATTCTTACCGTATCGTTCCTCAGTTGACCCTTCCCTGATTACTGACAGTGCTTAAGGTGGCTTGTGTATATATTCTCATCATACAAACGAGTAAGGGTCAAACGTGTCACCAGCATAACTACCATCTAACGTAGAATCCTTGGGGGGGAGGCTTAGAATCACAGACATAGAGCATTGGTCATCATCCTCTGAATACCGCTATCCCTTGGAGAGGTGGACGTAAGCCCAGTGGTGTTGGCAGAAAGGGCTCCAGGAGAGGCACCTCACCCCAGCTGCTCTACATAATTATAGGAGAGGAGCATATGGAATAATGGGACCTTCCAGGGAGAGGAAATGGTCTTGTTAGAAAGAGGACCTCCATGGAACTTGATAGCTGGTCTTCAACTGTTCCTCTATTGATTTAACTCAGACTCGATGCACCAAGGAATGAGTTTCCAGCACTACCTTGGACCTCTCTGTAGCTGTCCCTTATTTGCCTTTTTGGAGAAATGAGAGAACATACTTCTCCAAGAAGGCATGCCCCTAGATAGGCAAGAAGGGCTCCAAAACTCGTAATCAAAAAAAATTTTCCCAGTCTCATTTGTATGCTCCCATACACCCACCACATCTGCTAGCCAAGGAGCCTTCGAATGTGCTGTTTTTAAAATAAACAGAATTGAGACACATAGTTTTCCACATTCTTTGAGCTAATATGTGATATTCTCAGCACTGGAAATATTGAGTCACTAAAGAAGCATCTATCCCTAACTGGAGGCGAATTCATTCAAAATCTCTCCAAAAGGTCTAAAAGGAAAACAAGACCAAAAAAAAAAAAAAAAATCTTAGGGCAAGTCAAGTGATCAGAAAACAAAACAAAACTGTGAGTATCAGATTTAAATCATTCCCAATGAGAGTAAAATTGTAAAAGGGACTGACTGCTGGCTGTGACCATTAAAAGACTTCCTTGATAATCCAGAATAATTTTCAAAGCTTCCAGCACTCCAGTAACTGGTTTCCTACAATAAATAAGGAATTTTTTTTTATTATTGTTCTGTAACTTTGTGGAAATTGAGTAAGATGAGTGTATCTTTGAAAGGGGAATATATAGAGGGGAATATATATATATATATATATATATATATATATATATATTAGCTCCCTGTAGGAAATACATTCACTTTAATTAAAAGAATCTGTGAAGCTTTTACTTTTCTAGGCACAGAGTATGATTAAAAAGCTAAGAAAAAAAAAATCCAGGGCGCCTGAGTGGCTCAGTCAGTTGAGTGTCTGACTCTTGATTTCAGCTCTGGTCATGATCCCTGGGTTGTGGGTTTGAGCCCTGTGCTAAGTGTGGAGCCTGCTTAAGGTTCTCTCTCTCTCTCGCTCTCTCTCTCTCTCTCTCCGCCTTTCCCCTGCTCATGCACTCTCTCTAAAACAAATTTTTTTTTTAAATCCTTCCTCTTTCTCCATGGACAAATTTGCCCTTGGGTTAAATTCCTAGCTGTGCTCTCTAGAAACTTGCTAACGTTGGAAGGTCAGTTCTGCAACCAGGCAATATTGTTTGTGGAAAAAGTCATGTCTGACTAGACAGAGAGTTCTGTGAATGAACCGTAAATAACAGGAGGGAAATGGTAGCTTTGGATTTCCTGCATACAATGACTCATATAACGAGGCCAGGAACCCCCGTCCTCACTGGCTGCTACAGGAGGTATCGCTTTTCTCGTGCAGCTTTTAAACCAGGCTGTAACTTGTAGGTGGTAAACGTGATATTTGTTGAGTTCTACAACGTGTCAAGGTGCTGCAGTGGGCGAGAGACATACAAAAGGAAAAAGACGTCGGGCGCCTGGGTGGTCAGTCGGTTGAGTGTCCGACTTCAGCTCAGGTCAAAGCATCTGACTCTTGATTTCAGCTCAGGTCGTGATCCCAGATTCATGAGATCGAGCCCCTATTGGGCTCTGTGCTGACAGGGCAGAGCCTGCTTGAGATTCTCTGTCTCTCTCTCTCTCTCTCTCAGCCTCTCCCCCCTCTCAACATAAGTAAATAAACATTTTTTTTAAAACTAAAAAAAAAAAAAAAGAATTCTTCATTTGGGATTTTTTAATTCTCCCACTTCTTAAAATTTGTTTTAATGTTTGTTTATTTTTGAGAGAAAGAGAGAGAGAGAGCATAAGCAGGAGAGGGGCAGAGAGAGAGGGAGACACAGAATCCGAAGCAGGCTCCAGGCTCCGAGCTGTCAGCACAGAGCCCGACGCGGGGATCAAACTCACAGACTGCAAGATCATGACCTGAGCCGAAGTCAGATGCTCAACCGACTGAGCCACCCAGGCGCCCCAAGAAGTCCTCCCATTTAAGCTGAAGAAGGCCACACCTGTCCTAAGATTCCAAAATGCTAGGCGATCATGTCATTCTTTCTTGCTGGATGGAGCTCTTATCGCCAAGGACTTGCTAACAGGCTCTGAAAAAGCCACAATAACCCAGTTTTTGACCAGTTTGATCCAGTTCAGACACCAGGCTAACCATCCAGATGACCTCAATATCATTTCCATCCAACTGTGATTTTTTAAAAAAAAGCACACCTAGGGGCATCTGGGTGGCTCAGTTGGTTGGGCATCCAACTTCAACTCAGGTCGTGATCTCACAGTTTGTGGGTTCGAGCCCCCCATCGGGCTCTGTGCTGACAGCCCAGAGCCTAGAGCCTGCTTCCGATTCTGTGTCTCCCTCTCTCTCTGTACTTCCCTGCTCATGCTCTGTCTCTCTCAAAAATGAATTAAATGTTAAAAGAATTTTAAAAAACACACACACCTACCGGCACCATGACAGATCCAACTGTGTCCACGTGGGGGAAGAAAAGAGGTGGCACTTTGATTCCTAGAAGCCCCCTCCCCCTTGCCTGAAAAACCCCCACGTCAGCTTTGCTTATCAGCCCCTTAATTAGCCTAACCCCATAAAACCCTGACCATGAGACCTAACCCGGGAGAAGGTGCCTTTAGAACATGAGCTCCCTGGGGTGCCTGGGTGGCTCAGTCAGTTGAGCGCCCGAATCTTGGTTTCGGCTCAGGTCATGACGTCATGGGATTGAGCCCCATTTCAGGCTCTGTCCTGAGCGTGGAGTCTGCTTGAGGTTCCCTCCCCCCACCTCTCTCTCTCGCTCTCTCTCCCCCTCTCCCCCCCCCCAAATTAAAAAAAAAAAAAAAAAGATTAATTTTAAAAATAAATTTTTAAAAAAGAACACAAGCTCCCCGTCTCTGTTCTCTGGCCATTGAATAAATTACCAGCTTAACATCAAATACTGTTTTGGTGTTTGGCCATTCGACAAATGGTATATTGAGGAGGCAAGGGACCTACCACGTAAGTAACACTGCCTTTAACCCACTTCTGCACTTTCTTTCTGTTTTATTGGTGGGGGTGGGGTGGGGGTGACGGTTGCTTTGTTCTGTTTCATCCTTACGTCTACCTTTAATCTAAACGTCTTTTGCTTGTTGGGGGAGGGGGGGGTGTTTTCCCAGAGCAACTGAAGAGAAAATATTCGAACTAGAACATTTGACCCCACATGGAAAGTCACAGCCACGGATTTGGTTGGCATCGCGAAGAACAGAGCTGGAGACCAGGGGGACCATTACTTTGACCTCCTTGGAGACGAAATGTTCAGCCTTTACTTCCTGAAGTGTTTGTTCTGCATAACGGGCCCCCAGTAAATGGGTGTTGCATTGGGTTTCTCTTCGCTGTCATGGGCTCAGCCAGTGCTTGTCGCTGGGGACCCGAATCACGACCATTGCAAATAGTTCTGGACATTTTGTAAACAAGGAAGGCCCCTTTAAAGGCCTTTCCTCAAATTCTTACACGCATTCGTCCTAACCTTGCTCTTGAAACTCATCCAGTCCTTCAGACCCTCAGCTTCTCCCAAACTGTCAGCTGTGCCTCCTTTCTTATCCAGGCTAAAGCTCATGGTCAACCATGTTGAAAGATTTTCTCCCCTAATCGTGACACCTTGCTCCCTCATTCTGATTCCATTCTGATTCCTGGGAACACCTTGATCCAGGACCAGTCCCACAATGGCAGTCACTACAGATTGCTAACTCAGCAGCCGTCTGCATATCATATGCTCCTTATCAACACAACCTTGGTAATTTGCAGGTGTGGGACAGCAGTGTGCCTGGACGCAGGGGGCCAGCTGAGACTGGTCCGAGCCCAGTTATTCTCAACCAGAGGTGATTCCCCACCCCCATAGGACAGTTGACAAAGTCTGGAGGCCATTTTTTGTTGTCAGGACTGGGGAAAGGCAGGGGAATGCTACTGGCTTGTATGTGGTAAAGGGCAGGGATGCTGCTAAACGTCCCATAATGAACAAGACAGCCCCCACATCCACACAACCAAGGATTATCAATCCCTAAATGTCAGTAGCGCTGAGGTCAAGAAACCCCAGCCTAAACTAGCCGTAGCGATTGTGTTCCCATCTGCTAGAGGCTGGTTTCGGATGGGTGCATCTGGACCAGTTCTGGGCAATGAGATATAAGAAACACCTACTGGAGGGGCGCCTGGGTGGCGCAGTCGGTTAAGCGTCCGACTTCAGCCAGGTCACGATCTCACGGTCCGGGAGTTCGAGCCCCGCGTCAGGCTCTGGGCTGATGGCTCAGAGCCTGGAGCCTGTTTCCGATTCTGTGTCTCCCTCTCTCTCTGCCCCTCCCCCGTTCATGCTCTGTCTCTCTCTGTCGCAAAAATAAATAAACGTTGAAAAAAAAAATTAAAAAAAAAAAAAAAGAAACACCTACTGGAAAATACTTCTTCTCCTTGATAGAAACAAAGACAAATTCAAGGGCAGCCTTCCCATGACGTCCTGGTTTGGGCTGCTACACGACCCTATTGCTAAGCCACTTTGGGGGTCGGGTAATGTTATTTGGAGTCCAAAGCATCCTTCCTTGTGAACAAACCACTTCTCCATCAGGGCAGTCAGATCCCAGAATCACGCGGTTTGGAGTCATTACAAATACGTGCTTTCTGATATACACCAGACTCTCCATGCTACCCGGAATTTGTTCTTCCTGTCCGTAGTCCGCTTCCCCCCAAGAAAAGCTGTAGCTCTTCACTTCCTTCCTCTGCCCCCATCACCTTTCCCCTTACATGAGGCAGGAGACCTTGTCGACTCCTTCAGAGGTAACAAACACCAGCTGACAGGAACTACCCCAGCTTCCTGACGTCCTTTACAAATACATCCACATCCATGCCTACCCTTGCTTCCTCCCTCACTGGTGCCCTTCGTCCCTTCTTCCTTTCTTCCACAACAGCACAGGGATCCCTCCTCTGGTTCAAGGCTAACCCCTCCCTCTGTGCTTTGCTTATCCCCTCCGGCCTCTCTGGGGACTTTTCTCCACTGATATCTCCTCTCTCTGTCTTGAGTCTCCCACCTCTCCGACCTCCTGTCTCCTGGCTCTTCCCCCAGCGGTATTTAAATAGACTAAAGGGGCCGCTGGGTGGTTCAGTCGGTTAAAGCATCCAACCGTTGGTTTCAGCTCAGGTCGTGATCGCGCAGTTGAGGAGTTTGCGCCCCACATCGGGCTCTGTGCTGACGGTGTGGAATCTGCTTGGGATTCTCTCTCTCTCCCTCTTTCTCTCTGCACCACCCCCCCCCACTCTCTCTTTCTCAAAATAAATAAATAAGCTTTAATAAAGAAAGAAACTAAAAAGAGGTTAGCAAACTTTTTCTGCCAATGGCCAAATAACAAATATTTTAGACTTTTCAGGATCTGTGTGTGTGTGTGTGTTTATTAGAAATATAAAAACCATTTCTAACTCACTGGCCATACAAAAATCAGGCTGCACTCAGGATTTGACAGCGCCCCCCCCCCCAAGCTATAATTTGCTGGCCCTTGTGCTAAAGGAAGAGAAATGGTAGAATCTAGGAAAATGGCCACTTGTACATTTCTCAACTCCTCTCCATCCCCTACACTAATATATCTGCTTCTTTAAACCCAGAGTCTGCTGGGACCAATGGCATCTGGGTAGAGATGAGGGTGATGTCTCCAGGGGAATCCCCAAAGGGAAATCTGGGGGTGAAATGTCTCCCCCATGCACCAGGTGGAGAGTCCCAAGATAAGCCGAAGAGCACTCCAGGCTGAAGATCAGACACTGCCCATCCCAGGAAGAGTCTGGCCCACAGGGGTCCAGGGATAGGCCCGCATCACTCCCATGTGTGTGTGTCTGTGTGTGTGTATGTGTGTGTGTGTGAGATCCCTCTGGCCCCCAAGAACTCCAAGAGGAACCCTGCTCCTGAATCTAGGAGGAAGCAGAGACCGGGGAACAAGGAGGTGTCTCTGCTTACCTGCCTGGTGTGCACATGCACCTCTTGGGGCAAAGAATCCGCCTCCTCCCATCGCTTGGGAAACTGCCCCAACCCCTGCTTAGAGTTCTCAGCCCCCAGGTCTGAGCCCCAAGAAGAAATGACAACACTGACAGGTCCTGGCAGCTGCAAAGAGGATGGTCTGATGTAACTGATGCCCTCCCAACAGACCTGCTGGGGTAGACAGACAACTTAACACGAGAATAATTCCAATAAGAACTGAACACAATCAAATAAGAATGTAAGGAGATTCTAGTACAGAACCAAAATGCCCTTTGGAACTAAATAAAAATGGGACAAATGAACAAGAGACTTTTCTGGATCAACGAGAGGAGAGTGCGGTCACTGTCAAGAGCCAAATTAGTGGCTTAGAAGAACACGTGGAAGAAATATCTCAAAGCACAGATCAAAATGCCAATTGATGAAAATTGCGAAGGAGAAGAATTAGCCTGAGATGCCCAGGAGATCTGACATGGGAATGATAGGGGGTTTTGGAAGAGTAGGGGGGAGGCATTCAGGTCCATTCGATGTAATTAAAAAAAAAAAAAATCCTCTCTGCTGCATTAACTTCTCTCTCTCTCTCCCTTTCTCTCTCTCCACCCAACATTCTAGAAAAGTTGCTTACGCTCTGTTATCCCCACTTCCTGCCGCCCCCTCACTGCTCAACCACTGCAGTCTGATTTCTGCCTCCAACACACCCAAGAACGGCTCGATGTCCCAAATGCTTCCTCTGTGCTAAGGATGGAGACTTCCCAATCTTTTCTGACTTGACCTTTGGGTCACCCTTAATTGCACAGGTCTTCTTTTCTTTTTCTTTTTCATAATCAAGTATCTCAATTTCGTCCAGCTTTATTGAGGTATAATTAACACATAAAAATTGTCCATGATGGTTTGATCTACGTAAAGTGTCCATGATGGTTTGATCGACATGTGCATTGTCCCCTTTGCTTCTTATGCTCTGTCTTCTTGGCTTCTCTGGCACGATCGTCCTATAAGAGTGGTCAACTCATCCCAGTTTGCCCAGTACTTTCCCTGCGTTAGCACTGAGCATCCCACATCCCAGAAACCCCTCCAGCCCAGGCAAGCCAGAACCACACCACAGGCTTGTCTTCTCCTGTCCCAGAGTGTCTCGATTTGGATTCCCCCAAGAGCAAACTCTGAGACAAGGATTCAAACATAAGTACTTTATTTTGGAGGTGATCCCAGGAAACACCAGCAGGAATGTGAAGACGGGAGTCAGAGAAAGAAAGGCGGCCAGTCCAAGCTGTGTTCAAAGATGTGTTATCGAGTCTCTGTAAATAAATAAACTTGAAAGTTTTCTTAATTAAAACAAAAATAAATGTGTCCATAAGCATTATTTTCTTCCTCAGCTCTAGGTAATAATAACTCTATCTTTCCTGTTCCTTTAGTTGAAAATTTTGGAGTAATTCTTTTCTCCTTCTCTCACACCCCACATTCACTCCATCCGCAAATCCCATTAGTTTTCTCTTCAGAATAGATTAATTTTCTTCCTACCCTTCCTCTCACCCGCATTTTCATCATAGCCCCAGGAGAGCCGCACAGGTTATTATCAACAGACCCAGAACTCAATTCCTAGTGTCCTGCCTCAGCCCAGGATGTCTGTTCCATCACACCACACTGTTCCCTTCCCATGACTGCCAGCTGAGACAAGAGCTACAAGGTTGGGGTCTCAGGGATAATTCGAGTTCACAGACCCTTGAAAGGTGGCAGGTGCTGCAGAAAGAGATCAACCATTGGAGGCACAGACTGAGTCCAAATATGAGCTGTGCCACTAGATGACAATGGACAAGCCTCAGTTTCCCCAGCTATAAAATGGGGCTGGTAGTTGTTCCAACTTCACAGAGTCGTTGTGTCTGTCTAGCACACAGTACATGCTTGATAAACGGTGAGTTTTGTTATTTTTATGCACCAAAAATGCCCAGCCTTTGCTCCCTTACGCCCAAAGTGGTAAAGGGGACCTCCTTCACACTTATCTCTCTACCTAAAACTAGACAATCATGAGAGGTGTGGGAGGGAGATAGGTTTGAGTCAGCCCCACTGTGGAACACCCCAGCATGACCCAAAGATGTGACCACAGCCCCTGCTTCTCCATTTTTCAACAGATTGCAGGAGACTCACATTTCCTCTTCTGAGATGCAGGAACTTCCCCTGACCCCAGATAAACAGTCACTTGGACCAACGGCCCCCTGGGGTTGGATACCCACCCACGCTATAGTCTATGGGCTGTAGGGGGGGCCGGTTTCAGTCCTGGTGAGTTGGGGACAGGTGTAGACGGGGGAGGAGACAAGGAGAGAGGGGGGCTGGAAGGGAAGTGAACGCTAACCTCCCCTACTGCCCCTCTGCCCAGAGCCTCCTTGCCTCGATCCCCTGCTGTCAGTCAACACGAGGATTCAGCTACTCACCAAGGGTAGTTGTTGATCAAGCAATTGATCAGTTTGGAGAATGCCCACGTCCCTTTGGATACAACTGGGGGATTGTCCAAAGGGTCTGCCCTGTTGCGTTGTGTTCAGCTGTGGGTAGTACCAGCCTCCCCTCGAGGGTGTTTCTGATGGTCAGAACCACTGGGCGGAGCACCGGTCCATTAGAGGGTATTGCAGGCTGTCCTGCTCTCCCCCAGAATTCACGTGTTCAAGTGCCAACCCCCAGGACGTCGGAATGTGACTGTATTTGAAGAGGTAATTCATGAAAACGAAGTCATTGCAAGGGGCCCTGATCCAATATGACCTATGTCTCCATAAGAAGAAGAGATTAGGACACAGATACTCACAAGAACAAGTCCATGTGGAGACACGGGGAGCCGAGAGCCAGATACAACTCAAGGAGAGACACCTCCCCAGAAACCAACGACTTCGACCCGCCAGTCTTAGACTTCAGCCTCCAGAACGAGGAGACAGTAAACTTCTCGCATTTAAGCCAGTCTACGATGCTTTATTGTGGAACACACCCTCCCCCACAGCAGACCGTCACCTTGGGCAAGGGCCACACGTCGAACTGACATTTTGCGAAGCTCTCACACGGCAAGAGCTAATAGTCCGGGAAGGTCCACGGCAAGTAAAAGTGAATCATTCATCGAAGATCTTTACAAACCACCAACAGCCTAAAGGCATGAGCAGGCATAGGTAGCCACCGCCGCTGTCCTGTCCTAGGTCAGGCAAACCTCACCTGGGACATTGAGAAAGTTGCTTTGTCAAGAACAATTTTTCCCCACCTGCTTTCCCAGAAGCTGTTCCACATCAGGTAGACAGTAAGGGAGCCCTGGGCCAGCACCCCAGGGTTCAGAAGAGCCAGGGAGTTTTCCGCGCCAGCTCAGTCATTATCAGACCCGGAGCCCCCCGCGGCCAGGATTGCTTGCGCGGAGCCGGGAGCAAGGACTTGGGGAGTTTCCTCCACCCCAGAGCTGGGAGACAATGTCTAAGACCTGGTCTCCTGCCAGCTCGCCACCTGCTACAGACTGAATTGTGCGCCCCCCGCCCAATTCGTATCTTAAACCCTAACCCTCAATGTGATGGTTCAAGGCGATAGGGCCTTTGGGAGGCGATCAGGTCATAAGGGGGGAACTCTTTGTTCCTTATAACAGGAACCCCAGAGAGTTCTCCCCCCTTGCAGCATAACAGAACACAGCAAGACGGCCCTCTGCGAATCAGAAAGTGGGCCCTCACCAAGCATTGCACTTTCACCTTGGACTTCCTGGCTTCCAGAAATTCAACAAGTAAATCTCTACTGCCTGTAAGCCATCCAGTTTCCAGTGTTCTGGTACAGCGGCCTGAATAGACTAGGACATCATCCAATTGCACAAGCCCTCTAGTCGCCAGAGAATTGCTCTCACTTGCACCCAAGGGGACTGGCTCCATCCAAGCTGCTGGTTCCGTCGTAGGTCCATCCATGTTGGTTCACAGACTGGCAGAGTCTTCCGTGGAAGGGCGGGAGGTTCTCATCCCCAAGAGCCGAGGGGCACTCGAGTAGGGACCCCCCCCACCCTCAGCCGTGGGGTTCAACAGGAACATTTCCGCTCACAAATCCAGTAGGTCGTTTTGTCACAAGAGAGGTCATTCCAGGTGCCACCTTTGTTCATGCTGGCACAGTCCTCATCGTTGATGTTGTTGGGCTCCTCTGGGTCCCAAAAGCTGCAGAGAGGAAAAGCAGGCATTGGGGAGGGATGAACAGGTGGGGCACAGGGGATTTTTTTCAGGGCACTCTATGCGATACTGCGACGGCGGATACGTGACAACATACACACGTCAAAACCCACAGAATGCACAACACTTGGAGCGAAGCCTAATGGGAACCGAGGACTTCAACTCATCATAATGTATCTATATTGGTTCATCGTCTGTAACAAACGTGCCACCCCAAAAATGCAAGATGGTAATGACAGAGGAAACTGTGTACCTTCTGCTCAATTGTTTGGCAAAAAAGAAAGTCTGTTAATTAAAGAAAGAATATCAGGGAGTCGGGGGGAGGGGGGAGGAAAGGCCCTCACGGTTCAAGGCTCTTTCTTGCATCCTAGCCATTTCTTCAGCTTTCCAGAATTACCTGAAGCCACCACGTTGTCCCCTTCACCCCCACCTTGTCTGTCTTAATTCAGCCCCGCCTCCCCGTTCACCAGGACGGTCTCCTGCTCCTGAGTCCGTTTCCTACATCTGGTCAGTTTCTGCCTCTTACAAAGAACGCTTCTTGGAATCCTTCCAACCTCCCAGGTATTGTAGTATCTCAAGTCTCTTCCATTAAGGCACAGCCTGATTTGGCAATTCGGGTGCATGGGATTTACTAAGGGATGCTCTCAGGAGAGGAGTGCGAGAAGCAGAATGGTGCGGGGGAGACCTTGAGCCCGGATGTGGGTTCAGCCTGATCTTGCCTCAGCCTGATCCAAGAGGGAGCTCTGGAGTGTGAACAGCACCACAGAGTTCTCTCGACTTGTGACAAAGGGTCCCGGCTTCTCTTAGCCACTCGTTGGCTGTGGGCTGAAGTAACCTCCTAGGGAAGCTGGCCTCCATTCAGCTGAGGACAACTCTCTAGAGAAAGCACATCCGTGAGCCTTTAGCAGTCAGTTCCCTCTGCCGGGGGAGGGCTGCACGAGCCCCATGAGGGGGTCTCAGCTGGGCCCTCACAGCACCCCACTATGCCATGTCTTTGCTATTTATAGAGCGGTGCCCTCCTCCAGGAATCTTTAACAAAAAATGAGAACCCCTGTCAGGACACTAATATTTCTAATATATAAAGAGCTCTTAGAAATAAAGAAGAAGGGGCACCTGGGTGGCTCAGTCGGTTAGGCTTCCGACTTTGGCTCAGGTCATGATCTCACAGTTCATGGGTTCGAGCCCTGCATCGGACTCTGTGGGCTCTCTGCTGACAGCCTGGAGCCTGGAGCCTGCTTTAAATTCTATGTCTCCCTCTCTCTCTGTCTCTCCCCTGCTCATGCTCTCCCAAAAATAAACATTGAAAGAAAGAAAGAAAGAAAGAAAGAAAGAAAGAGAAAGAAAGGAAGGAAGAAGGAAAGAAGAAAGAAAGAAAGAAGAAAAAAACTAAAATCCCAGTGTAAAAATATACCAATGATATAATAAACACTTCACAGAAAAGTTAATACCTGTGTCTATTAAACATGTGAGAAGATACCCAGGAGCACCTGGGGGGCCCAGTCGGTGAAGCGTCCAACTCGATTTCAGCTCAGGTCATGATCTCATGGCTTGTGGGTCCGAGCCCCACATCGAGCTCTGCATTGGCAGCACGAGCCTACTTGGGATTCTCTCTCTCTCCCTCTCTCTGCCCCGCTTCTGCTCCCCTGCTCGCGCTCTCTCTCAAAATAAACTTTAAAAAACATATAAATAATTTAAAAAATAACATAGCCAACTCCAGTCATTATAAGAGAATGCAAATTAATACTAAAAAAAAAAAAAAGATTAAATCAATGGGTTAATATATGTAGAGTGCAGAGGGACAGAGAGCTAGAGATAGAGAGATCCTGCTCATCCAAAAGGATGAAGCTTTTGGAAGCTGCCTCTTCCTCCCACCCTATGACCACTCCTCCTTCCCTCCACCGCCCCCCCCCCCCACCACCACTGGCCTGAGGACCTGACCTTATAGTTGTGCTAAAAAGCAAAGATGTTGCAATGGAGAAAAATGTTTCATCTTTTTAAAGGTTTATTCACTTTTCAGAGACAGAGAGAGACAAAGCGTGAGTGGAAAGGGGGCAGAGAGAGAGGGAGACACAGAATCGGAAGCAGGCTCCAGGCTCTGAGCCGTCAGCACAGAGCCCGACACGGGGCTCGAACTCACGGAGTGTGAGATCACGACCTGAGCCACCCAGGCTCCCTGCAATGGAGAAAAATTTTAAAGGTACAGGGACCAGATTCCCTGTGAGCAAAAAAGCACCCTTGGGCCTCCTTTACCCAGCCTGGCCTGGGGTTCTACACAATCTTCTGACTTGGACTGCACAAAGACCATGGCGGGCAGAGACCCCAAGGGCCCTCAATACTTGCCTCAGAGTGACAGGTGAGCCATCCAGCCACTTCCAGTCCCCTTCATGGTCCCTGTCACTCAGTCCCAGCCAGTAGATCCGTGGAGAGCCATGAGCCTTGGCCACAAACTTCTGCAAGTACAAACTCCATTCAGCCATCAGCTTAATTACATCAAATGTAAGTGGTCTAAAAACACCCATTAAGAGCCAGAAATTGTCAGGCTGAATTTAATTTTTTTTTTTACATTTATTTATTTTTGGGACAGAGAGAGACAGAGCATGAACGGGGGAGGGGCAGAGAGAGAGGGAGACACAGAATCGGAAACAGGCTCCAGGCTCTGAGCCATCAGCCCAGAGCCCGACGCGGGGCTCGAACTCACGGACCGCGAGATCGTGACCTGGCTGAAGTCGGACGCTCAACCGACTGTGCCACCCAGGCGCCCCATTGTCAGACTGAATTTAAAAAACAAGATCCGGGGCGGCCGGGCGGCTCAGTCGGTTGAGCGTCCACCTTCAGCTCAGGACATGATCTCACAATTTGTGAGTTCGAGCCCCGCATTGGGCTCACTGCTGTCAGCCCAGAGCCTGCTTCAGATCCTCTGTCTCTCTCTCTCTCTCTCTCTCTCTGTCTCTGCCCTTCCCTCGCTCGCACACTCTCTCTCAAAAATAAAGAACAGTTAAAAAAAAAAAAAGACCCAACTGTATGTTGTCTACAAGAAATCTGCTTGAAAATAATGACACAGGTAAAGGATGGAAAAAGACCATGCAGACCCCCGGGCTCAAATCCCAGCTCTGACACTTGCTAGCTGTCCATGGCCACGGGCAAGTCTCTTAAACGTACGGTGCCTCAGTTTCCCCATCTGCCAAGTACAAGCAATGTCTACCGTGTGCAAATGGTTTTTGCACTCTAACCGTCGTAGCACCAAATCATCGCAGGTGCTTACGAAAAGCCAGTTTTCCTTCGCCGGTGAAACTGCTTTCCTACCACCTCAAAGCGCAGCAGGACCCACGCGTCCCTCATCGAGCTACGGGGACGGTTCCTTGGGCATCACGTGACCCCTCCTGACTCGCACGCTAATTCACAAGGTTGTTGTGAGGACGTTAATGTAAGACGCGAGGTGTTTGGAACACAGCCTGGAGAACACAAGGAATATAATAGCCGTGACGATATCTCCAGGTTAGAGACTTGGGATTTGAACCCAAGGAGAGCCTGTCCTCTTAACCTTGTTGTTTAAAGCCTTAGCAGCGGGGGCGCCTGGGTGGCTCAGTCGGTTGGGCTGCCAACTACAGCTCAGGTCACGATCTCGAGGCCCGAGGGTTCAAGCCCCGCATGGGGCTCTGTGCTGACAGCCCGGAGCCTGCTTCGGGTTCTGTGTCTCCCTCTCTCTCTGCCCCTTCCCTGCTTGCTCTCTGTCTCTCTCCCTCTCTCTCTGCCCCTTCCCTGCTTGCTCTCTGTCTCTCTCTCTCTCAAAGGTAATAAACAATTTAAAAAAAGTTTTAGTGGCTAAGAGCATCTAGGCGACTCAGTCGACTAAGCATCTAACTCTTGAATTTGGTGCTCGCTTCGGCAGCACATATACTAACTCTTGAATTTGGCTCAGGTCATGGTCTCATGGTTCGTGGGATCAAGCCCCACGTCAGGCTCTGTTCTGACATTGCTTGAGATTCTCTCTGCCCCTCCTCTGCTCTCTCTCTCTCTCTCTCTCTCTCTCTCTCAAAATAAATAAATTAAACATTTTAAAAAAAGAAAAAGTCTTAGTGGCTCAAAAGCACTTCCAATTTCTCTCCATCCAGGAAGGATATGTGAAACCTGCTGGCTCTTGAGGGCTTGGAGGGGATAGCTCACCTGTTCGGCAAAGCTACTGATGATGACCAAGTGAGAGTAATTCTCCTGACAGAACTTCCGGGCTTCATCCCATGACTTGGTCCTTGGGGAGAAGTAGTAACACTTGCCCTCAAAGGGGAGCCAGCCCTCAGGGCAGGTGATCCTGGTACAGTCTAGGGACAGAATAGTATGCTCTCAGCATGGCCCCAGAGCCGGGGTCATGTACACGGTGTGCCATACACAATTGTGCGGGTTGCGCACTGCTCATCTCCAAGGGGCATCGTTCGGGTTAACTGCACTGAGAATCACCCCCCTGGGGATTTGTGCGACATGCCAGCACAGTCATGTCCCCCATCTCAGGGCAGTTCCCCAAGTCCCACTCACCTAATAAGCCCCGAAGTTCTACCAGGGACTGGTTGGTGTTAGTTCTTATGTGGTCAATATCCTTCTTCAGGCCAGCCAGCCCTGCCGTGCCAGTCACTGTCAGCAAGGATGGGCTGGAAGGTTAGTAACGCAAACCCCCATCTACCCATCCACCCAGCGCTGACTGCAAACACCAGAAAGAAGCGAGACCCACGCTCCTCACTGCACCCTCTTTCTAGCGGGTGGTGCTAGAACTCAAAACTGACGTGCTCAGTGCCCAGAGAGAGTCCTAGAGTGGCTCAGAGGAGGGACTGAGCCCTGGGGCTTGGGGAAGAGTGGGGATGGTGGACTTCCTGGAGGAGGTGGATTTTGCAGGAAGATAGTGACTCAGTATCCGCGAGAGAGAGGGAGGGAGGCTCAGCAGGCCGGGGCCACCTTTACAGAAGCAGACATGTTGGGGCAGGCCGCAGCGGTAGAGGTCAAGGTGAACCTCACAGGAGCCAGAGCTCAAAGCAGGGTGAGGGCCAATGTCCAGGTCCTCGAGTGTTAAGCCTGGAGTTTCACCTTGGACTCTGGGCAGTGAGACGCCACCAGTGGGTTTCGAGCAGAAGAGTGGCTCGAATGCAACATGCGACAATTGTTGGGCTTCAGCAAACATGGCGAAGGCCGTGCTAGCCCAGGAGATTCTTCTACAACTAAGTATTCCCACTGCTCCCACGCCAGACTTGCCCACTTCCAGCTGGACACCCTTCCGTCTCTCTACCCACTAAAGCTTTTCTACTCCACCCACCTCTCTCCACCCTCATCCAAGCCACCATCACCTCTCACCCGTCCAACTGCCCCGTACTCCTCCCTTGTACTTACGACATTGCCTCCTGCCACAGGGCCTTTGCACACACCTGAAGCCCTCCACCCCTCACGTGGTTGTTTCCCTTCCCTCACTCAGCTACAGCACTCTTTCCCTAGGAAAGCCCTATATGACCTTCCCAAAGATAAGGTCAAAGATCCCTTATTATATTTTTTTTCGTAGAATCAGCATCCTTTGGACAATTCGCTGAAATTTGGGATTTTATACTTATTTGGGTGATAATTTGGTAAACGCTTCATAATACCTGTGCTGTCCAACAGAAGTAGAATATAAACCACATACATAATTTTGAATTTTCGAATGGCCCCATTTAAAAAAAATTTTTTTAATGTTTATTCATTCTTGAGGGAGAAAGAGACAGAGCACTAGCTGAGGAGAGGCAGAGAGAGAGGGAGACACAGAATCCAAAGCAGGCTTCAGGGGTACGCAGGGCTTGCACCCACGAACCGCGAGATCATGGCCTGAGCCGAGGTCAGGCACTTAACCGACTGAGCCACCCAGGCGTCCCTAATGGCCCCATTTTTTAAAAGTCAGAAGGAAGCAGGCAAAAATAATTTGAGTGTTATTTTTTTTACTTATGCCAATGTATCCAAAATATTTTAATGGGTAACCAGTATTAAAGATTATTCTTCTTGATATTGTTGAGATATTTTACATTCTTTTTTTTTTTTTTTTTTTGGAGCAAGTATTTGACATTGGTGTGTGTTTTACACTCACAGGCCATCTCCGTTCAGAATGACCACACTGCAAGTGTCCCATAGCCACAGTGTCCAATAGCCTACTTGTCCCATAGCCACAGTGGCTCATGGCCGCCATATTGGACAGTGGCGATCTAGACGCACACATGCACGTAAACACACGCTCACGCACACGCTGTGCAAGGACAGGAACGGTGCCTGATGTGCTCCCTACCCCACCCGTCCCCTGATACCTACACAATTCCCGGCAAAGGCAGGATCAGAAGTGGCCTTGGGGTCGCATTTGAGGGGTCATGTTGGGCGTTCGGTATGCATAACATGAAGGGAACAAAGCACTCACCACTTGCTTGCCATGCCGTCTGCTGAAAGGTCAACATTCTCAGCTCTCCCACCACCTCCTGGTCTATGAGGAAGAGTCCATCTTGAGCCCAGGCCCTCCCACGCGCCATGCTCAGCGTCTCCCCAGGCCCCATCCCCTTCCTACTCACACTTGATAAGGGTCACAGCCAGACCAGTGCAGCCCAGGAGCAGTGACACCACCACCAGCAGGCACAGGAACACCACCAGTCTCTCCTCCTGGTAGCACCCAGGACATCTGGACTTCTGACTGAGCTGGGACCCCGGGGTGGCTGGGGGAAGAGAGTGGGGACACAGAGACCAGTGCTGGTGCTTCATAGAGTGAGGAAGAGACACTCGAGCCTCTCTCCAAGAGCGGGGAGACAGAGATCCGTGGTCATGACTGGCTCACCAGAGGGCGTCGGCGAGAGAGGGTCAGGGGAAGAGAACCCTGAAGGAGCCCATAAGAGCACATGCTGTGCTTCAGGGCCATCGCTTCCCCAAACGGAGCCCCCTCCCCATCTCCAAGTGAAGCCCCACCCCCATCCCATCTCCATTTTCAAATCCAACACCATCACCGCAACCTAACACGACTACAACATAACCCAGAACACGGGAGAGAACGTGCCGTGTGCCAAAGCATCCTGTCACACCCTTGTTACTGGATCCTCACCCTTATCACGTAGATGTCACTATTATTCTCGGTTTGCAAGTAAGTAAACGGAAGGCTTGGCAAGGAGGTGCATGAGTTGGACCCAGCGCAGCTCCTAACGTTTGCGATGCATTACCCTATACTCTCCAGCAGCCCCTGCCCAAGCTGCTCCCCCCTTCTAGGAAGCTTATGGACCTTTGCATCAGGGGCAGAGAATGTTTCCCGTGCTTTATGCAAGTAGGAGGTGGGGCCTGAGGAGAATCAGGCAGAGACCCTGGGTCCCTCGAGTCTGGTTTAGACTCAGGGAGGAGGACCTTCTGAAAGGAGACACTTCTCTGCCCCAGGGTCTCCCTCTGGAGCTATAGGTCTGACTCAAGGATACTTGCTACCATGAGAGGGAAGAGAGGAGCACACCTGGGGGGCATGTGGACTTACCAGCCAGGGACGGCTGGAACGGAGGGCATTCGGGATTGACACCTGGGAGAAAGGGAGAGAAGCGTTTATTCGCAAGTTGCTGCAAAACTCTACATCCCAAGATCAACACCTCCCCCATCCCATCCGATTTGTTCTCTAGGGAACTGGAGGGCTTCCCGGTGTCCCCTCGCAGGCTTCTGACAGGCTCTCCCCACCGCTCACCCAGTGGAGGAGATGTGCAGATGACAGGGGTGAGGTCCGGGCCTGGAAGGGTCCAGAAAGACAGTGGTTATGCAGACAAGGACTTCAGCCAGATAAACTGAACGGTCCCCGCCCCCGATTCTCACCTTTGGTCTTTGGGGACTTGCAAGGCAGTGGGGGGTTCTCTGTTTTCTTTCCTGGGGGCGGGGGGTGGGAGGGGTCGGAGGGAAAGGAATGGTTAGGCCCAGAGCACCACAAAGGCAGCCCTGAGTTTCCTGTACCCCCAACCCCAGCTCACCTGCCCTCGGAGGCCTAGGTGGGGCCATCGAGTCTGTAGAAGAGAAGTTCAGAGTTAGAGCCGGTGTGAGGCCCGGAAAAAGATCAGAAGCAGTGATGGAGCCAGGGCCGAGGCTCAGGTGGAGGGTGAGGGACAGGGTTGAGCATGAGAATGGAATCGGGGTTGAGCTAGAGCGACCAGCCATCCTGGATCGCCCGGGACTTGCCCAGTTTTAAACCTCAAAGTCCCACGTTCCAGGAAATCACTCAGCCCTGGGAAAAACTGGGGCAGTTGTTCGCCCTCAGTTAAAGACACAGCTGAGTCCGGGCTAAGGCTGGAGTCACGGGTGTGGCTGGGCTGAGGATGGGGTGGGGGGGCGGTGAGGGACACGGGAGCAGGGTTCCGGTGCGGGATGTGGTCCGCATGAAGGGTGGGACTGTCACTGCACCAGGGGATCGGGAGGAAACCCCGTTTAGGTCGTGGTTCTGTGGAAGAAAGGGGGACGACTGCGGCTTTGGGAATAAAGCTGGAAATCGGACTGCAATCGGAAATGGGGAAGGGGCTGACTTCGGGGAAGGGGCAGCACCGAAGATGGAATGGGTGGGGTCCGTGTTGGAGGGGGGCTTGAGGATCGTGTCGAGACCAAGTGGGAGCTGGGAGCCGACCCGCCGCAGAGCCCAGGGCCCCTCCTGCCTCATTCGGAGCCCCGGGCACCTCCCGGGTCGGCCTCTCACTGGACTAAGAAGCGGAGGGCGCAGCGCCCCGCCCTACAGGGACCGGCCGCGGTCCAAGGACACCAGCACAGCGCAGTCGACCCTCAGGGGAGCCTCGAAGCCTTTTATACCCACTTAGCAGACTCTTGTCGAGACCCGGGCCAGGCACGGAGCCTAAAGGCAAATCTGGTCCCCAGAGTGTGGATGTGAGGAGGCTGGGAGTCGAGGGTCCACGCACTGCTTATGAAGCACCAGCCTTCGTGTCTCAGGACCTATGCACCCATCAGTTCTCTACCAGGCTCCTCTGCCTAACAAACTCCGGCTCATCCGTTAAGCCCCATCCCAATATCCCCCCTCTGACCCCAGTCTCCCCACCACTACAAGCGGAGCCCTCAATTCCCCCTGGAGATTTCCCCCGTTCTCACGGGCCATCCCTTCGTGGACCTGCTCACCGGGGGCTGTGCCCAGAACCGCCCCTCCCAGTGGACAGGGAGACCTTCCGGGGCAGGGCAGAGGCACAGAGACACCTGTCATCACGGCGTCTGGCTGGGCACACAGGAGGCTGACCGTGCGTCTACAACGCCCGGCTAATGCCCCCTGGCCGCTGCTTCCCTCGGGGCACAGGCCACACATTTTCTGCACCCGGCCTCTGAGGAGTCCTCTTACCTGGCTTGGGAGGGAGATCCTTGTAGGGGGGTGCCATGTTCTCGTAATCATCGCCATCCTCCTCCTCCTCTCTGGTCCCTTCCAGACGAGAGGCAAGTGAGAGCCCAGCCCATCCCCTCCTCTGTCCCTCGGGCCCTGGTTTCTAGCCGCAGGGTGGGGATGCCGTAATCTGGGTCCCGACCATCCCTGGCTGGCCTCCAGCTCCAGCCCGGCCAGGGTCATACCTGGCAGGTCCTGGCATCCAGAGTTGGTATACATGTGCACGGCCACGGCTAACACGAGAGCCTGAGAAGAGAGGCCCGGATGGTATCTGCCTCTGACGCCTCCTGCTCAGGTGCCTGAGGTTTCTCTCAGTTCCCTTTTTCATTAAAATTCAAGCACATGCAAATCCACCTTCGGGGGAACCACCCAAACCCCCCCCCCACACACACACGTGCGCGCGCACACACGCGCACACACACACACACACACACACAGACGCACACATCCTTCGCCCCAGTTTGGATTCACGCAGAGAAGTGGCAACGCCTGCATCTGAGCAGCAAGCCCTGGGTGGAAAAAATGGATAAGCTCCTTCCTTTGTGGAACTTCCCATCAAGACACAACAGACACTGAACTAGGAAATAAATATAGAAATAAGTGGTTCGGTTTTTTATTTTATTTCCAATAGTCACCGAGTATTATTAAAATAAAATCACGTAGGGGCGCCTGGGTGGCTGCGTCGGTCAAGCGTCCGGCTTCGGCTCAGGTCATGATCTCACGGTTCGTGGGTTCGAGCCCCGCGTCGGGCTCTGTGCTGAGCGTGGAGCCTACTTAGGACTCTCTCCTGGGGCACCCGGGTGGCTCAGTTGGTTAAACGTCCAACTTCAGCTCAGGTCATGATCTCACGGTTCGTGGGTTCAAACCCCACATCGGGCTCTGTGCTGACAGCTCAGAGCCTGGAGCCTGCTTCGGATTCTGTGTCTCCCTCTCTCTCTGCCCCCGCCTCCCACTCATGCTGTCTCTCTCTCTTTCTCAAAAATGTACAAACATTTAAAAAGTGACATAAAACAGGGGCACCTGGCTGGCTCAGTCAGAAGAGCATGAAGCTTTTGATCTCAGGGTCATGAGTTTGAGCCCCACGTGGGGAGCAGAGATCACTTAAATAAACTTTTTTTTTTTAATGACAATAAAATACAATAAAACAGAGGGATAGGATAGAGGCTAGTGTAGAGAGATAAAGAGAGAAGGCCTCCTGGAAGTGACAATTGTGACAAAATGCTAAAGTGATAGGTGCTAAGTACTCCCATGTTCCACAGCGAACATTCCATGTTCCACGTTCCGGGCTCAGTTATCTCTGGCTGCATCACAAATTACCCCAAAGCTTCATAAACGACAACAAGCATTTATTAGCTCGCAGTTTCCGTGGCGCTGAGTTCAAGAGCAGCTTGGCTGGGTGACTGGTTCTTTCCCGGGATCTCGCATATCCCGTCAAGAGGCTCCCTGGGGCCAAGGTCTCTGTGCTGAAGCTGGGAGATCTGCCTCCAAGATGGGGTGCTCTCTCCAAAGGGCCGATGGAGCGTCCTCCCAATGTGGCACCGGCCAGGGTGGAAGCCATGCCACCTTGGATGCTTTGGCCGCACAAGTCACAAGCTGTGACCGCTGCTGTCTTTTTTCACCCCGACCGGTTCCGAGTCGTTGCGGGAGGAGACGGCATGAGAGCGTGAACACTGAGACGTGAGGATCATCGGGGGCCATCCTGAAGGCTGGTCACCACCATCATATGCACAGAACTTGCAAAGGAAGGTTTTTCACCCTGAGCTTGACATGGACTGGAAGTTATTTAAAAAGTGAGAGTTGAAGAGAGAAGTCTGTCCACCTCATTGGTAAAGCAAGGGATGAGGTTTTGACTCCGATCCCAAACCAGGGACCTGTGGGAAGGGGCTGCAGGAGGGGTGGCCACATCTTTGGGTTCAGCACAGATGTGGGAGTTCCCTGAGAGCCAAGTGAAGACAGTGGGGTAACCAGGCTGGAGCTATTTGGAGCGCGCTGCCCAAGTGGGCAGCCTGCCTTGTGTTTCTCCAAAGGCCTGCCATCAGCCTTTGGGGCCAACGGCCTGAGAATCACCCATGACCCCTCTCTTCTCTCATTTCATGGCTCTGGCAAGTTGAATTTTCAAAAGATGGCTGCAACAGTATCTGTCTGTCCTACATGTGCTCATGCAACGTGACCTCGCCAGTCCGCGAAGGAGTCCCACACCCCCCTTGAATCTGGGACGGTGGCAGTGACTCTCTTCTGACCACAGAATGTGGTGTGACTGACAGCTGCCATGCAGCCTCCACCTGGCTGTGTCAGAACACGTGCTCCCTGCCGCCATGTTGCGAGGAAACCCAAGCCGTATGGAGGTGTTCGCTCAACACTCCCAGCTGAGGCCAGACTTCAAGCTGTCCCAGCCCAGGTGCCAGACATGCAAGTGAAGACACCTCCTGATGTTTCCAGCCCCCCGGGACAGTAGAGTCACTGTAGAGTAGATTCAACCTCCAGCCCATTGAATCTTCCTATCTGAGGCCCCGGACGTTGTGGAGCAGAAACCAGCTGTCCCTACCATGCCCTGTCCCCTAGAATCTGTGACTGTCACTGAAGGGACTCTTAGCCACTAAGTTTGGGCTGGTTTGTTAGATACTCTAGATATTGGAAATCTGGCCAAACTGTTAGTAATCCTGGGTGGCTGTACCTTCACAATATAACCAGCTTCTGAGCCGGTCTGACCTCCCAGTCTAAGCCGTCTGCTCGGATTACAGTAACTGCCTCCTTCTGGTCTGCCTGCCTTCTGCCCTTGCCCTCCATAGAGTAGAACTCACAGAAGCAGACAGGTGGTTGTCAGGGGCTGGAGGAGGCAAAAATTGGGTAGGTGTTGGTTAAGGGGAGCAGAGTTTCAGTTATGTAAGATAAATGAGTTCTGGGGAATCAGTGTACAATGATGGGACTATAATTGATGATGTTGTACTGTGTAGTTGAAATTTGCTATAAGGGTAGATCTTGGATCTTCTAGGAAGGAAGGAAGGAAGGAACGAAGGAAGGGAAAAAAAGAAAGAAAGAAAGAAAGAAAGAAAGAAAGAAAGAAAGAAAGAGGAAAGGAAGGAGGAAAGAAAGAAAGAAAAAGAAAGAAAGAAAGAAAGA
>NW_024412431.1:5261511-5272377 GCF_014898765.1 Herpailurus yagouaroundi | reverse complement strand
AAGGAAGAAAGAAAGAAAAAGAAAAAATAAAGGAAGGAGGAAAGAAAGAAAGAAAAAGAAAGAAAGAAAGAAAGAAAGAGAAAAAAAGAAAGGAAGGAAGGAAGGAAGGAAGGAAGGAAGAAAAAGAAAAAAGGAAGAAAGAAAGAAAGAAAAAGAAAAAGAAAAAAGAAAGGAAGGAAGGAAAAAAGAAAGAAAAAGAAAAAATAAAGGAAGGAAGGAGGAAAGAAAGAAAGAAAGAAAGAAAGAAAGAAAGAAAGAAAAAGAAAGAAAGAAAAAGAAAAAAAGAAAGAAGGAAAAGGAGAAAGAAAAAGAAAAAGAAAAAAAGAAAGGAAGGAAGGAGGAAAGAAAGAAAGAAGGAAAGAAAGAAAGAAAAAGAAAAAAGAAAAAAGAAAGGAAGGAAGGAGGAAAGAAAAAAAGGAAAGAGAAAGAAAGAAAGAGAGAAAGAAAGAAAGAAAGAAAGAAAGAAAGAAAGAAAGAAAGAAAGAAAGAAAAGAGAAAGAAAGGGAACGAGTAACTGTAAGGTAACAGCTCTAGCAGTTTTTGGTGGAGCCTGTCAGGTTTTCCACCTAGAGTATCGTGTTATCTGCAAAGAGTGAAAGTTCGACTCTCCTTCCTTGGCAATCTGGATGCCTTTTATTTCTTTGTGTTGTCTGATTGCTGAGGCTGGGACTTCCAACGCTGTGTTGAACAACGGTGGTGAGAGGGGTGAGATCCCTCTATCCCTACTTTCGTGGGGATTTTTCTCAAGAAAGGATGCTGTGGTTTGTCAGATGCTTTTTCTGCATCTAGTGAGAGGATCATCTGGTTCTTGTCCTTTCTTTTATCAACGTGGTGTATCACACTGATTGATTCACAGATCTCGAAACAGCCCTGAAGCCCAGGAATGACTCCCACTTGATCAGGTTGAAAAATTCTGTCAATGTGCTGTTGAATTCAGTTTGCTAGTATCTTGTCGAGAACTTTTGCATCCAGGTTCATCGGGGATATTGGCCTGTAATTCTCCTTTTGAGTGGGGTCTTTGTCTGGTTTGGGAACCAAGGTAACGCTGGCTTCATAGAATGGGTCTGGCAGGTGATGGATATGTTATGGTAACTATTTCACAATGTACACGTACATCAGATCATCGGTTTGCACACCCCGAATATACACGAAACATCTATTTTATCTCGGCGTTGGCGGGAAAGAAGTCTGAACTCAAGGTTTTGACACAGCCATGCTCTTTCCAGAAGCTCTAGGGGGGGACCCTCTCTTGCCTCTTCCAGCATCTGGGGCTCCTGGTGCTCCCTGGTTGCGGCCGCATCCCCCCAGTGTCTGCCTCCGTGGTCACCCGGCCTCTCCCTGTGTGTCTGTGCCTCAAGTGTCTCTCTCCTTCCTCTGAAGCTTTACACCATGTTGGTGGCTTTGAAGACGCAGGAAGGGGCCATGAGCCAAGGAATGCAGGTCTAGAAGCTTGAAAAGGCAAAAAAAAAGGTGGCCCAGTCGCTTAAGCGTCTGACTTCGGCTCAGGTCATGATCTCACGGTCCGTGAGTTCAAGCCCCGCGTCACGCTCTGGGCTGACAGCTCAGAGCCTGGAGCCTGCTTCGGATTCTGCGTCTCCCTCTCTCTCTGCCCCTCCCCTGCTCATGCTCTGTCTCTCTCAAAAATAAATAAACATTTAAAAAAATAAATAAAATAAAAATATTTTTAAAAACCAAACAAACAGATTCTCCCACGGGATCCTCTGCTGACACCTGGGTTCAGCCCCCATCAAACAATTTGAACTTCAGACCTCGAGAACTGTAAAAGAGCCCGTTCCTGTTGTGCGAAGCCACTAAATTTGGGGGGATTTGCCATGGTAACCATAGGAAACCATTCTGTACCGCAAGGGGCAAGACCCCAATTCCCCCCCCTCATAAGGGCTTTCTGCTGAAAGTAAAAGGCATTGAAACGCAAACTGGCTTAAGGCTTAAGCAACAAGGAAATCCCACCCGGCGTGTGCACAGGGTAGGATATTAGGTTGGGTTGCTGTAACAGACATTCAGAACAACATCAACTTAAAATAGAATTGCTTGCCTCACAGATCAATATAAGCAACCCACAGTCTCCACGAGCGGAAAATCTTCGCCAGCACATGGGGAAAGTGTGTCCCCAGCCCTGGCTGAAGTTGGGGCGGCGGGGGGGGGCGGGGTGCTGCAGCAGACCAGCCTCCCTCTCCAGGGAAAGCTCACCCCAAGGGCTGGGCTTTCCCCATTACACTGCAAGAAGTAACGTGCAAAACTTCCCCAACCTGCCTGAGGCGTAGGTACAGCCGTTCCCATTCTACAGATGGGAAAATAGAGACTCTGAGAAAAGGAGCCTGTCTGCTGATCACACCCTGGACCACAAGGCTCCAGAAGGATGTGTGAGGTCAGAGGGAAGGGAGGGGACGAAGGTGGGGTTGCACCAGCCAAGAGGACTGATAGCATCTCTGCCCCACCAAGGGCGCCCCTTGAGGTGAGCGGATCTGGGGCAAGATCAGGGCGGCGAAGGCAGGATGGTCTCGCTGGGAGCTGGTAATGGCCACACGGCCAAGGCCATCCTGCAGGGCCGGCCACACAGTGGGTGCTCAGGACCTGGTAGAGGAATCCAGTCCCATCAACCGGGCATACATAAGGCCACGGGCCCAGGCTGACCCCAGCTCTGCCCCAGTCTTGCTGCGTGACCCCAGGGGAGTAGAACAACATCTCTGAGCAAAGGTCTTCTGATAGGCCCAATGGGGATCGGGGATTCAGTTGTTCATTTCATCCCACAACTCCCTATGTGTTACGCTATATTCCAGGGTACTGGGATACCTCGTTCAACAACAACACAACACAAAGGAAGATCACAGAATGGAAATCTCACAAAGCATGTTCTCAGACCGGATGCGAATCAAACTAGAACTCGCAGAACGGTATCTGGAAAACCCGCAAGTGTTTGGAAATTGAATCACACCCACAGGTCAAAGAGGAAGTTGAAAATTAAAAATATTTTTAACTGACGAAAAGTGAAAGGATGCCATATCAAACTGCGGGGGGTACAGCGAAAGCAGGGCTAAGGGGGCGACACAGGGCACGGATGCTTATGTTGAAGCAGGGGATGGGGTATATTTGAAAGTTGCTGAGAGTCCTTTTTTTTTTTTTTTTTTGGTGTTTTTTTTTTTTTTTTTCCCCCGAGTAACACTCTTGGAAACATCTTTCTAGGCAATTTTCTACATTCTTTACAGGGTTGCCTACCCATCCATTCACTAACACTGTTCACAAGAAGCCAAATAGGGAACACTCAAAAAGATCCGTCTTTCTCGGGGCGCCTGGGTGACTCATCGGTTAAGCATCCAACTCTTGATACTGGCTCAGGGCATGGCCTCAGGGTTCACGAGACTGAGCCCCATGTTGGGCTCTGCACGGAGCGTGGAGCCTGCTTGGAATTCTCTCACTCGCTCACTCTCAAATAAACACATAAATAAAGTTCTCATCACAAGAAAAAAATTGTAACTCTGAGTGGATGCGAACTAGATTTCTTGTGGCAATCGCTTTGCCATATACACATATGTAGAAGCATTATGTTGCGCATCTGACACTAATATGATGTCATGTGTCATTTATATCTCAATTTTTAAAAAGAAGAAAAAGGTGGGGCGCCTGAGCGTCCGTCTCCGGCTCAGGTCATGATCTCACAGCTCGTGGGTTCGAGCTCCACATCGGGCTCTGTGCTGACAGCTCAGAGCCTGGAACCTGCTTTGGATTCTGTGTCTCCCTCTCTCTGCTCTTCCCCTGCTCATGCTCGTTTGCTCTCTCTATCAGAAATAAACTTTAAAAAAAATGTTAAAAATAAATAAAATAGAATAAATAAAATAAAAAGGTGATCGGGGAAAAGCCTGACGACTGGAATAGACTGGAGGACGTGGAGGAAGGCCACGGATAATGGCTGGCTATCTGGTGGAAGAGGAATCCAGGCTGTGCAAAGGCCCTGAGGTGTGTTCAAAAAAACAGGAAATGTCCCCCTTCTCCGTGAGCGTTTCTTTAACAACCGGCCCTCCTCCCAACCCTCCATTCTTTATAATTCTCCGTGATAGTCATCACCATCTGACATTCCATATCCCTCAGTTCTTTCTCTTGTCCATTGCCTGTCTGCCCCCCATTAACAGCTCAGCTCCGCTACACGGCACACAGTTGGTGTCCAATGGGTGTTTGTTGAATGAATGAGTGACTGGCCTATCTGCCCAGCCCTGACGAAGGCCACCCAGGAGGCCAAGCCCCTCACTCATCCCTCCAACACCAACCAGCCAACCTCCCCGCAGGCAGCCGCAATCCCAGGGCGGCTCCAGGGCCAGATTACAGACGCCATCTTTTCTGCCTCGTGGGCAGATTAAGGCCTGCCCCAGGGGCTTTCTAGGCCTCGCTGACCTTGTTTTTCCTCCTCCCCCTGAACCGAATTACCCAAAGCTTCCTATCTCCCATCCAGCAGACCGTGGCAAGGCGTAGACACCGCCCAGAATTTCCTTCTCACCCCGGGGGCCCACTTGGGCCTCTGAGACTGTTCTGCTCAGAAATGTTAAGACAGCACCTGCCTGGGGCAGGCCACAGGAGGCAGGAGAGGGTGGCGAGGGAAGCAGGAAGGAGGGGTGGGGGGCTGTGAGCAGTGAACCAGCCTATGGGGGGGGAGGGGGGGAGAGGGGAGGGGGGGTGGACAGGGGACACCGGAAAGTCTGTTTGTCAAATGGTTAGTAGAGAAAAACAGGAAGATTGCGTGGCCCCGTTGGCCAAGGCCCGGCCCCTTCCTCACCCCGCCACAGGCTGCGTCATACCACCGTCCCCCTGACACCATCTCCCCCAGGTCCCAACTCTGAGTATGCACAGGCCACACTGAGGCATTCGAGTCCACGGTCCCCGGCACAAAAATGGGCCCCTTCCCCTCACCCTTCAGCCTCTAGTGAAATGACTGGTCCAGGAGCCTTCTCTCTGGTTGCCCTTTGTTAACCCGGAAAAAATAAATAAATAAATAAATAAATAAATAAATAAATAAATAAATAAAACAGCCAATTATTTGACCAGCAAAATGAGTGTGTTTGGGAAAAGCAGAGAATCGCACCCCGGGATGAGCAAGGTGCGGCCAAACCACAGGCGAGTCCAGAGAACCAAGGGGAGGCCTGCTCTTCTGTAAAGGAAAGAGGGGGTCGGAGGGCCTCTTGTATACAAAAAGTCCGCTGGAACAAATCTGGAGTTGCAAGTGTGCTGGCTGCTCACGGGCTGAGTCGTGACCTTGTCTCACCCGCTGGGCCGTCGCCTCCAAGGAGGAACTCTTTCACCCTCTCTGCGGAGGGAGCAAATCTCAGCAAGGTACCTCTTCTGCAGGTTCTGCTATGGAGGAGGGCGGTAGGGCGCGAGAGCGCCCCCTCCTGGCCGCCCCGCTCCATTTGCAACGCGGCTTCCTTTTCCCCGCCTCCTGCCTTCCAGTTAGGGGGCAGCCCGGACACGAGTAATCGTGGCAAGCAAGTACTGGGCGCCTACTGTATACCAGGCAGTGAGCGCTTTTCGTGCGACCACCTAACTGACGCCTCCAAACCACGCTCTCCGGTTATTCATCTGTTGACCGCATAGACGCTTACGCAGCCCGTCACCTGTGGGTAAGCAGCTGAAGCCCAGAGAAAGGGAGGGGGAGGAGAGACATCCGGAACAAGGTTGGGCTGCCTGGTACAGCTGTGCAGATGGTACACTGCGCAATTCCAGGAGCGCCGTTCAGAAAGACTGCAATGTGAATGCTGCCCCCTGGAGTCCGAAAGAGCACAAAAATCACAACTCTATGTCATGCTCCTGGGTCAGGTCCCAAGTAGCCCTGGAAAGGAAGTCTCCGACACTGTGGGTCCATCCCCGAGAGCCTGTTTTCTCCATCTAATAACGTATTGCGGCCACTTCTCCGTGTCAGCACGTGAAGGTCAGCTCAGCAATTCCCCCAAGGGTGGTTTTCAGACCAGCAACATCGCCAACACCCGGAAACGTGTTAGAAATGCAGATTCTGGGAACCCACCCCATACCTCCTGAGTCCGACCCTTTGGGGCTGGGTCCAGCTTTTACTCCATATGAAATGAGGGACCAGGAGAGGGTTGCAGCCGAGGAATGACACGATCTAACTTCCTTTCTGCCAGGTGCACGAGACACTGCCAAGCACCCATTGAACGACTCCTCTTTGTGAGCCTGTGCGGGTTTCCGGACAGGAACAAATTTGCACAGCATTTGGTACAGTTGAACGCTGAGGCCAAGAAGCGTATCCGGCGGCATCAAACTGTGTTCTGTACTCTTAAATTTTCATACGTGCAAGCCCTAATGTAACAAGCGTGAAGTGTAATACCAATTCTTTAGAGTGGCCATTAGAGGACTAGTAGAATTGCATCTTTTTTCTTTATAAAGCTATTACTTTGTTTAAAGTGTAAAGTATTTATTTATTCTGAGAGAGAAATATTTAAAATATTTACTTAAATAAAATATTTACGTATTCTGAGAGAGAAAGCAAACAAGCAAGGGAGGGGCAGAGAGAGAGGGAAGGAGAGAGAGAATCCCAGGCAGGCCCTTGGGCACAGCACAGAGGCCGAGGTGGGGCTCCAACCCACAAACTGTGAGATCATGACCTGACCCGAAATCAAGAGTTAGACGCTTAACCAACTGAGTCACCCAGACGCCCCTAGATTTTTATTATTATTTGAGAGAGAGAGAGAGAGAGAGAAAGTGTGGGGGGAGAAGGAGGGAGGGAAAAAGAGAATCTTGGGCAGGCTCCACGCTCCGCGCGGAGCCAGTCTCAGGGCTCTATCCCACGGCCCTGGGATCATGACCAGGGTAGAAATGCATCTTATTTTATGCATGTAGAAATGCATCTACAATTGCATCTTATTTTATTTTTACAAAAGTATCCAATGGGATTTATTTAAAATGTCAGCTTTAAATACTTTTATTTATAAATAACTTTATTTGATTATTTGAATTCAGTTTAATCAATTAAAGTATTGATTGTGAGTAACTGTATTTAAACTTTTGATGTTTGCTAATTATATTACCAGTACTGTGCAGGGTTTTGTTTTTGTTTCGTTTTGTTTTTAAGACAAAGTCAAAAGTTCTAGAGGAAAAACGTTTTTGGAGGGAAATACTGTATACTATGAAAAATAACTTTCATTTATGCTCTAGCCCCGGGAGACCAGAGGCGCCCGGGGAGGGGAGGGAAAGGCCCCTGGCCCCTGGCCCCACTGTCCCTCATCGCCTGCCCCGCTGGTTTCCAGAAGCAGGAAGCCCCCCTTCTGGAATCCACCTGATCCCTAGAAAGGACGCGCTGCGCCTGTGCTGTCTCCGCCTGACCGCCAGGTGGAGCCAGAGAAAACGGAAGTCCTCCGGAGTCGTTCATCTCCCTGATCCCGGCTGCGGCCTGCACAACCCGGAAGCCGTGGCCGGCGAAGGGGCAGTGCTTCCGGGTAGGAGCGAGGTGACCCCGGCGGCTGCAGGAACCTGCGGCTACTGCAGCCATGGGGGCGCATCTCGCCCGGCGCTACGTGACCGATCCGTCGGGGGAACCCGACCCCCAGCGGATGCCCACCTTCCCCCCCGACTACGGCTTCCCGGGTCGCAAGGAGCGCGGTGAGGCCCAGTGCGCAGGCGCGGCCGGCGGGCTCGGGGCGCGAACCCCCGAATCCCGGGGTCCCCGGGGTTGGGTTCGGGCTTCTCGTGCTGTGTCTGGGCTCAGCCCTGGTCTCGGCCCGGAAGAGTCCGGAGGACACGCGTGAGCCTGCCTGAGTGTGGAGGCGTCCCAGGCAGAAGTCACGGTGTGAGCGAAAAGCCCGGGGGCGAGAGTGACAGTCGGGAGCCTAATGAGGCGGGCGGAGCTGAGCTCAGTCCCGGAATTCCTGGGGAGCCAGGGGAGGGCTTATCACGGAAGGGGCGTGCCCACCGTACCTCTATCCAGATATCGCTGCTGTTTGGGGGTGTACACAAAGCTAAAGGGGGGCTCGCGCCGCACATGCTGTCCCGCTCGTTGCTTCTTTTTTTTAATGAGTAATGTCAAGCACATGGAGAGCCAACCTGGCCAGGTCACCGCGCATACATCAGGCAGTGACTAAAGAGAGCCCCAGCCCCGTGGGAGAGACAGCGGAGCCAGGCATTATCTCGGGCGCCGCCCCTGGGGGATATCAAGGCAGGCTCCCAGGAGTCGGTGGCTGGAGGCGAGATCTGAGAGGGATACGTAGGACATACAAGGAGAGGGGAGGGTCAGTGCTTCTGACCAGATTTGCTTTGTCAAAGGTTGTGCTGGCTGCTGGGCGGGCCACAGGCAGGGCGACCGAAGCCGGTGGTGTGCAGAGAGGTCTGGGTTCGAGAGAACCAGGAGGCGGACGCCTCCGGTGCCCCAAATCCTGAGAGTCCTGCAGCCCCGCCTGCACCTGCAGTCCATCAGTCCCCCCACCTCCTGATCCACTGCCCATCGCCCCTCGCGTGGCCCATAATCCCACGGGCCTGTGCTCCACTGACCTGCTGAAACTCGGCTCTCCCTCCTGGCAGGAGGTGCAGCTGAGTATCACGGGAGAGAAACCCCCAACCTCGCTGACTGGTCTCCCCTTTGCTCCCCTCAGCGGACCCTTCATGTTACTGGTTTTCCCGCCACATTCCCTGGTACTCGGGTCGCCCTTGTGCCTTCCTAGACCACTGTCCCCCACCTTCTCTGTGACTCTGGCACCTTCTCACACCTCCCTCCCACTTCCGTCGGCTGGTCACTTTACATCCACCCGTCAAGGAGCCAGAAGCAACCAGAAGAGCTCGCCTGGCCTCCCTGCGTCCCTGGGCCTTGGCCTTCTCTCCTGTTACTGTGCACGATCTTCCCCTGCTCTAGCTAAGCACCCCCCCCCCCCCCGCTCCAGAGGAACCCTTTTGTGCCCCCTCACCTATCAGAGGGCCGCCCCAGCCGTTCTCCCCTCTCGCAGCATTGGTTTCCCCGTCAACGTGCAAACACGCTGTTGCTCCTGCCGTTTCAAAATCCCCTCCAGCGGTCTCCCCGCCACCTCACTGAAGGGGCTGCTGTCCCGCTTCCCTCCCACCCCCACGCCGCGCGTACCACTGGACCCCGTTGTCAGTTGTCACTTCTCACCGACCCGCCGCGGTCGCCTCCAAGTTGATCACTACCACTTCCTGGAAACCCCTCGTCACCCGGGCCCCCACACACCCACCCACCTCGCTGATGCTCCCTCAGGATTCTTGCCCACGTCCCTGTCTTGTGACTGTTGAGGTGCCTCGCTGCTTGGGCCTTCTGTCTCCGCTCACTCCCGCCCATCCCTGGGGTTGTGTCTGCTAGACCCCCCGTTTCACACGCCTTGTGATGCTCCCAAGTTTTCATCTCCGGCCGGGCCTGGACCCTGAACCCCGGGCTCACAGGTGCACTACCTGTATGGCATCTTCCACTCAGCAGGTCCGAAACAGAGTTTGTGACACCCTCCCCGCCCCCACTAAGCAGGCCCCTGCCTCCAGCTCCGACGGCATGCTCAGGCTGATCCCTGGGGCATCCTGAACCTCAGGGCCTTTGCACCTGCTGTTCCACGGCTGGCAGTGCTCTTCCCCCAGGTGTGTGTGTGACTCACTCCCCCGCCTTCGGATGCCAGTCCTGAGGGACCCCTCCACATAAAGCTGTGACGCAGCCCCCAACCCCGCCCCTCCCTCCCTTGCTTTACTGTTCTCCGTACTCCAGACCGTTGCCGGACATTCTGCAATGCTGTAGTTCTTTTTTTTTTTTTTAATTTTTTTTCAACGTTTATTTATTTTTGGGACAGAGAGAGACAGATCATGAACGGGGGAGGGGCAGAGAGAGAGGGAGACACAGAATCGGAAACAGGCTCCAGGGTCTGAGACATCAGCCCAGAGCCTGACGCGGGGCTCGAACTCATGGACCGCGAGATCGTGACCTGGCTGTAGTCGGACGCTTAACCGACTGCGCCACCCAGGCGCCCCTGCAATGCTGTAGTTCTATCTGTGTGGTCTGCGTCTGCCTTCAAGGGCCTGCGTCCCTGTCTGGCATGGTTCCTACTGCACCCCCAACACCCGGCACATGGTAGGCGCTCTGTAAATCCTGGCTGCTGAGGGATGATGCCGGAGCCCCGGGTGCACCGCGTTGCCGTGGAAGCCAGCAGGTGGATACCCCCGCCTGGGGCTCAGATGAAGGGAGTGGGGGGAGCAGGTTGGGGCTCATCCCCGGGGAGTAGCGATCGAAGCCGCCGACTGGAATGCGCAGAGGGCTCCTAGCGAGAACCACTGGAAGCCAACATTTAATGTTTGGGCAGCCGCGGAGCGGGAGGGGACGTGAAGAGGGGGTGGTCCCCAGGGAGCTGTGGGGATGAGGTTCGAGAGGAAGCACACACGCACGGGGTCCTGGCATCTTGGGAGGCCCTGGTGAGAGCCCCGTGTAAGCAGTGCTGGGGTGGGGTGTGGAAGCTGGAGGAGAGTGGGGTGCAGGGGCAGAAGGTGAGGGCCTGGGCCGGAGAGACAGGCAGAGGGGAGGGAAGCCAGCCAGGGGAAGAGCGCGAGATTGCCGGGGACGCCTTTTGGTGCTGATGGGAAGGAGCCGGACCGAGAAAGATGTCGAGGGGAGCGGAGGTGGCGCCTGAGGGTGCCGGCAGGCTGGGTCCTGGGCGCCCGTGCTGCCCTGAGCCCTCTCGGAGGCCGAGAAAGGAACGCAGGTCACCAGGCACGGTGGGCACAGGCTGGGGTATGTGGCCAGTTCCTAACAACCCCACTGGGCCCCCCGAAAGGGGATTCACCGGGGACCCTGGAGCTAGTGTTCAGCTCTGAGTCACGAGCCTGGGCACTTCCCATGTGTTCGCTCAGGCAGCACTCACTGTGGACTCTGGG
>NW_024412431.1:5245477-5251511 GCF_014898765.1 Herpailurus yagouaroundi | reverse complement strand
GGGAAAGTCTCCCTGAGCGGAGGGGGGGGGGGGGGGGGCAGCCGGGCAAAGGCCAG
Organism: Herpailurus yagouaroundi; assembly: GCF_014898765.1. NCBI lineage: Eukaryota > Metazoa > Chordata > Mammalia > Carnivora > Felidae > Herpailurus > Herpailurus yagouaroundi. The sequence goes on along the minus strand of NW_024412431.1, from coordinate 5,251,455 downwards.
TGAGACGCCAGGCAACAAGCATGCACACGAGGCAGAGGGAAGGCCAAGTACAAGGGCCCTGTGGCTGCATGCGCTCAGCGGCTCTGAGGAGCAGAAGGCCCAGGTGGCCAGCACAGAGCGGGCAGATGGCACAGGTGAAGGCTCTGGCTCTTACCCCGAGGGAAGTGGGCAGGTTCCCCTGGGAACTGGGAGACCAGGGCAACGATGCGGACGGAACAGGGAGGTGGCCACGGAGGAGTGGAAAGTGGTGGCATTCTGGACAGACTAAGGGCAGGACCACGGGATCTGTTGATGATGGTCTGGGGGGGCCCGGGGGGTCCGACCTGAGCCCCAGGAGGAAGGAGCGCCAGAAAAAAGGCGGCAGGAGGAGTAGGTGCCACCTGAGCCCAGGTGTGAAGAGCCACGCTTGCATCTGCTGCATCTGCAGGAACTGCCAGGCGGGCGCGGCACACAGGGGCCCGGGCACCAGCGCCCACGAGGCCTGCAAGCCGGGGGCCCGGGCCCCTCTCGAGCCTCAGTGTCCCCCCATCCTCATAAACACCGCCAGGCCCAGTGCTCTCCAGGCCCCTCCCATCCGCCAACAAGCCTCCGTGGCCTCGCGGCGGAGTCCACATCCCAGGGCCCCTTGGGACAAGGGGTAGGCACAGGCCCGAGGGTCGGCCCGGATTCCAGGTCACCCTCACCAGCTCCCGATGATGCCCCTGGAACCTCTGTGCATCCTCAGGCAGACCCGCCCAATGGGCACGCGTGGAAAACAGCAGGCCTGGAGCAGCGGCGGCTTCCCAGGCCCCTCTCCTCGTCCTCCCCTTTCACCTGCCCAGCAGCCGAGAGGGCAGGAGCTCTTGGCTCCACTTCTCAGATAAGGAAGCCGTGTTCCAAAGGATGAGGGACGCTCCCGGGTCACACAGCAAACACCTGAGCCCAGACGCGCGCTCGTGTGTGCTGAGAAAGGCCAGCACCCCGCCCCCCCCCAGCCCCGCCCACACAGGCCTCTGGGGCCGCACCCCCAGCCGGCGCAGGCTCTGCGGAGGCCCCGCGCAGAGACCGCACAAGCAGCACACCCAGCCTCCGGCGGGCTCTCTGAGACCCCACGTGGGTCTGCCGGCCAGGAAAGGGCCCTGCAACTAGGCCACCTTGTGAGGGACGTGTGCGCCCTGGTGGTGACGTCTTCTCCTGGGCCTGTGGCACGAGAGGCCCGCTGTGGGTGCAAGCCCTGCTCAGGGCAACCTGGGACTCCAGACAAAGACGCAAAGACCTTGACAGGTCCTTCCGCCGGCTGGCCCAGGCCCTCGCGGCCCCCACGGGCCCCCGCTCGGGGCATAAGAGCTGCCGCACCCAGAGGAGGGAGGCCTGGCCGCGAGCGGCACAGCACCCGGCCGGCTCACCCGCTTCACAGATGCAGAGGCTCGGGCACGTTCGCCTGGACTCGGCGACTCAGCACTTGCAGCTCCCTTTCCCTTCCACTTTCCAGAAATATCGAAGTCACACCGCTCGCGCCAGGGTGGCTGAAAAGACCTTGGGCTCAGCTGCCAGGAGGCCAGCACAGGCCGCACCTGCTCCGCCAGAAATACCTCCTTCCCCAGTGGCCTCAGCTCGTGACCCCATTTCTCTGAGGTGCCCAGTGCACTTGCACCAGCCTCTCCGACGTGCCACCACGGGGGCAGAACGTCACCAAGGCTGGCAAGGGCGCGGAGACGCTGACCACCCACTCCCAGGCCCTCAACCAGCCAGTTCCCACCTCCTGCCCCCGCTGGCCAGACAAGAGCCAGGGTCTGAGTGCCAATGTCCCTGGGCTCTGGGATGGGGGCCAGGAGACGCTGGAGGAGCCCCATACACCCCAGCAGCGTCCTGGAGAACATTCTTCAGGTGCTCAGGTGACCCCAGGTTGGTGGCAGCAACCACACAGAGCACAACCTGAAGGGGACACCGAACCAACACAGCAGGGACTCTGGGTCTCGGGCCCGTTGACCACTGGCACCCGCAGCCCCCGCACCTCCCTGGGCTGGCACAGGCTGCACCTTCCGGGACTCCAGAGGGCGCTGTCCCACCCAGAGCAGGGCTGCCCCTGGGGCCTGTGCCACTGGGAAGCACCTCCCCAAGAAACATCTGTCGGATGCTTACCTCGTGCCAAGGGCCGTGCTGAGACCTTCGCCTGCCTAACTCACCTAGCCTCACCGGGGCCTGTAAGCTAAGGACTGTGACCCCAGTTATGCAGCTCAGAAACGAGGGGGCCCTCGCCCAGGGCACACAGCCAGGAAGTGCCGCGGCCAGCGCAGACGCACCCACTTGGGCCCACAGCCCCCGCCACACCACCACCACCACTCCGAAGAGTGGGGTTAGATGCCAACGGGGGAAAAAAGGTGGGAGGGGCCCCGGGATCTGATCATCTGGAAGGCACCCCCTTCCCTCCCGATGTTCCAACTCCAGCACACTCATCTTGGAAGGTCCAGACTCTGCAGAACATGTCACTACCAGGGAGCCCAGGGACTGAGCCCGCTCCTCGCAGGCCTCAGGCTCCCGTGTCCCCAGCACGCTCAGGGTCCCAAGGGAGAAAGACCCGTCACCTCCTGACACCACACAGAGGTGTCCAGGCAGGCTCAGCGGCTGTCTTAACGCTTCCTGCACGGTTTCCTGTCAGGCCCCAGGGGGAGGGGTGGAGGGAGTCCCCACGGCAGTGCCTCAGCAGAGGCCAGAGTCAGCCCAGCCTCCCAGCCTGAGCCTCAGCGTCTCCCTCTGGTCGATGGGAACGTTTGAAAGAAGACCTAACAGACAGGGTTCTCGTGGCACATGTGGCAGAAGTCCCACCCGTGGTCCCGAACCCTGCCTGCTCATGTGACTCCGCTGAAGAGCCCTGGACTGGGCAGCCTAGGCGGGGGACCGGGGTCTCTGAAGGGGGAGCCGGCGCCCACAGCTTCAAAAGCTCCCAGGTGACAGATGGGAACAGCCACCTCGACCCAGGCTGCCTCTGGAAGCCCAAAACCCCTCCCAGTGGGGCCTCAACCATTCCCTGCAGGTGCAACCCACCCCTTCCTTGCCCCGCCCCCTGCAGGGTGTGAGTCCTGAGTACCCAGCCACCACCAGCTCACACTGATCCTACCAGATTGGCACTGTTACCCCATTTTACAGACAAGGAGGCTGAGACTGAGGAACACAAGTCACCAGCCCAACAGCACCCAGCTATGAGCTCCAGTGGCAAGACCCCGTCTATATTTGCTCCTTAGAACTGAATGCTCTTCCTCCAGGGCTGTCCCCGGCCCCAGACCCTTGGGGGACGGCCCAGATCTGCACCCCCGCACCCCCTGGCCAGATCAAGGGTAGTGACCGTGTCTGGTCTCTGCATCTCTGAGCAGGAAGGTGCCATCAGGCCAAGAAGCTGGAAGAGGCAGGAGACACTGAGCCCTGCAAACACAGGCTGATGGGAGCAGCAGGAGGAGCCCATCCAGGATGACCCCCCACCTGCATCCAGCACATCTGGCCCAGTGCGGCAGGCAGGTTAGTTCACCCCAGAAACTTCCGGAATCGCCCGCTCTGGGACCCCCATGGCCAGCTTCATACACAGCAACAGTTAACACCTCCCACATGCTCACAAGGTGCCAGACACAGAGGCACATTCTCAACACAAATTACCTTTCACTATTAATCCCCTTTTACAGATGAGGAAACTGAGGCTCATTCGTTCACCACATAAATACTGATTGAACATCTACTAACTGCTACATGCCAGGCACTGTTAAAGGCTCTGGGAATTCAGCTGTGGAAAGAGAGACAGAAATCTTTGCCCATGTGCAGCTGACATTTTAGCAGGGGTGGGGGACAAAGACCATCAAATAAAGTTGCACATAACATTAGAAGATGTCATGTGCCATAGGAAAAGCAGAGCAGGGAAAGGGGACAGGGAGTGGAAGGTGAAGAGGGGGTGTGCAGTTTTATACAAACTGGTCAAGAAAAGCCTCCGGAGGAGACCCTGGGACAAGCCTTGAATGCAGTGGAGGAAAGAGCTGTTGAGAAATCTGGGGAAAGCATCCAGGCAGAGAAATGGCCTGTGCAAAGGCCCTGAGGTTCAGCATTCTTGGTGTGTTCAAGCAACAGTGCAGAGGACTGTGTGGCTGGAGAGAGTGAGCAAGGAGGGGGCTGGGGGGAGGTAACAGGTTGTGCAGGGTCTCACCCTCCAGATGAAGACTATGGCTTCTATTCCCCCCCCCTCTTTTTTTTAATGTTTATTTTTGAGAGAAAGAAAGACAGAGTGTGAGCAGGGGAAGGGCAGGGAGAAAGGGAGACACAGAATCCGAAGCAGGCTCCAAGCTCCGAGCTTTCAGCACAGAGCCTGACGCGGGGCTCAAACACTGACCGTGACATCGTGACCTGAGCTGAAGTCGGACGCTCAACTGACGGAGCCACCCAGGCGCCCCTGGCTTCTATTCCAAGTGAGGTGAGAACCCTGGAGGCTTCTGGGCAGAGCAAGGATATGACCTGACAAGTTCCTAAACGATCCATCTGGACTACAGGGGAGAAAGGGTGGAAGCAGGGAGCCGAGTAAGAAGCTACGGGAATAATTCTGTCAGGATAAAAGATGTCTTAGACCCAAGGGTCGGCCAACTATGGCCCAGAGGCCAATTCTGGTCCACTGCCTGTTTCTGTACAAACTAAAATCGTCCTTATACTTTTAAATGGTTGGGAAAAAAATCAGAAGCCTATCGCGCAGCACAAGGACATGACGTGAAATTCAAACTTCAGGATCCACAAAGCTGTATCACAGGAACAAGGCCATGGCTCACTGATTGTTAACGTATCATCTACGGCTGCTTTGTTTTTTTTTGTTTTTTTTTGTTTTTTTACAACTATCGAGTTGAGAAGATGTCACAGGAGCTGTCTGGCCCTTCACGGATAAAGCCTGCCGACCCCTGGCCTGGGCCTGGTGATGGTGGGGGGCTGATGACAAGTGGCCGCATTCCAGCTGTACAGTGAAGGCTGAGCTGCAGGGTTCGCTGACTTGGACACAAGACGTGGGAGAACAAGCAGAGCCAGAGCCTCGGGGCTGGGTGATGAGAAGGCTGGAAGTGCCGTTAACTGGAGGGGGGACACGCAGTTTGTGGGCAGTCTGGAGCTTAGGTCGGGACATTATTAAGTCTGAAATGCCCATTAAACGGCCCCACGGAGAGCTCCAGCTCACTGAGAGACCACATAAGGTGGGGGGGCCGGGGGCGACGTGGAACCTTCACAAGCCTGTTCTGCTGACTGAGAAGTTCCCGTTCATTCTCTCGGGAAGTGCTTACCGAGCCCCTCGACGTGCTGGGCCCTTGCTAGGGGCTGTGCTTGATGAATAGAGAGACCTATGTGTGACAGTAGTGTGCTGGGCAGTGTTCCCAGTGCTGGGACAGAATGGTGAGCACAGCTGAGAGAGGCCATGCTCCTCGACTGGTCCTGTTCACACTCAAGGGGAACGTGGGCAAAGCACCTATCACGTAACATGAGGTTGGGACATACCAGGTGCTGTGAAGAGAGCCTGGCAGGGGACCCAGAGCACCAGAGGAAGTGGTCAGGGAAAGCCACTCTAAGGAAGTATTATCTGAGCCATAGCCAGAAAGAAGCTGAAGGGAGGACCGGCCTGATGCTCCCTGTGGGAAGTGCAAAGGCCCTGAGGCAGCAGTGAGTTTGGCAGTGCTCTGGAACATCCAGCGGGAACAGAATGGACTTGAGCAGCTGAGGAGGCTGGAGTGCACGGAGGCCCAGACCAGCACTTTGGGAAGTCGCTGGAGTGCCACCACCTGCTTTGGTTTTGAGAAAGAGCCCTCCCACTGCCACTGCTGGGAGCAAGCATGGAAGCAGACACAGCAGTGAGTCTCAGAAACAACCCAGGCCAGAGACCTCAGTGGGGCTTGGACTAGGGCAGAGGTGACAAGTGGTAAAAAAGACACTCTAGTTCCTGGATCCTGAGACACCACTGATTGAGACCAAGCTGCCAATTTGTGTGTGGGGGG
>NW_024412431.1:5212271-5245377 GCF_014898765.1 Herpailurus yagouaroundi | reverse complement strand
GTGGAGAACTTTCTATATAAACATGACATGTATATATATCAATCATAAGACACAGCCCAACTTAAGGTGAAAACTGCATTCAGGGATAGAAGGAGAACACTAACAAGTTAAGAGGATTTCAGCAGAGGAGGGCAGGGCTTCTGGAAGGTTTAACAGGCCTCCCTGCATCTTTAAAGGGAGAGGTGAATTAAGAGGTGGCTCTCGCCGTTGACAGAGGGGTCCGGGAAGATGCCCTTGGCTGTCTTCCCACCTGCAGCATTACCTGTGAGCAGCACCCTGAGCCCCGCAGGCCTCTCTGGCTCCGCTCAGCCCCTCTGGTCGACAGCAAAATGAAGCGAGGGAAAAGGAACCGAGTGTTTTATATGCACGTGCTTCCCCGTGCCTTCTCTCCCCACGATGTACGTTCCCAGGCCCAGCCGGGGAGGCTGGCAATGAGTTCACTTCCATGTGGCGTCCACGACACCCCAGGTGAGCCATAATGTGGCAGAAGATGCAGTTCCCAGGCCCGCTCCTCAGACCGCGCCTGGAGGGGCCTGGCAGGAAACATTCTTAGGGTCTGGTGATCGTGGCTTAGCACTACCCACGGGATCCCCTCCTCATCCGCACATGAAAACTCAGAGTTCAGGTAACTTTTGGGCCAAAAAGTGGGGGGGAGGGGGAGGGCCAAATTCCAAAGTGCCAAAAGATGAGCCGTGACCAGCTTCATGACGGAAAGGCAGGAGCTCAGGGTCAGGACTGCCAGCCCCGAGGGGCAGCCGTGTACCCCACAACCATGTGAGGGTCCTTCCTCCTCATCCGATTGCAGTGTCTTTGGGAGGGGGGGGGCATCAGCGATGCGACTAACTGCCTGAGCGTGCCCGCTGCCTTGCTCTGCAAGCCAGTGTCTCTAACAGATGTGCACATGATCGCCTGTTCCGCCAGGGGCCAGGGCTTACAGCGAGCGAGGAGCTCAAAGACACAAACTACCAGAAGGTGCTAAGTGCTGTGCAGAGAACTAAAACAGGAGAGGTGACAGGTGGCGAGTGTGGCCTGAGTGGATCAGGGTGGGGGGAACCTCTCAAGAGGAGGTGACATTCATGCTGAGCCCTGAATGACGGGATTCCCAGACAGGAAGGGCAAAGCCATCTCTCCTGAAACACTGGTATTTAGCACAGGGGTTGCACGACTCAACCCAGCCCTGGGGATCCCCATCCCCAGCCAGGAGATTCTGTTAGACTTTATTCTCTGGTGGAAATAATATTCCACAACATACTGTTTCGGACTACACATACCTCCCCAAGAATTCTGATACTCCCCTCACTCCCCACAAAGAGTATGTTTCCCCAACCTTCCCTCCTCCCACTGACCCACCCTTCTCCTGAGTCAGACTCTTGAGGGGTCCTGGGGAACAACTTCCCCCAAGAGTGGAGGCTCCGGGTCTGTGACCTGCCTCCTGATGTTCCAGGATGCCCCAGTGCCAGTGCGAAACCGCCCTCCCCCAAACTCGGCCGGCCCGCCCTCACCCTGAGGACAGGCACTGTTCCCACGGGCCCCACCACAAAATTGGCATGGCCCCGGCCAGTGCTCCCTGGTCCCTTTAAAAAGGAAAAACAGAGTTCAGAAGGACCTGGACAATGGCACAAACCCTGCAGTCTGTGGGGCCAACTGAATGGCCTGGGGACTCTGCTTACATAAGAGCCTGGTTCGAGCAGGGACAGGGCCAGGGCCGTGCCAGCCTGCCAGTCACTGTGACCTACTGAGAGGCTCTTTATCCCTCAGAGAGCTGGGAAAGGCTCGTGGCCCATCTCTAACTAACCACGAGACTGGCGGGGCGGTGGCGGTCGGGGGAGCGGGGGGGAGCCCCAAACACCATCCACACCCACCAGTCAGTAATAAGGAACAACTACTCTGCCCATTTATGCAACACACAGCAGAACGCGAGGACCCCTCCCCACCCCCCCCCCCCCCCCGGGGACTTAAAAAATAAACCGCCCTCTTAAAGTTGACCTTTTAGGCAAAATCAACAGAGAAGGGACTTCATCACCCTCAGGGTAAAGTCCACAGGTCTCTGGCCAGTCGGCCTCATCACTCGACATGGGCCATCCACAAAGTCAGGCTTCCCGGCCTCTGCACATGCTGTCCCCTCCCCTTCCCTGAAAACCTTCCCTTTAGGGCCTCGGCTCGATGAAAAGACCTGGAGGGCAGAGGCTGCGGTTAGTCCGTCTTCCTGGAGAGTGACAGGCACAGAGAAATGCACTGGAGCGAATGAACGAATGAATAAATGGCAGAAGGAAACAGATAAGTGGAGGCCCACGACAGGAGACCGCTCAGACCAGGACGACCCGCAAGCATCCCGTGTGGCCGGGGACAGGCCCAGGGACGGAGCTGGCAGCTCGTGGTGAGGCCCAAGCATGGGGAGGAGAGGATGATGCGGAACAGGCTGGCTGGCCGCGGCGGCGCTGGACCCGGGGCTCGCGGACAACGGGCCGTTAAGAAGCCAGCTTCCCTGGGTCATGATCAGTAAGGACTGACTAGGCCCAACGCGGGAGATGCAGTTCTCAGCCAGGTCCCTGCAGCAGCCCCACACTCGCCCCTCTGCGCCCCGGGAGCCTGACCACCAGGAGAAGACGCATTCGTGCATCTCGTCAGTCAGTAAGGAGGCGCCGGCCAGGCGCCGGGGAAGCTGCAGGGACAAGACACAGAGTCCCTCCCTGCCGTCACCAAGCTCACAGTCTGACCGTGTAGAACCCAAGTGAAAATGCAACCACGGCCCAAGGTGGGCCCGATGGACGGGAGCAGGGTGCCAGGGGGTGGGGCGGGGGTCATCCTCCAGGTAAGATGGTCCAGGAAGGCCTCTCTCTGCAGGACGTGGAAGCTGAGCTCTCAATAAGTAGCGGCCGGGGAAACACAGAGGAAGAGCCTTCTGACTGAGGAAACAGGCAGATGCTCAGGGCTGGAATGGGGCTGTGGGCGTTTGAGGAGACGAAAGACAGAAGTGTAGAGGGTGAGGAAGGCAGGGGACAGAAGACGACGAGGAGCCCGAGAGACGGTTCTGAGGCCCGGGTGCTAAGATCCTCCCATTTACATGGGAGAAGCCCCTGCAGCCGCTGCAGGGTGCGGAACATGCCAGAAGCTGCCCGGCTTCCAAGGGAGCAGGTTTGACGGCCATCAGATGGGCAGACCCACCCGAAGCACCCACTTCCTGGGACGGCTCTCTGTCCCACTAAGTCCGAAAAGTGGGTTCTGACTGTGCTTCCACTTGGCCCAGGGAAAGAGGTCGTCCCCAAATGTGACCTCCACCGTGTGTGACAGTGTATCAAGACTGACCACCGGCTGCTTCCTCCCTCTTCTGGGCATACCATTTAGCATGAACCCATCTCCAGCAGCTTCCGTGAAGGAGGCCTCCGTGGCCCGGTTCACTGGCAAGTCATAAGGCTTTCAAGAGAGGCCACGTGCAGAAAGCATTTCCGAGACCTGACCGATGCGGCTCTCCCGATCCGTCCAATGATTTGTCCTGAACCACCTAACGCTCTGTACCCCGACTGCGGGCCAGGAAGTGTGCTGGACACGTCACACTCCCCAGCGGCCCTCCGAGACAGGTGTCCTTACCCTGGATTCATGGGAGAGAAAACCGAAGCTCAAGCAGGGAGAACTGTCTGTCCCAAGGGCAGAGCCGGTGGCCTCCAAAGACATCCACCCCTCAACGCACAACCGCCCAGGCCCACCCACAGTGAAGCCCCCCCCCCCCGTGGCCCACCAGAATCCTGGCTCTGCCACTCGCTGAGGGACTAAGGGCCCGTCGCTTCACTCCTCTGTGCCCCAGTTTCCCCATCTGTCAAACAGAGAGAAGAACGGTCCCTACCCCATGGGTTCGTTACCAGGATTAAATGAGTTATCAGCTAAAAGCGCTCAGAGTGAGTACCAAGCCGGTAGAGGCGTTCTGAGGAGGAGGATTCCCTGGCAGTCCCCAGGTATTAAAACATCCTCTGCTGCCACCGCCACCCAGCCCAAGGTCTGGCCAAATCTGTCGGTGAAAGCGCACGGACTGCCAACCAAACTCAAGGGCGGAGTCCCTTCCTAGCACAGTCCCCACTCAGGGCTGTCTGTCCACTCGCCACTTACCTCTCCTCAGGAACCGGTTATTCAAGAGGTTCTGCGCGGCTCCGAGGGAGCTCCCGGGTCCCACCCAGGCTCACCTAGGCCCACCCCGCCCACCACTCCGATCCTCCCACTCACCTCCCAGCCTCAGCCCCGCCCCCGCCCCGCCTCCCCTGCCTAGGCCCCGCCCTCCCCGCCTAGGCCCCACCTCTCCTGCCTAGGCCCCGCCCTCCCCGCCTTGGCCCCATCTCCGCTGCCTAGGCCCCGCCCCCCCCGCCTCGGCCCCACCTCCCAGACTTAAGCTCCGCCCTTCCCACTCAACCCGACCCAAGGCTCTTGGGCCAAGGCACACCAACACAAGGAAGGTCTTTAAACCTCACGGCGGGGGGGGCGCCTGGGTGGCGCAGTCGGTTAAGCGTCCGACTTCAGCCAGGTCACGATCTCGCGGTCCGTGAGTTCGAGCCCCGCGTCGGGCTCTGGGCTGATGGCTCGGAGCCTGGAGCCTGTTTCCGATTCTGTGTCTCCCTCTCTCTCTGCCCCTCCCCTGTTCATGCTCTGTCTCTCTCTGTCCCATAAATAAATAAATAAATAAATAAAAATAAAAGTTTATTAAACCTCACGGCGGCTTTCCCGGCCTGCCAATCCCAATCCGGCTCCCCCCTCTAGAACTCCGAGGGACAGCCCATCCGATTTTAGGGCCAAGAGAGACCCTCGGCCAGCACTCCACACCGACACACAGAGCCTCTCCCACTCTCCCTCCAGGGACGCTTTGTCCTCAGAACAGTGGCGCGGCGTTGCACAGCACAGCCTGGCCACCAGCAGCCTTTGGAAGCATCAGCAGCGACAGAAACTGGAAAGGCGCAAACCCAGGGCTCAAGCCCAGCTACACGGCTTCCTGACTCTGTGACCTTCCGCAACTTAATTTGCTTCTCTGAGCCTCAGTTTCCTTATGTGCAAAGTAGAAGTAATACTCGTGCCCACCCGATCACCTGTGCTTGTTGGTGCCCCCCCCCCCCCCCGCCATTCCTCTTCTACGGATGGGCAATCAGACAGACCTGAGTCTGGATCCCCTCTCTGCCACAACATGACCTTGGGTAAGTTGGGCAAGTTCCTTCACCTGAGCCTCGTGTTCCTTATCCACAAATGTGAGCAAAGAGTACCCACCTCTCAGGTTTTCGGACAGATACAATAAATGTGACCTGTCCCTGCTATTAATCCAGCAGGATTGATTATCTGGCCCAAGAAGAGGGGATCACAACCAGCATCCCAGCCTGTCTGCAAATGCAAAACCAGTCCCAAAGACATTTTTGGAAGGCCTTTTCTTTCGATGCAGCATGCAGAAGGGTGTGAGAGTGAAGAGGTCAAGCAGTCCCCATTTCAGAACACCAACACCTTTCTGCAAACAGGCGCCACATTTAAGGTACGAAAGTCGGAGACCCACACATAAAACGGGCTCAACAGTCAGAGAAACCCAAAATATCCCTCACCTATTCCAAAAGGCTACAAGAATTCAGAAGAAAAAAGTATAAAAAAAACCCAGCAGACACCCAAGATCCCACCTCCCAGATTTAAGAATTATTTACATCAGATTCCTTTTTTTTTTTTTAATAAAACAGACATAGCTGAAAGCCTTCCACACCCCTTTTCTCCCCACTCCCTCTCCCCAAGCAACGGTTCCTCTGTGTGATTCCCACATACTTCTAACCTCTGATCACAACATATCCACTTATTATGTACATATCCATAAGCAGTACAAATAAATCTCTCTCATTTGGTACTTTTTGAAATACATAGAATCTTTTGCAGCTTGCTTTTTTCCACTCAACAGGATATCTGGAGATTTACGAAAGGACTGGGAAACCAAAGTAGATTCTCTTTTCATAAAATGGAACTGTGCTCAACAGTTAAAATGAATGAACCAGGGCTACCTGTAGCACCCTCTGATGATATATTTCCATCAACTTCCTAATGTTCTTTCATACTGACCTTTGCCTTCACAGGTTGCATTTGCCCCAATGAGCAGTCACAGAAAGGCTCAAAGTAGTTAATCAAGCTGCTCTGGTCAGTGACACAGTTATGTACTGAGTGGCAGAACCAGGATTCAGCCCCACCCCTGCCCAAAGCCCACACACTTAAGACACCATTAACCATGGGTCTACTTTCTCCTTAATTTTTGCCTTCCAGCCCAGTTTTCTGGCTCTAAACAACTGCCATTTGACCAGAACTCCACCTTCCAGAACTTTCACATGCTTATTCCTGTGGCGTTAGTGGAAGCAAAACTTGCCTGAGGCAAGGTACTGTGTTGGTCTAGGATTAGTCGCAAAATTAGCACCAACAGAGCTACCCTTTTTGGGGGAGGGGGGGTGGAAGATCCTACATAAGGGCAGTGGGGACCCCAAGAGGATGAGGCTTCCTTGTCTCCAGGTACCCATCCAGAGGAAACAGGCAGTGATAGGCAGTGACGGGCAGTGGTGGGCAGTGAAGGGCTCAGAAGACTGAGAGGCGCTGATCTTCCTGGGAATTAACAGACTCATTTACAAGACACAACAGCTGTTTTTCCAGTTACGCCTGGGATCATTACTTTGAGCTCTCATCTGCAATGGCAAAAACAGCAATAAAAAAAATATGGAAGGAAGGAAGGAAGGAAAAGAAAAAAGAAAAGAAAAAAGAAAGAAAAGAAAAGGAAAGAAAAGAAAAGAAAAGAAAAGAAAAGAAAAGAAAAGAAAAGAAGAAAAGAAAAGGAAAGAATGCTGTAATGTAAGATAAGCAGCTCTCTTATCAACCCTGATCCGACCCCAAGACAATCCCAAGGCCTCCTTTGCCTTCCAAGAAACCAGCTTCAGCCAGGACCCAAAGGTGACCCGTTTTATCTGCTTCATCTCAACTAGTCCACTGAAGGGATACTTCTTCCTCCCAGATCACAGAGGGGACACTGGCAGTGATGGTAAACTGTTACTGAAACAGCAACAAATCTCCCCTCCAGCTGGAATCCCAACCGCCATGACATCAGACCTCACGCTCCATCAGCGCCCTGTGTGACACTCCATGCAGATCACATTTTTCTGAACATCACTTCTATCGTTTGTAAACTCCACTTCATTATCTCGAGGTCTCTCTCGGAGCCACAAAGGTCTTTTGAGGGAGGTGAACCCCTCGGTGGACAGGGGCTCACTTGGGGGTGAAGGATGGGCTTAGTTTCAAATAGAAATATATTCTTTGATGAAGATAACCGAAACCTTTACTCAAAGTTTGTTAAATGGGAGTGGAAGTAGTATCCGTGCTATTTTTACTGTTCTGCAACAGACACTTGGAGTAAAACTATTCTGCTTGCTGGGAGACAAGGGATCCTCCCACACGGAAAGTGTAGCTATCACCTTGGGGTACTTGGCAAATGTTAGCAGAAAATGAGAATAGAGAACACAGCAAAATAATTTTTTTCCCTCCAAGGTCACTTTGAACAGTGGGTTTGAAGCTCCCCCCTTCCTTCCGGCAGGAAAAAGACTTATTTCCATAAGGTAGAGCACGTTCTCCAGTGCAAGCCACAGGCCTCAGCCTGCACCGTTTCTGGAACAAATGTGCTCACCCCAAGGGTCCTCAGAGGCCTACTTTATCTGATTGCTAACTAAGGAAACTAAAACTCCACTTTGCAAAATGCCATTTCGATCTTCCTTCCCGCATCTTTCAAACTGTGGCTTTTGGGGCGCCTGGGTGGCGCAGTCAGTTAAGCGTCCGACTTCACCCAGGTCACGATCTCACGGTCCGTGAGTTCGAGCCCCGCGTCGGGCTCTGGGCTGATGGCTCAGAGTCTGGAGCCTGTTTCCGATTCTGTGTCTCCCTCTCTCTCTGCCCCTCCCCCGTTCATGCTCTGTCTCTCTCTGTCCCAAAAATAAATAAACGTTGAAAAAAAAAAATTAAAAAAAAAAAAAAAAAAAACTGTGGCTTTTTCTCCGGGAGTGTAAGAGGGTTTGAGAGGGAAAACCGTATTAGAACTTTATTCTATAATCATAAAGTTGAATGGGGCACGAGAGATCGTTGAATCCTACCTCCTCATTCCTGGTACTGTGTCAAAAATGAGCGAGGACTTCCAAGTTTCAAATTAAAAAAATAATTAGCAAAATAATAATAACAATAAAGGGGGCAGACACAGGTAATGGTATGTATGCAACCCGAGAATAAAAACAAGAAATCTCGGGGGCGCCTGGGTGGCTCAGTTAGTTCAGTGTCTTGACTTCGGCTCAGATCATGATCTCTCGGTTCGTGATTTCCAGCCCCGCATTGGGCTCTGTGCTGACCGCTGGATCCTGGAGCCTGCTTTAGGTTCTCTATCTCCCCCTGTCTCTGCCCCTCTCATGCTGTGTCTCTGCCTCTCAATAATAAATAAATGTTAAAAAAAAGGGTTTTTTTTTTAATTAAAAAAAAAAAAAACAAGAAATCTCTCCTTTCACTTATATGTGAAGTACCTAACGTAGTCAAATTCATAGAGACAGAAAATAGAAGGGCGGTTGCTAGGGGCTGGACAGAATGGGGAACAGGGAGTTAGTGTTCAATGCGGACAGAGTTTCAGTTTTATAAATTCAAAAGAAAAGAGTTCTGGAGATGGATGGTGGTGATGGGTGCACAATGATGTAAATGTACTTAATGCCACTTACAAATGGTTACATGATAAATTTTATGTTATGTGTATTTTGCCACAATTTTTTAAACTGAGGAGAAAGAAAAAAAAAAAGACATCTCTACCTGCTAGTTTTCATTTGGGGACCAGCATGGCCTAGGGGCTGGCAACTAAGACCCGAGTCCTGAGTTTCTCTCTCTGTTCTGCATTTACCCTCTGGGCTTTGGGTAAGTCATTTGACATCTCTGAGACTATTTCTTCATCTGTAAAAATGGGAATAATAATAATAGTCCCCAACCTCATAGGCCTATGAGGATAAAAAATAAGAGAACATAATCTCATAGCACAAGAGTAATCACACGCTAAGTTATTATGCGTTTTAAGAATAAATTAGTTTATTATTTAATGTTATTTGAAAGTCAGTACTGATCAAATAATTAAATTATTAATATTCTATTATCAGCTAGATCGATAAGCGCATCAGACTTCGTTTTAAGGGAAGCAGCAGCCCAAGTTAGGAGTCAGGGGACCTAGGCTTCAAGAATGGCTGTGCGCGTGAGATTTCTCCCAGGTGACACGCAGGGATTGACTGAGACGATCTCTTAGATTACCAAAAAGCAAGATCAGCTTTGCTACTCGGCGGGAGCCAGACCTGGAACTGCACCTCCCTCACCGCCTAATCTCCCCGCGGACGTCCCGGACGAGGGAAGGGGTCCAAAGATCTTGCCAGAGGCTGGTTGCAAAGCCATTTCCTAAACCGAAGGAGGTAGCATAGTGCAACACTTATGCAAGACACCCTCGGATCGGGAGCCAGGGTCCCGCACCTTTGTTCCTCCCCTTGCCAAGTCTGCCCCGGCCCGCTGGGGGAGCTGCAAGGAACCTGCAAGCTTCCCACATCCTGCAGAGACCACAAGAAAAGGCAACCCCTCAACAGCCTAGGTTGCAGAATTAGAAATACGCCCCTGCACATGCGCGGTGCGATTTACGAGTGGCCCCGGGACACGACGCGCGCCCACTGCGCCTGCGCCGTCCCGCTCGCCCTTTGGGGCACAGGACCAGAAAGGGGGGGTCCCAGGGTCCCACGAAGAAGAAAAACGAATGAGTCTGCGGCGGCCGCCAGGTCCCGGTTTCCTCGTTCCTTACCTCATAGTGTTTCATGGCTTCTTCACACGACCCCTACTAATCCCGCTGCCGCTGCTGCCTACCTGCGCGCGACAAGGAACAGGCTCCCTCACGCGCTCGCGACCGCCGCGCGAGACTAACATCGGTTCCGCGTCCGCCCCGCCCCTCCCTGCCACGAGCGCCCCTACAGCCAATCAGCGCGCGGGGCGCTCACCTTCGACCCCGCCCCGCGGGGCAGGTCTTGAGCGAGGACTAGCAGCTCTCGCCACGAGCCTGGCCAATCAGCTTGCGGGACACAGGGAAGCGCTAAAAGGTGCTTGGCCACCCACCAATCAAAATAAGGCCTCGGCGCCGCGCGCCCTTTGCCCGCCTCTCGGTGGCGTCGCTGTGGAAACCGAGGGAAGCAAAGGTTACCGTAAAGCTGGGGGCGGGAGCAAAAAGTTCAGTGACAGGGGGAGCATCATCCGCCTGGCTGGAGGTGCGGCTGTGAACTCCCAGGTGGGCAGCCCCCTGGGTAAAGGGGAGCAACCTGAAAGGGATAGGAGCTGGGGGCGTGTGCTTGGGCTCCTGGATGGAGAAGCCTCTCCAGCGAGGGAACCCCCCCCCCCATCTGTCATGAATCGGAGGGGGAAATGCCTTCACTGCCCTTTTCAATGCAAGCCCCACCGCCCCACCTTGTCCGGCCCCATAGGCGGAGGGCCCACACTTGTCCACCTGTGCGGTCCAGCATGGTCACCACTGGTCACATGTAGCTAGTGAGCCCTTGAAATGTGGCTGGTTGGTGCAAATTGAGATGTGTTGTAAATGTAAAACACACACTGACTTCAAAGACTTAGCATTGAAGAGAATGTAAAATAAAAATCTCACTAATAACCTTTAATGTTAATTACAAGTTGAAATGATAGTATTTTGGATATATTGGATTAAAATAGATTATTAAAATTAAGTTCCCCTGTTCCTCTTTACGTTTTTCAACATGCCTGTTGGAACATTTAGAATCACAGACCTGGCTTGCATTTGTGGCTGGTAGTTGTGCCTTTACTGGACAATGCTGGTCTGGGGTTATGCCATGCTTTTGCTCCTTTGTCATGAGCAGGCTGGGAAAGTTGGGCACCACCTCATACACGCACACACAAGCGCGTGCACGCACACACACACACACACACACACCACACACAAGATTACAGGACAGGGTAAGCAGTGAGTAGCACCTGGCACACGCCCTCACCTACCTTCTCTCCTTTCTCCTGGTTCCGGACCCTACCCCTGAGCCTTCATCAACCGTTGAACCCTTTGGAATTTACAAGCCTGACATCAGAGACAGTGGTGAGAAGTCCTCAAAGGTAGATCACTGATTCACCGGGGAGCAGGGTGGGGCAAGGTGAGTCAGTGCTTAGCACTTAGTCATCCAGGTTCGGTTCTGGAAACTTCTGAAGCTACAGCTTTTGGGGACCAGTGACTCCCAGTGAAGGAAGCCAACGCTGTGGTCTTCAGAAACACACGATGTTTTTTGCCCAGGTCTATCTGGGCAAAAGAGGTGAAAACCTAAATGTGTTTTATAATTGTGCTTTCAAAAACACAGATCTTTCTCGATTGGCAATTGAGGGCTCACGGTATCTTGAGATCCTTTGTGTCCTGACAGCCTTCACTCCCTGCCCTCACTGAGGGGGGACAAGAGGAGTAATCACCTAGAAACCAAAAATTAAAACCCTACCAAGTTGAGTTACTTGAAACATCTTAATGGTGCAGCGCTGAGGGGCACATTTGAACTGCTAAAATCTAGCCACGTTTTGCTACTTTGCCCGTCAATTTTCAGCTTCTCTAATGTGGGCTGGGTCCGTGTGTCTTCTGCCATGCTGCATTGCAGCCAATAAGGTGTGTGGGGTCCAAACAGATGTCATTTTGGAGAGAGTCCATGTACATTCCTACGGACTCAGAACATCCTGGAATGTACCTTTTGAGACTGCTTTCCTGAGCCTTATACTCACTCAAAAGGCACAAAATCATTCTGTGATCCTACGATATCGTGTGCCAGCAAGGGCACACAAATAATTTCCACCCTCTTTTCATCCACAAGAAGCTCATAAAAAGGCAGGATCTAGCCCAGAAAGAAGAATTCCTCCTTTTTTTTTTTTTTAAATGGATATTGCAGATGCAAGGACCCCTTATTGGCCTCATCTGGCTTCCACTAACCAGGCTGTCAGAAATAATATCCACCTTCAGAATGAAGACTGGCCACTTTGTTCGAACCATTCATGATACTCTACTGAGGCTCTCACTGTGCCTGTCAGTTAGGGACAGCTAGACCCTCCTTCTGTCCCCAGCATCCCCAGCACAGTGGCTAATTCGCAACAGTCACAGTTCACGTTTGCTGAGCCAGCTATGACAAGCCCCTTCAGGCAATTTCCAAAGGGGAAATTGCAGAAAAGCCTGGCGCAGTGGCAGCACTGAAGGATGAGCGAGGGCTCCTTGGATCTCGGATCTGGTGGAACCCAGGGTCATTTGGATGATGAAACTCTGGTGTGTCTGTCTATCTTACAGGCTCCTTTTGTATTTCCCACATGCAAGTAGGTAGGATCTTGATTTCTCTGGGAACCTGGCTTGGTTTGTTCTGGTGTATGCGATGGAGCTGGTTCAGAGTTGTGGGAGAGGTGAAGCCTAGAGCAGACAAGCCAGGGCTGGTTAGCAACTTGCCATTGTGTCAGGAATCCCAGAGAGAGGCTTCCAAAGTCCTACCCATCTTGCCTTCTTTAAGTCCGTAGAATTTTTTGTCTTTTTATTCAGCTATCATTTACATACAGTAGAATTTACCTTTTAGAGGGTACAGCTCAATATATGCAGCTGTGTCACCATCATCACACTCAAGATGTAGAAAATTTTCCATCACCCCCCCCCAAATTCCCCCGTATCCCTTTGTAGCAAATCCCAGCCCCTGGAAGCCACTGATCTGCTTTCTGCCCCAATACATGTACCTTTCCTAGAATGCCTTATAAAATGGCATCACAGCAGTAGGGTTCAAACAGTCTTTTGAATCTGGCTCCTTTGACTAACATAAGGCATTTGAGATTCATCTGCCGTGTTGTCTGTACCAATAGCTCGGTCCTTTTTAATGGCTGAATAGCATTCCAACATGTGGCTCGACCACAGTTTATGTATCCATTCTCCCACTGAAGGAAATTTAGGTTTTAATGGCTGTTGATAATTACACATCAAGCTTTGATAAACATTCGCTCGTGGGATTTTATGGGAACTTGGGTTTTTATTTCACATGGGTGTTCCACTAGGGGTGAGACTGTTGGCTCATACGGTGGTAGTGCTTTTGAAGGTCTTTTTAACGAGGAGAAGCAATGTTGAAAAAGTGGTGATGCATTCCTTAAAAATTAAGGCTTTGTCATCATCTGAATCACATTTTACACAAGCTGAGGGCTTACCTATAAACATTCAGTGTGCTGAACACTTTATACTTCAGCATTTCAGTCACTGGGTGACCGCAGGCAAGTGACATGACCTCTCAGAGCCTCAGTTTTTCCACTGCAACGTGCAGGTAATATTACGCCAACCCCATTGGATTATTGCGAGGATTAAATGAGTTATGGAGCATTTGGAGCTGGCTTGGCACATAGTAAGGCCATGTCAATAGTATAGCCGTTATAATGTTTATTTCCTGGCCCCTTTCAATTTCATCCTTATAGCAACCCTGGGAGGTAAGATCTCACTCTTACCTCCATTTTATAGGAAACATACCTATAATGATCAAGCAAGTTGTACAAGATCACACAGTCAGTAAATAAGTAAATAGTGGGTCCAAGATTTCAGCTGAGGCTGACTGACTCCAGGCTCACCTGCTTTGTTCCTATATCAGCAAGGGTTCTCCCAAAGAAACAGAACCAGGATATATGTGTGTGTGTGTGTGTGTGTGTGTGTGTGTGTGTGTGTGTGTGTTAAGAGATGTATTTCGGGGTGCCTGGGGGGCTCAGTCAGTTAAGCATCTGACATCATATTGGCTCAGGTCAAGTTCCAGCCCCACATCAGGCTCTGGGCTGACAGCTCAGAGCCTGGAGCCTGCTTCAGATTCTGTGTCTCCCTTGCTCTCTGCCCCTCCACTCTTTGTGCGCGCGCTCTCTCTCTCTCTCTCTCTCTCTCTCTCTCTCTCTCTCTCTCAAAAATAAACATTTAAAGAAATTTTTCAAAAAAAAGAAATATATATATAAGACATGTATTTCAAGGCATTGGTTTACACGATTGTGGGCACTACCTAGGCAAGTCTGAAATCTGTAGGGCTGACCAGCAGGCTAGAAACTCTTGGCCAGGAGCTGATGCTTCTTCCTCAGGGAAACCTAAGTATTATTTGCTTTTAAAGCCTTTCAACTGATGGGACAAGGCCCACCCACATTATCCAGGGTCATCTCCTATACTTAAATCAACTGACTATAAATGTTAACCACATCAACACTTACATTACTGTTTAATTGAGCATCTGGGTACTATAGCCCAACTAAACTGATGCATAAAATTAACCACCCCATCTTCTCAGAGTTGAGAGCTCAAGATCGGCTGAGGTTTCTGCAGAGGCTACTGTCCCAGTAACATTTTGAAGTGTCCAATGAGTGTCCAGGTCAAAAAATCCTAAGGAGAGGTGTTGGGGTTATTTTGCATATATTGGCGTTAAACAAAAATTCCTGAACATGACCCAGACTCACACAAGGAAGAGGGAGTCTCCAGCCCTAAGTTTGCCCCCAAATACAAAGACACCCAAAGTCATGTAAAGACCTTTGGAGGCTGCCATATTCGTAACTCTAAATTCATACTAGGGGCGCCTGGGTGGCTCAGTCGGTTGAGCGTCCGACTTCGGCTCAGGTCATGATCTCACAGCTGGTGAGTTCAAGCCCCGCGTTGGGCTCTGTGTTGACAACTCAGAGCCTGGAGCCTGCTTTCGATTCTGTGTCTCCCTCCCCCTCTGCCCCTAACCCACTCGCATTCTGTCTCTGTCTCTCTCGAAAATAAATAAATGGTAAAAATTTTTTTAATAAATTAAATTCATACTATAAAATACTAGCATGTAAGCATGAAACCCACAAGCGCTGGATTTTCCTTCCTGATGATGACTCTCCAGCTATTTATGTAACTTTTTGAAAAATTGAATTATTTCCCCCTTATGATGGTTCAGGACCCTGCTGTGTGTACTCACGGGTGCCCAGCCCAGATCCATCCTCCTGGGTTGACCAGTGTGTGTACTAATCCAATCCTTACTGACACAGTTACCCTTGGTGGGGTCAGTGAGTGGCCAAGGATGGCCGGAATCCCCCAGCTGGAAAGCAGCGGAAAGCCATGGTCTTCCTTCTCAGGAGTTTCAGCTTGCACAGGGGTGGCAGTCTCTAGAAGCTTTTTGCTGTGACGCTGCCAGGAAGGGGGTGGCTCAGCAGCCCATCATTCAACAAGACAGTTAGTCACCCCTTTGATAGTGCTTCCTCTGTGCCGGGTCTGTCCTGGGCACTTTACAAATGTTGACTCATGTCAATTTCTTTTTTTTTTTTTTTTCATGTTTATTTATTTTTGAGAGAGAGACAGAGAGACAGAGAGCAAGCAGGGGAGGGGCAGAGAGAGAGGGAGACACAGAATCCGAAGCAGGCTCCAGGCTCTGAGCTGTCAGCACAGAGCCCAACGCAGGACTCGAACTCACGAACTGTGAGATCGTGACCTGAGCTGAAGTCAGATACTCAGCCCACTGAGCCACCCAGGTGCCCCAACTCATGTCAGTTTCAAAGCCCTGTGAGGCAGGTACAACTAACTGCCGCCCCCATTGTACAGATGAGGAAACTGAGGCCCCACATGGCTCAGTAACCAGCCCAAGATGGTGCAGCCAGGAAATACTAGAACTGGAAATGAAACCTGCTGTCTGGCTCCAGAGCCAGCTGCACACCACCCTGACCTCCCAAGCAGTTCTTCCAGGAACATTCCGCCTCAGCCACCATCACTGCCGACCGCCTTTTCCCTACGGCCTTCTCAGGTGGTACCCCTTTCTGAGCCTCCTTTAGCCATCAGCCCTGTCTTTGACCACAGGCACCCCAGACTGTCAGAGCCAAAGGGGATCATGTTGCCCACAGAGGAGGAAACAGAGGCCCTGTGGGGTGTATGACACGTCCATGTCCCCCCAAATCATAAATGTAGTGGGGAGAAAAATGAAGCAGATGCATTAGAAACAGGCAGGAAATACTTACGAGCGTCCACTGTGGCCGGGCACCAGATACTGTTCCAGGCACTGGAGACCCAGCACTGACAACTGCAGGCCAGGAGGGAGGTGAATTGAACACGAAAAGTCAAAGAACGAGATAACTTCAGATTTCAATGGCAGGTAACGCGAAAGGCATGAGGAGGAGCCTTTTTCCCCCGGAGGGAAGATTACTCCGGAGAAGTGAGCTTTCGTCCTGGAGCCTCACCCTGCTTTATGGTGAGGACAGGGACAGTCCTGGGGCTCCTAATTGCATTCTCCCCACAGCCAAGAGAACGGTGGGTGTTTTTATTCCCCTGTTCCATAAGTCGGCGTAGGGGGGGAAAGCTGCGGCAAGGAAAGATTAGTCAACTTGCTCAGAATCACCCGGAGGGGAACCCACCCCCGGAGCCCGGTGAGATGTGTGCGACCAGCTCTACTGTCACCTGGGGCAGGGCGGGGCAGCTCTGATGGGCGTGGCCGCCTCCAGCCCTGCCCCTTGCCGGAGGGCAGTGTCGTAACCTATTGACCCAGGCTTCGGACGGGACTCGCCGCAGGCCGGGTCAGCAAAGGCAGTCAAAGAAGGTCGCGATTGGCTCCTCGCAGAGAGTGGGCGGGGCCTCCTTCGCTCGGTGCGCGCGCCGCCGCCGGGATGGGTTGCCGGGGGGTAGCGGGAAGGGGCGTGGCCGTGGGCGGGCGGCCGTTGGCAGCGTGGCCCCGCCCCGGATGTCGCGCGTCGCGGACTGGGCGGCGGCGATTGGTCGGAGCGGCGCAGGGGGCGGGGCGGAAGGTTCTGGAGGGGGCTGGCGGGCTCTGGAAGCTTCCGCCGGACGGGTATATAGAGTCCGGGACGGGGCGGCGGCGAAGCCGGGGTACGGCGATAGCTGGGCGGCGGGTCGCAAGCGAGGGCTATGGGCAAGGACTATTATCAGACGCTGGGCCTGGCCCGCGGCGCTTCGGACGAGGAAATCAAGCGGGCTTACCGCCGCCAGGCGCTGCGCTACCACCCAGACAAGAACAAGGAGCCCGGCGCCGAGGAGAAGTTCAAGGAGATCGCCGAGGCCTACGACGTGCTCAGCGACCCGCGCAAGCGCGAGATCTTCGACCGCTACGGGGAAGAAGGTGCGTGCGTGCGCGCGCGGCTAGGGGCGCGCCCCCGCCGTTTGACTGAAGGGGAAACCGAGGCTCGGTGGCCAGGCTGCGGCGTCCCTGGGGGACGCCTGGGTCCCGGTGGGCGAGCAGCCCCCGCCCTCCGGCCACGCGGGCCTCCGCCCTCGGATTGGCGGCCGCCCGATGGGAGGAGGAGTCCTGGCCGCTGTGCTTGCCCAGAAGCTTCTAGCAAGTCTGGGGCTGCCCCTCCCTAGGCGCCTCCGCCCACGTCCCCGAGCGGCCCCGGGGGTGCGGGTGCGGGCGGCAAGGAGGACAGCCTTAGCCGGGCCGGTGGCGCTAGGGCCCCGGGGGTCCGGGGCTCACC
This sequence comes from Herpailurus yagouaroundi, assembly GCF_014898765.1. Taxonomy (NCBI): domain Eukaryota; kingdom Metazoa; phylum Chordata; class Mammalia; order Carnivora; family Felidae; genus Herpailurus; species Herpailurus yagouaroundi. The sequence continues at coordinate 5,227,884 of NW_024412431.1, read as the reverse complement.
TGGGCCGAGGTGGCCGGCGCTGGCGTCCAGGGGCGCAGGGCGGGGCCTCTGGCTGCGCGCCGGGCGCGACCTGCGAGCCGGGAGCCTGCGACGAGCGCGCCGATTAGCGCCGACCTCGCTCCGGGGCCCCTGTGAGGGCGGAGTGAGGTAATCCCTGTAAAGTGCTTACCAAACCTGGTGCCAGGCACGTAGATGGCAGCGGGCGCCGGAGCAGTCCAGGTGCGGGGAGCGGCGGGGCCCGCCTCTGCCCGGCCTCCTTCCTCGGCGTAGGCCTCTTCGGGCAGGAGGAGGAAGCTTTCTTGTTGTCCAGTTGCCCGTTGATGACTCAGACTGGTTTCTGCGCTGGGTCTTAAGAAATGAAGTGGCTTCTTATGTAAGGATGGTGACAATTGGTGTCAGGGTGTGAGATTTTGAAAAGCTGTGTTTATTGTTTTGCTTTCACTTCTGCACTTCACACTTGACCAGCCCTAAAGTATTTTTTAAGAGGAAGCGCTTACTGAAGGTGGACCCTGGATCATGTCTTTTTCGTCTGATCTCTTAGTGGGTTCTTTGTAAGTTTTCACCTCCACGCAGGGAGCATAGGCAGTCAAGAAGTGGCAGGAGTTGGGTGGCCCTCAGAGAGGGCGCTTGGGCCCCTTGCCACTGTCCTGGCACCCTGAAGTACCTGGAGGAGGGGCGGTGAAAGCTTAGGGTTCTTCCTTGATCTTCTGTGACAGAGAAGGGAGGCCAAAAGACTTTTCCGCCCCCCCCCCCTCCGCCCCATGGCTCCCAAGCTTTTTTCCCTTAGCGAAAGGTCTTAGGGGGAGAGGCTCCCCGCCAACCATCTGATTTCCGACTTTGCCTTTCAGGCCTAAAGGGTGGTGGCCCCAGTGGCGGGAGCAGCGGTGGTGCTAACGGTACCTCTTTCAGCTACACGTTCCACGGAGACCCTCATGCCATGTTCGCTGAGTTCTTCGGTGGCCGCAATCCCTTTGACAACTTTTTTGGGCAGCGGAATGGGGAGGAAGGCATGGACATTGACGACCCGTTCTCTGGCTTACCCATGGGCATGGGTGGCTTCACCAACCTGAACTTTGTCCGCTCCCGTCCTGCCCAAGAGCCCACCCGAAAGAAGCAAGATCCCCCCGTCACACACGACCTCAGGGTCTCGCTTGAAGAGATCTATAGCGGCTGTACCAAGAAGATGAAAATCTCCCATAAGCGGCTGAACCCCGATGGAAAGAGCATTCGCAACGAAGACAAGATCTTGACCATCGAAGTAAAGCGGGGCTGGAAAGAAGGGACCAAAATCACCTTCCCCAAGGAAGGCGACCAGACCTCCAACAACATTCCAGCTGACATTGTCTTTGTTTTAAAGGACAAGCCACACAATATCTTTAAGAGAGATGGCTCTGACGTCATTTACCCAGCCAGGATCAGCCTTCGGGAGGTAGGATGCTAAGTAGGGTGCTATGGGGGGGGGGGGGGGGCAGGCGGTTGGTTTTTGAAGCCGTTTGACTTCATGACAGATACTTCTGAGCACTCAGGGGACAGGGCAAGACCGATCCAGGGACCTGGTTTTAGCAATAGGGACCTGGTGGCGCTTATCCTACATCAAACCGCGTCCGCGCAGGAGTCGAGCGCCCTAAGCTGCCTTCCATCTAACGTTCTCTCTTTGCTCTCCCAAGGCTCTCTGTGGCTGCACGGTGAACGTACCCACTCTGGACGGCAGGACCATACCCGTCGTGTTCAAAGATGTCATCAGGCCTGGCATGAGGCGAAAAGTTCCTGGAGAAGGCCTCCCCCTCCCCAAAACGCCCGAGAAACGCGGGGACCTCATTATTGAGTTCGAAGTGATCTTCCCTGAAAGGATCCCCCAGACATCAAGAACCGTACTGGAGCAGGTTCTTCCGATATAGTCACCAGGGTTTCCCAAGGACTGACCGGAGACCTTTCCAGAGCTCAAGGATTTCCAGACTGTTCCACCAGTTGTGGACCCATGAGAGGGCGGGAGGGCCCAGGGAGGGCTTTCGTACTGCTGAATGTTTTCCAGAGAATATATTACAATCTTTCAAAGTCGTGCACTAGACTTAAGTGGTTTTTCGAGCGATAGGGCGGCAGGTGATGGGGACCGAAGGAAAAGGCCTTCCAGTCTGTCCCACTGGGTCCTGCAGCCTTCCTTGGATGGGCCCACACCCTCCTCCGGGCCCTGCCTGTGGGTGAGAGGCAGACTCACAGCTGGGCTTGATCCGTCTGTAGCCCTTTGCTTGTGTGGCCATTAGCTGGTATCAGCCTGCCGTCTCGGTTCCCAGGCCCTGTTCGCTCCTCAGTTTTTGTTGTGTGATCAGTTCGTGTTTTATTCTGTATTTGTCTCCCACGTCTTGCTGTTCCTCTGAAGAACCCTATTTTCTCTTTCGCCATCTCAAATTGAGAACTGACCTAGACTGTTTTTGCAAAACTGCCTGGCCAGCACCCACAAGCAATACCTCTCGTTCCAGCAGGACCAAGGGCGCCGGCCTCGTGTGAATGAGCTGCACAGACGCTTCTCCCTGGAGGGCCTAGGGCCCTGGACAGAGCTGGGGGCCTTCTCGACCCCTGACTCCGAGGCCAAGTGCACTCACTTAAGGGTCATACTCTTTCTTTCTTCTGTAAGGCAATCTTTAGGCACACCTGGGACTTACCGGCGATCCGGGTAATTTTGTGTTTAACGGACTCTGGACTCTTTCAAAAGGATCTGATCCTTTTGATTTTGCACAGCCCTGGCTATAATCCCTTTTGATAAAAGGGTCTTTGCTTCTGATTACAGGAGCACTGTGGAACGTTTGTAAATATGTTTTTATAATTCCGTGTAACGTTGGTGTGCACTCACAGGAAACCGGCCCCCGGCAACTGCTGCTTTCTGTATCGGGCCATGATGGAACTCCAAAGGAACCTTGGGAGTCGGGGAGGGGGGCAGGGGGGGAACAAAGTGTCTGTTCCCTGCAGGCCAGTCTGGTGCTCAGACATTGGGACTCATTGTAAGCTGCCACTGCCAGCACGAGACCAAAGCGTGTGACTTGTCAATGTGCAGCACGACAGCATTAAAGACCGATGCTAAACCTCAGGGGGGCAGTCCTGCGACTCTGTTTGAGGGCTTTGCTGGCTGGGGCTGGGGCGGTGGCCGGGCGTCCCTCAGATGCAGTCAGGTGGGAGGCAGGAGTCCCCTGCGAGAGGGAGCGAAGTCTCCCAGGGCTACGTGGGGAGCGGAGAACGTCCGTCCACACCACCTACATGGACGCGATCCAGGCATCCAGAGAGCCCAATGGATTTGAAGCTCTGTTTTGTGAAGGTTGGGGCTGGAGTTAAGCAGTTCACTTTCCCATGTTCCAGGCAGGGCCTGGTTGCTGGGGCCAAGGGGTGGTGCACTGTAGGGCCTGCCCTGTGATCCCCGTGCACTCCTTTCTTGCTGGAACAGGCAGAGTGGCAGGCAGGCCCTGGCCAAACCAGACCCGAATTCCAGCCCAGGGCTGAGCTCCTCCTGGAGAAGACACATTTCCTGCCCTGGCTTCATTCGCAGGCCGCTGAAGTTGCTTTTGCTTTATAACTTTTTTTTTTTTTTTTAAGAAAACTGGTTTTATTACACGGTAAGTAATTACAGAGGCTTAAAACCGTGGTATTGCTACTTCGCTATGAGACGTCTTAAAAACAGCGTTTAAAATCAATCAAGGAGTGGCTTTCCCTTCCGACTGAAAGGTGACCACTGGGAGCGAATGGGGGCCGGGCTGTCCAAGAGAAGTTTCTGCAAGCAATGGGAATGTTTTAGGTCGTCTTTAAATGGGACTGCTTTAAGATTCAACAAAATATATTCAGCCTCTCCGTTGTTGCAGTCACATTTCCAGGGCTCGGCAGCAGCCACACACAGCTAGTGGCAAGTGCTGGACAGCACAGATCAGAGGGCTTGCCCCCCAAACCTAAGATGGGGCTCTCAGTGAGCCCAGAGGACGCCGTCCCAGTTGGGAGGCGACCCTGAGTGTCAGAGCCATAAGGGAGCTTGTCACAGATGTTTACTGAGCTACCTCAGGCACCGAGATGACCCTTCCTGCGGAATTGGCCCTGGCCTTGGGTTGTAGGCCACCCCTCCCCCAGAGTGCCATCCCTGTGCCCCTGTCACCATTAGGTGGTAGGTCCCTGCAACCTTCCTGTCAAAGTTACCGACACAAAAGCACACAAAACCTCAAAGTGCACACAGTTCTGGGAACTTCTAGAAATCACCTACCCAGCACAGTGGGTGGGGCAGTGGGATCCTTTAGGAACGTGTTCGTGGTGAAAAGGACAAAAAGGACCCAGGTGGACAGAAAACCGGCCCCTCTGACACTGCGTTGTTTTGCCATGGGGGGCCTGGCGCATGCCTCTGTGTGTGTGTGTGTGTGTGTGTCCCGAGGTTTGGTGTATCTCCCAAGAGACTCCTCCCTCGCTTCCTTGGCTTCCCTTTAGGGGATTTCTTCTTTCCCACGCGGACTCTGAGCACATTCCAGAACTTCCGTGTCAGTCCGTGTGGAGTTTTGTGTGCGCGTTCTCTCCAGAGGCTGTTTAAGCATAATTTCTAAGATGTCAGTCTGTTTTTGCCCAGGTAATCAGTCACGGTACTAGACTCTGGAGGGGACACAATGGAAATCCTCCCCTCCGCCCTGCTATTCGAGTCCAGCCCCAACGAATGTCCCCAGTTTCTCAGGTACCTTCCCTGAGTCGCTGCACAAATCAATTTTTCCTTTTACACAAAGGGTATATACTGTGCACTCTGCATTTCCCCCCTCACGTGTGGTGGAAATAGCGAGCTTCCTCATTCCTGTTTGGGGGCCTTTATCCTGCCAGGACTACCTAGCTGGATGTGAAGATCCAGACCGGTGTTCGGTGGCCCCTCCCCCTCCCCTAGCCATTGTTCTTGCTTCCAGGTTCAAGTCCGGGACAACCACTTGCTCGCTGTGTGACCTTGGTCAGGTGACTCAGCCTCTCTGTGCCTCCATTTCTTCAACTGTAAAACAGGCATAATAACAGTACCTCTTCTAGGATCGTAAGGGTTTTCTGGATATGGAGATAATACACACACACACACACACACACCAGGACCCAGCATAGAAGAAGCACCATATGAGGGACGCCTGGGTGGCTCAGTCGTTTGAGCGTCAGACTTTGGCTTAGGTCATGCTCTCGCGATTCGTGAGTTCGAGCCCCACATCGGGCTTGCTCGCTGCTGTCGGTGAGGAGCTTGCTTCGGATCCTCCATCCTCCTCTCTCTGCCCCTCCCCTGCTCTCTCAAAAAATAAATATTAAAAATAAAAAGAATAAGCACTGTGTGCCAGTTATTATGTGAAGGTTTCTTATTCCACAGCTGGAAACCCCAAAAGCCTTTGGGGGTGAGTGCTCTCAGCTGAGCTCCAGGAACCCACTTGCCAGGGGATCCCCTGAGACATTCAGCGCACCCTGAGGAAGCTGTACCTGAAGCAGGATCACTCCCATTGCAACCTCAATGTGACAACCAGCTCACTCGAGAGATGCAGAGCACGAAGCTCCAGAGCAGAGCATCACCCTCGCCCCTTGAATCCCAACTCTGTCACTCTGCTGTTGTGTATCCCTGGGCACATGACTTTACCGCTCGGAGTCTCAGTGGCCTCCTTTAAAAGAACGACACAAACGAGGCACAGACTTCATAGCGTTCCAAGTGAAAAGTGGGTAAGTTAATGCAGCAGGGAAGAAGAGCACATGAAATTATGAACTTGGCTTCTGTGCACACTCAAGGGGGTGCTGAGTTCAAGTTCTGCTCGCTGCATTCCCGTGAGAAAATGGCAAAACCTCTCAAAGCCTCAGTTTCCTCCCTTGTAAAACAGGAAGATCCCAGCTAGCTCTCCCTTCTCACTGCCCCCAGGCCAAAACTCCGTTAACCCCTGAGGTCTCTGTGCCACAGACCTGGCACAGAGCAAGTGTGCAATTAACATGAGCAAATATTTCTAAAGCACTTAGTTGAAAGCCTGTCCCGGGTCGTCTTTTTCTTCAATTTTCTTTCTTTCTTTTTTCTTTTCTTTCTTCTTTCTTTCTTTCTTTCTTTCTTCCCTTCTTTTCTTTTTTTTATGGAGGCTCTACACCCAACATTGGGCTTGAACTCACGACCCAGAGATCATGAGTCCCATGTTCTACTGACTGAACCAGCCAGGCACCCCATGTCCCACACCTTAAATATTATTCTTATTAGTTATTAATTATTGAGGTACACAGCATAGCACCTGACACGTCGTAAGTATTGTTCATTCCATCAACATTTATTGACCACCTACTGTGGACCCAGCCCCTGTGCTTAATGCTGGGGACACAGCAGTGAACAAACCCGGCAAAACTTCCTGCCTTTGGCAGAGCTAACAGTTGAGTGGGAGGCGTGGGGGGGGGGGGGATAAGGATAAGTAAATAAAACAACTAATGTACTAGATAATGGGGAGAGTGATGAAAATATGAAACATGGGGTAGAGAGTTTGGGGTATTTTTAAAACTTTTTTTTTATGTTTATTTTTGAGAGAGACACAGACAGAATGCAAGTGGGTTAGGGGCAGAGAGAGGGAGGCACAGAATCCGAAGCAGGCTCCAGTCTCCGAGCTGTCAGTACAGAGCCAGACGTGGGGCTTGAACTCACGAGCTGTGAGATGGTGACCTGAGCCGAAGTCGGACGCTCAACCGACTGAGCCACCCCGGTGCCCCTTGGGGTATTTTATTTTAAAACAGTTAGTGAACGCCTCCTCGAGAAGGTGATATTTGAGCAAAGACTTGAAGGAGGTCACTTCTTCAGGTGGATATGGAGGGAAGGGTGTTCCAGGCAGAGGGAGCAGCCTGTGCAAAGGCCCTGAGGCAGGGGTGTGTCTGAGATATTTAAGGGGCAGCCAGGAGCCCAGTGAGGCTGGAGCAGAGTAAGTGAGGGGTGAGTGGGAGGAAGCGAGGGCAGGGGGTGACAAGGCAGTGGGGCAGGACCTGGGGCCACTGGGAGGACTTCAGCGTTTCCTGAGTGAGGTAGGAACTTGCAAGCATTTTGGTTTTTGCTTTGTCTTAATTTTCCTCTGTTTGGGTGGAGGGTGGGGCGTGTCATTTGATTGTATAACTTCGAGTCCCTGAGACAGATCATCAGACTCTCGAAACTTCAACGCACCAACCTTTTGTCTGAAAAGAGCACAGCGCGAACAAGAAGTATCTGTGTTTTCTATTACAATCTAGTTCTTAAAGTACATGTGCTCATCAGGCTCTCTCGCACCGACCTGAGCATGCTCCCCTGGTCTGCTGATCCCACACTTGCCCGAGGAGGGGTGGAGGTGGGGCGTCTGATTTCTGAGTTCTCAAACTACGATTATTCGGTCAGACATCTTCCCCCATGAAGGGAGGAGAGACAACCTCAGGAAAGAGCCTCAAGCCCCTGCCACCACCCACCCCCGCCCCCCCGCCAACCCTAGTTTCCTGGAGGTCACAAACCATGCCCTAACAATCTTTCCATCGCCGGTGCTCACAGCAGTGCCTGGCCCAGAAACTGCCCTCTGAGCGTTTCTCAAATGAGTAATTGAGTGACAAACTGATTCAGACAAGAGGACTGGCCACATCTATCCTGTGACCACTGATGTTAGGGCGTGTGCAGAGGAAAGACAACCCAGCCCTGGGAAGGGTCCCCCCCCCCCGTGCCCCACTTGCTCCAGCTCCCACCTCGTAGAAATGGCTGTTCTCTTGGGCTCCAGGAAAAGCCCCTCTTTCCTGGGGTCCTTTTCCCACTTCGTGATTCATGGCTTAGTCATTAGGCACAGTTCCTAAGTGGCAGGTCAACACTAAGCCCTAGGAGACTCAGAGACCCAGCGGCGGGGGGTGGGGGGGGGAGGGTTCGTTCCCGAACCCTTACCAAGTCAGAAGTTTTAGGTTCCTGGGGCTGCCGTAACAAGGTGCCACAGGCTATGTGGCTTGAAACAACGGTAATTCATTCTTCCACAGGACAGGAGGCCAAAAGTCCGAAACCAAGGTGTGAGCAAGGTTGGTTCCTTCTGGAGGCTGTGAGGAAGAATCCGTCCTGTGCCTCTCTGCCCCAGTCCCTGCCTCCCCCTCCCAGGGCCCTCCTCCCCCTGCCTGTCTCTGGGTCCTCTCTTCTGTCTCTTATAAGGACGCTTGTTGGATTCAGGGGCCCGCCCTAATCCAGGCTGATCTCATCTCAAGATCCTTAACTTAATTACCTCTGCAAAGACCCTTCCTTATTCCAAATTGGGTCACATTGACAGTTTCAGAGACACGGACGTATCTTTGGGAGGCCACCATTCAGCCCACTACACTGGGCAAGGCACTGCCCATGACCGTAGGGCTTGGAGGGAAGAGGCCTGGCCCTGGGGGAACAGGCCAGGGGACAGGAGTCTGTCAGAGCTCGAGGATGGGCCATGGGAGCCGAAGCCCCCACCCCTTGAGTCTCTTAGGCACGCAAGGGGTGTGAGCTGACAAAGGCTGGGCTGAGGAGTGAGGCCCTCGGGTGCCTGGAACAGAGAGGGTAGGACAGGGTAGGGCGGGGCCTGGCCTGGGTGAGACAGGCCGGGTGCCAGAGCCCTGCTGAGGCAGGCCTACAAGCCTGAGGCAGAAGAGAAGCCTGTTGAAAGAGTCTGAGTCAGGAGGGACAGGGCCTGGTTTGCCTTTGCTGGAAGTCCCGGCTGAGGCCCTGGGTGTTTTGTCTCAGTGGGGGCCCAGCTTTCCTTGGGAAGGTATTGGTGGACATCAGTATGACTGGGCCTGACTCCAGATGGGCTACTTCAGCAAAGGGTGTTTTGTGGGCAGATGGCCTTTTTGGGGGGGGGGGGGGGGCCTCAGCGGAGGAGGGGACAGGACCTGACTTACGAGCTCTCAGGCGCCCTCTGGCCGCTGTTGGGGTTGTAGGTCCGGGAATGGAGAGAGGACGGAGCTGGGAGAGATGCCACAAGTCAGCTGCTTGGGGGGCTGGACGAGGCAAGGGGCCAAGGCGGTGGTGGGAAATCACCAGCGATGCATTTCAAAAAGAGAGCTGCCCATTGGCCCTCCAGAAAACAGTGCTGCTTCAGGGTTTTATCATGACATCCTAGAATCCAGCAGCAAAAGGCAGCTGCTGGAGCAGAGTCTGAGAGACCTGGGGCCAGAGAACCCAGCCTGGGAAGGGCCACCTCCTTTGCTTCCCCTCCAGGCCCGTCCCGCTGAGACCACTCCTGCCAGGCTGATAGGGGGACCCCAAGCACAGGCCATCAAACTCCCAAGATCACTGTGGCCAGGACATTGTCCCTCCTTGGTCCTCCCTGTCCCCCATGGCTCAGAGCAGGCCCCACCCACCCAGAGGGGTATCTTGGGGTTGAAAACACCACACCTATGAGTCACTGTTCAACTTTGAGCTAGTGGCTGCCCCTCTCTGAGCCTCAGCCTCCTCCTCTGTAGAATAGGGGTGATATCCAGTGGGATTATTCATGAAAAGCAGGCAGCACAGACCCTGGCACATAGTAAGAGCTTAATAAAGGTGTCTATTTTTATCATGTTTCTATCATGACATACTGAGGTCATCTCTGTGACCACAACACCGTTTAGTAATAGCAGCTGGTGTTCATTGAGCATTTACTATCTGCCCAACACGACTGTAGGCACTTGACACAGAAGAGCTCATTTTATTCTGACGTAATCATAACAGCTTTAGGAGGTGGGTCCTATTATTATTCCCATTTTAGAGAGGAGGAGACTGAGGCACACAGGGCGAAGGGGCTTGCCCAGGGCCACACAGCCGGCAACCAGTAGAGGTGATGGAGAAAAAAGACTGTATCCTACCCCACAACCTGAGGTGGACGAGAGATGGAATAAAAGACATAGAACGAATAGAAGCAAAAGCAAAGCAAAACCATAGAACGAATAGAAGAAAATACAGAAGAATGACTTTGTGACTTAAGAGAAGAGCCCCTTTAATGAAACATCATGGGTGGAAACCACAAGCGGGTAAGTCCTGTTGTATTGCAGCTGAGAATTTTCTTCCAAGAAAGGATATAATGGTGACACGAATCATCACATGGCAGAATGGGAGAATATGCTCGCAATGCCTCATACTGCACGTACCTCACAGGGCTGTTAAGAGAGTTACACGGCTCAGGAGCACCTGGGTGGCTCAGTAGGTGAAGCGTGCGACTTCGGCTCCAGTCACAATCTCACAGTTTGTGAGCTCAAGCCCCGTGTCGGGCTCCGTGCTGACAGCTCCAAGCCTGGAGCCTGCTTCGGATTCTGTGTCTCCCTATCTATGCCCCTCCCAGGCTCCTGCTGTCTCTCTCTCTCTCTCTCTCTCTCTCTCTCTCTCTCAAAAATAAATAAACATTAAAAAAAAATTTTTAAATAGTAAGAAACAAATAGGTGAAAGTAATTTTAGTACATTTTATGCAGCCCAATACATCCACATTATTATTATTATTATAACGTAGACAGAATAAAAATGAGTTAATGAGATATTTTACATCTTTTACATCTTTTTACATCTTTTCTTTGTACTAAGTTTCCGAAATCTGGTGTGTATTTTACACTTATGGCACATCGCAATTTGTATTTGCCGTATTTCAAGTGCTCATACCTACATGTGGAGAGCAGAGATTTCGTGTAGGACAGATCGGATGGGACAGGGCACAGCTCGATTCTATGAGGAGCACATGCAAATCAACGAGTAAAAGACAGCAACCCAAGTGCAAACAGGGCAAAGAATATGAACAGGCAATTTACAAAAGAGGAGAAACTGAAGGCGATCAAGCAAATGAGGAGATGCTCAAAGTGACCTGAAATCAGAGAAATGTGAAAGATAGCAATGGTGACGTCACTTGACATCGAGTCAGAGTGGTAAAAATCAGAAGCTGGATAAAGCTAACAGCTGGTGGAGATGTGGGTACATGGGACCCTCTGCACTGACAGAAGGTGTGGCTGGGGACAGCTAGTCCAGGACGCCACACAGCAACGGACTGTGCCCTGTGATCCAGCATCTCTGCAACCAGGTCTCTCTCCTAGGGAGATTTCCACACAGGTCTCTGAAGGGACATGTCCAAGGCTGCAGTGGCTGGGAGCTGGAGGCTGCCTGATGTCCATCCCCAGGGGACAGAGTCGTAAGACGTGAGGGATGCATCTGTGGAACATCAAGTAGAAATCAGAAGAAAACAGACGCAAGAGATTGACAACACGGATGGATACTGAAGTCCTACTGCAAGACAAGCAAACAAGCAAGCAAGCAATACAGTGCTAACTGGAAAAGGAAAGTAAGAAGCCAAATGTAATAGAATACTCACATAAAACAAGGCACATTTTCAAGGAAACATACAAACAGAAAGGTACACATAGGCCCATGGCAGTGTTGCACCAGAGATGGGAGGGAATTGGGGGGTATTTTTCCCTAATGTTTATTTTGAAATTTCCAAAGGTATAGAAAACTCACAAGAAGGGGCACCTGGGTGACTCAGTTGGTTAGCATCTGATGTTTGGTTTCAGCTCAGGTCACGATCTCGAGGTTCGTGAGCTCAAGCCCTGAGTCAGGTTCTGCGCTGACAGTGCGGAGCCTGCTTGGGATCCTCTCTCTCTCTCCCTTTCTTTCTTTCTGCCCCTCCCCTGCTCCTGCTCGCTCTTTTGCTCTCTCTCAAAATAAGTAAATAAACTTAAAAAAAATAAAAGAGAGGCCCCTGGATGGCTCAGTCGGTTGAGGGACCGATTTTGGCTTGGGTCATGATCTCGTGGCTCGTGAGTTCAAGCCCTGCATCAGGCTCTGTGCTGACAGCTCAGAGCCTGGAGTCTGCTTCAGATCCTCTCTCTCTTTCTCTCTCTCTGCCCCTCCCCCACTCACTCTCTCTCTCAAAAATAAATAAACATTAAAAAAAAGAAAACTTGGGGCGCCTGGTGGCTCAGTAGGTTAAACGCCCGACTTTGCTCAGGTCATGATCTCATGGTCCGTGAGTTTGAGCCCCACGTGGGGCTCTATGCTGACAGCTGAGAGCCTGGAGCCTGCTTCAGATTCTGTGTCTCCCTCTCTCTCCGCCCCTCTCCACTTGCGCTCTCTCTCTCTCTCTCTCTGTCTCTCAAAAACAAACATTAAAAAAAAAAAGAAAACTTAGGGCGCCTGGGTGGCTCAGTCGGTTAAGCGTCCGACTTCGGCTCAGGTCATGATCTCGCGGTTCATGACTTTGAGCCCTACGTCGAGTTCTGTGCTGACAGCTCAGAGCCTGGATCTTGCTTCGAATTCTGTGCCTCCCTCTCTCTCTGTTCCTTCCCCACTTGAGCTCTGTCTCACCGTCTCTCTCTCTCTCAAAAATAGAGAATAAGGGCGCCTGGGTGGCTTGGTCGATTAAGTGTCCGACTTTGGCTCAGGTCACGATCTCGCGGTCCGTGAGTTCGAGCCCCGCGTCGGGCTCTGGGCTGACGGCTCAGAGCCTGGAGCCTGTTTCCGATTCTGTGTCTCCCTCTCTCTCTGCCCTTCCCCTGTTCATGCTCTGTCTCTCTCTGTCTCAAAAATAAATAAATGTTAAAAAAAATTTTTTTAAAAAATAGAGAATAAAAAAATGTATGGAAAAAAAAAGAAAACTCACAAGAACAGTAAAATAATATCTATATGCTTACTTACTCTCCTGGCTTCAGCGACAATTGTTACTATTTTGCCACATTTGCTCACACTCTCTCTCCTCCCCTCCTCTATATTAATACTAATGTATACCATATTATGATGTTGTATATAATATATATACACCTATGGTTTTCTTCTGAGCTATTTGGCAGTCGCAACCATCGCAAATATACCACTAAAGAATTCAGTGTGTTTCTCCCACAAATAAGAACATTCTCTTATCCAACCGCGGTGCAATGCCCACACTGAGGAAACTTAACCTGGATATGATATTATCTAAGATCCACCCACATTCAAATATGCTCGATTATCCCCAGAATATCTTTCGTAGCTGTTTCATCCTTTTCTTTTTGAAATTTTTATCAAGGATCCAATCAAGGATCATACATTGATTTTGGCTGTCATCTCTTTGTTTCCTTCAGTCTAGAACAGTTTCCCGGCATTTCATTCATTCACTCCTTCATTCATTGGATGAATAGATTGATTTTCCCTTTCATGACATAGATCTGTTTGAAGAGTCCAGGCACTTTTGGTTTTTGTTTTTTGGTTTGGGTTTTTTTTGTTTGTTTGTTTGTTTGTTTGTTTGTCGGCAGAATGCCCCTTAATCGGAAAGTATCTGGTTGTGTCCTTATGATTAGACTCAGGTTAAGGACTTTGGACAGGACCAAGTACTTTGCAGGTGTCCTTCTCAGTACATCACAGCAAGATGCATGTGAGGTCAGCCTGTCCCATCCCTGATGATGTTAATTTTGATCATTTGGTTAAAGTGGTGACTGCCAACTTTCTCCATGGTGAATTTTCTGAGGTATCTTTTTCCCACTGTAATTAACAAGTAATTTGTGGGCTGGTCCTTTGAGACTGTGTGAATATCTACTCCCCCACTGAGGAGCCTAGCCTGAATTAATTATTCCTCTACTGGCTGCAAAATGGGGATTTTCTCACTCAATCTTTCCTTCGGCACATTTTAGCTGGCACTCCAGACTTTTTCCTCCCCCCAAAGGGGCAGAGGTAGCGCTCAGGTCTAAGCTCCTCAGCAGCTGGGCCCCCCAGCCTCTTGAGCTGTAACACTGGGTAAAGAGGTGGCCACCTCTGCGCCCTTGGACAACCCCCACACCCCTCCCTGGGCGCCTCATCAGTCAACAGGTGGATCCAGGTGGAATCTGCTCAGGACTCTGCTGTCCCCGTGGCCCCACATACTGTCCTCTTCAGGTGTGTGGGAGGCAGCTCAGATGCCAGGCACAAGCAGGGCAGTGGGTGCAGTCCCACAGAGGACACTGGCCCAGCCACAGCAACCAATCACTCAGTGGGGATGGCAGAGGTCAGCAGAACAGGAAGCGAAGGACAATAGCTGTGCCTGTTGCCACGGCAGTGGCAGCGTTTGCCAGCTGGGTGGGGCCGGCCTCGTTCGAAGCCGTCAGCGGCTAAGCCCAGGCCCCACTCTCCTCTTCCTCTTCTCCCCTCGGTAGGCCCTGGCGGGGCTGGGATGTGCAACAACTCACCCTGGGGACTGCAGAGACCCAGTTATTTAATGAAGCTTGAGCAGAGTCGCAGCCGTTAGGGGCCTCCAAGAACTACAATTCCCAGAACACACAGCAAGCCCCTGGCCCAGCCCCAACTGCCCCAGCGGCCCCGGCTTTGAAGTAGAACAAGGAAATCTCACCTGTCCTGGGAACTCAGCGTCCTGGTCTGCATGAGGTGCGTTCCTGTCTGTGTTTCTTGGACCTCCTCCTGCCTGAGACCTCTCGGTTACAAGCCAAACCTGGCGACGGTGAGATTCACACATGTGTGCTGTCACCCTGCTCTGTGCCAGTCTCAGGACCCGGGCGTGGGTGGGGAGCACTGAGATGGAGGAGACAGCCTCATGAAAGAGAAATGGCTTGGGCTGGTTGGGTACCCCTTATAGTCTAGCACCTATTACGTGCTCAGTAAACATCCGCTGGCCTAACCAACAAGCAGACAGTCTATCTCCCCCTTGTCTTCCCTTCCATTACACCATTTCCCCCGGTTTTGCCAGCTCCTAGGATACGGCACTGTCCTGAAATGTGCTGTATCTCTCTGTCCGGCCTCCAGGCCTTCTGCATGCGCTGTTACGTCTACCAGAAGCACACTCAGCTTCCCCGTTGGTGTGTCTGTAGGCCAGAGCCTGGCACGGAGCAGCAGCACATTAAATATTTGACGAGTGAATGAATGAATGAATGAATGCCCTTGTCCATTGTCCATCCCAGGAAGCAGGGACACTCGGGACCCTCCCTATTCATCTCGATCCTCCGCCCGCTCGCCGGCCTGGAATGAATGCCTCCCTTTTATCCGCTCCGAGGATGGCCGGGCCGGGTCGGGGGCAGACCGGGAGGAGGAGGGGATCGGGGGCTGCCCTGGGCCCCCTCCCGGGTCTCCTAAAGGGTCAGCTTTTCCGGACGTGGGGAGTTTACCTCTTGGCGAAACTCAGCCTCGGCCACCTGATGACCAGCCCCCAGTCCCTCCCGCCCCTTACCACCCAGGACACCCCAGACCGACACTCAGCCACCAGCACGTGGTCCAGGGGCCCCAGCTTCCCATTGGCTGCTCGTCTCCTTCCTTCCCCGCGACTGGCAGGGGCCCAGCCTCAGGTCCCCCCTCCGCGCCCTACGGTGGTACAGCCTGCCGTGGCTTAGGCGGGGTGGGAAGGTCCACTGCGCCGCGGCGCGGGGGGAGTGGGTCGGGAAGAGCCGGGCGAGGCGGAGGGATCCCTTTGGAATGTTTCCGTCGAAACCACCCGGGGCGGGGCGGCACGGCGCGGATTGGCCACGAGCGTCGGACGGCCGCTTCTGATTGGCGGGGCGCGGGCGCCGGCCCCGCCCCCCTGGCCGCGGCTGCGGGAGAGGCCCGGCCCGGAGTTAGCGGCGGGCCGGGCGGGGCGCGCGCAGGGTGGCTGGGTGTGGGGCGTGGGTGTGTGGGGATGAGAGGGGGGGGTGGGACTGTCGTGGCCAATCCGCGCTTTTTTTTTTTTTTTTTTTTTTTTTTTTTTTTTTTTTTTTT
>NW_024412431.1:5173375-5211871 GCF_014898765.1 Herpailurus yagouaroundi | reverse complement strand
CGCCCCTCTGGGAAGGGGCCTCGGGTGTCCGTGGCGCCGACCCGGGTGAGTGCCCCCCGCGGGAGGGGCGCGGCACGGCCGCTCCGGGGACCCCAGCGCGGGCCTGCGGGGCCGCAGACGCGCGGGGATCCGGCGGATCGAGCGGGGCGGGGCCGGCCCCAGGGACATGGCTGGAAGTCTAGGTTGGGCGCCAGGATGCCCGAGGCCCCTTCCCAGAGGGGCGCCTGTCTTTCCGCTGGGGGCAGGGTCAGACGCTTCCCGCCGCTCAAACGGGGCCGACAGGCCACCCTGCCCCCTGCGCTCCTCTGGACAACCCCCCTCCCGGCAGGGACAGGCGCGGGGTCGGTATTTCTGAGCCCTGCCTGGGCATCTCCCTGGAGGTGGCCTCGTCCCCATCCTCCAGGGCCTGGAGGAACCTGGGGAGGACCGAGGTCCCGACAATAATAATGAAAAAAATCACCCCGGCTGGCACTTGCTGAACGCTTCCATGTCAGGCATTTACCATGCGTATCAGTGGGTCTAAACACCTCATGGAAGGTACGCTTACTTCTTTTAGAGGTGAAGCAACAGACCCAGGAGGTAGAGTGACTTGCCCAGGGTGACACAGCTAGCTAGTAAGTGGCAGATCTGGAACTCGAACCCGTGCTGCAGAGTCCAGATCTGGAGTCTCAGCCACTAGACCACATGGCTCCGTGGCCTCTCTGCTTGCTGCTCTCCCCAGCCCCCAAGCATACACATCTGGCCACACCTGCCGGTTTTTGCTTTCCCCCTAAGAGGTCACCAGACATCAGCCCTACTTTGCCTCCCCTGAGCTGGAAAGGCAAGGTCTGAATACCAAGGTCCAAAGAAGAGAGTGATGTCTGTGGGGGACATAGGGGACCTGGATGTTGGGGTCCTTTGCCCCCTGGGCCCCTCTGGGAAGCCTGGGCTGAGGCCCTGGGCAGTAGGCGTTCTCCCGGAAACACCCGGGAGCCGGTTTTTCAAGACTGAATCAGAGGCCTCCCCCTCCCTCCTCCTCTCCGAAGCAATATCCTACTGGAAAGGGGAGGCTGGGTGTGGTGTCCCCCCCTCCCCCAGTTTATGTCAGCCCCCAGGAACCCCCTCCCCTGCTTCCTGCTGCCCCCACTGCACTTCTGCGTGGTTGTGGCGTTGCTAAGTTTCAGGCCCTTCCCAGGGAAGAGAGGGTGGGAATGCTGGGATTCCAGCCAATGTGCTTGGCGCCCAAGCTGACGCTCTTTTCCTCCATCCCTATGTTCAGGTTTGAGGGGAGACCGGGAACGTAGGGAGGGGGTGGCCGTTAGCAGCTCCATGGCAGGCATGTTCCGAGGATAGGAGGGCTCAGAGTAGGCGGGATGAGGGCATAAGGCACATCCATTCATTCTACACTTACTGAGCACCTACCATGTGCCAGGCACTGTTGTTGGGACAGAGAACACAATAGTGAACAAAACTCCCAGCTCTGTGGGAGCTGTCATTCTCGTGGACACAACCAAGTTAACAAGGAAATAAAGATCCTGCAGACGGGAGAAGTGCTCCGTGCTATGAATAAAAGTGCTATGAATAAAATATGAGGGGGTGGCTTGGTAGAATCTGTTGGGCAAGGCGGGGGGGGGGGGCTCTTGGAGGAGGTGACTTCAGAGACAGGGTCTGAATGACAAAAAGTAGGCAGCCATGGGAAGATCGGGCAGGGGGCACGGCCAGGGCAAAGGCTCTGAGGCTAGACCGAGCTTGGACTAGTGTGGCTGGGGCACGGGATAAGGCCACAGTGGCAGTTCCGCAGGGGTCTGTGGCTCATATTAAGGAGCTCAGAGCTTTTCCCCTGTGAGGTGGGAACCTGTTGTAAAATTGGAAGCCGGGTAGTGACGCGATCTGGTTTACGTTTTAAAATAGAGACACGAAGTTAAATAGCAGCCTAAGACTGGAAGACAAGAGTTCTGCCAGGGCAACGTGTAATTAAGTTCATGGGCCTGAGCTGTCTGGACCACAGGGGCGGTTCCTACACGCTGGGGCAAGCCAGGGAGGCTGCCTGGAGGAGGTGGCTTAGCATAGGCCTCGGCAGGCAGGCAGGCAGAGAGGACTGGGATGTTCCCGGGCAGGGCAGGGGAGGAGGCAATAATCATAATGACAATCATAGTAACAGTTTCCTTAAATTGAATGTCAGGCAAAATGCTTGTTGATGCTAATCAGGTTGTATGCGTGATCTCTTTGGACTCCCATAAGCACCTTGAGAAACAGGAATTCTACCCATTTTTTCGGATGAGAAAACTGAGGCCCCATCACATGAAGTGACTTACTTGCCCACGGCCACACAGCTGGTAAGTGGCAGGGGTGGGATCTGAACCCAGGCCATCCTGCCTCTTGTAGCCTGGAAGGCAACTTCATTAATCACTCACTTTCTTCACCGCCACTATTCCCTCCTCACAGGTGAGGCCATGGAAACTAGCCTGAACCAGGGCAGCAAACGTAGGCAGAGTGAGGAGGCTGGGAACTGGTGATCTGGATGTGGGGGCCCTGGGAAAAGGGGGAAGTTTGAATCTTAGCAACTGACTGAAAGATGGTGGGACAGATGGAACCAGTAGGAAAAATCACCCTTTATGGAACCCTTATTGTGCGCCCACATGCGTGATTTCCTTGGAGCTCAGAGAAGTTAAGACACTTGCCCAGGGTCACACAGCTAGTAAGTGGAAAAGCCAGGTTCCAGACGCATGTTCTCAGCCTCCTGCTAAAATGTATGAGGAGCAGCAGAAGGAGAACCAGGGGAGGGGATGATGAGGATTCGTGGTGGTTTTGTTTGTTTAAGCATCATCGAGTGTGATGAAATACCTTCATACCCCGAGGCAAAAGTTTTGGTTCATTCAGAATTTTCTTTTTTGTCAAATGTTCTGTGAGCGCCTTCTGCGATGGGTGCTGGAGATAGAGAGACGGATAACCGAAGAAAGGCTGGTCTCTTGGGCGCCTGGGTGGCTCGGTCAGTTAAGCGTCCCACTTCGGCTCAGGTCGTGATCTCACGGTTCATGAGTTCGAGCCCCACATCGGGCTCTGCACTGACAGCTCGGAGCCTGGAGCCTGCTTCAGATTCCGTGTCTCCCTCTCTCTCTGCCCCTGCCCCGCTTGTGCTCTGTCACTCTCTGTCTCTCAAAAATAAATAAAAACATTAAAAAAAAATTAAAGAAAAAAAGAAAAGATCGGTCACTTGAAATGTCTAAGGAGTGCCCGCAAATCAAGAAGAAAAAAGATAGGCATTATGATAAAAAACAAACTGAATGCAATTTTCAAAAGCGGGCAAAGACTTAAACAGGCAGTTTGCAAGAGGACAAATCCAACCAGTTCATGAACGTGTTAACAGTTGTTCGGCATCACTGATGATGAAGGGAGTAAAAACGAAACTGCGATGAAAGGTGAGGGAGACACGCTCCGTGTCTGTGTGGCCGGATGGAGCACCTCCCCTGCACCCAGCACCATGCTGGGAAGTGAGGGCTGAGGATCACAGAGGTGGGGCTTGCGTGTTTGCTGGGGAGACAGTACCCCCTCGAGGGCAGGGACTACAGAGCCAGGCACGGGGGACTGGTGGGCTAATGACTATCAGGATCATTCCTTCATCCATCCCTTCATTCATTCGACAAATGCGTACTGAGCACCTGCTACACCCCCGGGCACTGTTTTCTGTGCTAAGAATATAGGGATGAGCAAGGCAGACAGAATGCCTTGCCCTTTCCCAAAACAGTGAACGAGAACAGTGGATGAAATCTACATCCCACCTGAAAGAGGTGTGACAGTCTCTGTGTGGATGCCACGGGGCGCAGTCAAGTGCAAAAGCTCGGACACTCGATTGTACCTGGTGTGTTAGAGGGGCAGGGACCGGGCCCGTGTGCCTGGGAGGACCGAGCAAGGGGGAGAGCGGGAGAAGGTGGGGGCAGGGAGGCGATGGGGGCAGGTCTTTTGGGGCGTGTGGGTGGAGGGGAGGACGGTGACTTTTACTGTGAATGAGGTGGGAGCCCCGGGAGGGGTCGAAGCAGAGGACAGAGGTGAGATGGGACTTGTGTTTTACAGGATCATTCTGGCTGCCGTGTTGACCGGAGACCGTGGAGGGTGAGGGCAGAAGCCGGGAGACTCGGAGGAGGCAACCGCACTAGTGTAGGTGAGAGATGATGGGGCTGGACAGGTGCCCCTAGAGGAGGCGGTGGAGAGCAGACGAATGAATGCGGGAGCGAATGAACGGCTGCGTGAGTGTGAGTGCAGCGCACTGGGCTTGGCGGAATCCGGGAGGGCTCCCTGGAAGAGGAGAGTTGAAGGGAGGGAG
Organism: Herpailurus yagouaroundi; assembly: GCF_014898765.1. Classification (NCBI taxonomy): domain Eukaryota; kingdom Metazoa; phylum Chordata; class Mammalia; order Carnivora; family Felidae; genus Herpailurus; species Herpailurus yagouaroundi. Next base: position 5,207,571 of record NW_024412431.1, on the reverse strand, counting down.
AGGGAAGTCCCCTTTACACAGAAGAATATCGTTTGGCATGATGTGATCCTCAGCACAGCCTGGCCAGGTGAGTGTCCCCGTCTGCAGAACGGGCATCCGAGGCCCAGGGAGAGCGAGTGGCCTAGGAAACCACTTTGCACGTGGGGGGCAGACAGACCCGAGAGTGCTGCCGGCTTCTGTGGCTTAGGGTGCGTGGCTTGAAAATGAAACCTGACCTCCTTCCCATTCTGGGAAGCCGGCATGGTTGACCCCTCCTACGCCCAGCACTTCTTTAACGCCCCCCCCCCCCTTCACGCATCACTCTCTCTGTTCCAGTTACACTGGCCCCTTGCTGCTCTGTGAGCAGAGTCCGCGAGTCTGCTCAGAGCCCTCCCGCGGCTGCCCCCTCGCCCAGAGCGAAAGCCTAAGTCCTGCCTGGGCCCTCAGGGCCCTGCCCGCTCTGCCCTATCCCTCCCTGCCCTCACCTCCTCCTGCTGTCCCCCTCACCACTCTGTTCCAACCGTGCAGGCCCACTTGCTGTCCCTCAAACACATGCCAAGCGTGTCCCCATCTCAGGGCCTTTGCACTGGCGGTTCCCTCTGCCTGGAGCTGTCTTGCCTCACGTCATTATATGGAGGCTTCTTCCTGTCATTCAAGTCTCAAGTTCAGCTTCACCTGCTCAGAGAGGCCCTCCTTGATTTTGTCGGTAGAAGCACTTGTCTTGTTTTATTGTCTTCGTTGCACCTTTAGAAATTATACTAGGCTTTTACACATTGGCTTGCTCGCTGCGCATTTCCTCTGGACTGTATGCTTCGGAAAAGCGTGAACAGAACCCCAGCTGGCGTATATGGCACCCAGGAGAGAGTTAGAAAGAGGCAGGCCTTCCTCCCAGCAAACACATCAGCTTGGCACGTAGCTCGACGAGCCAGAGCAGAGGCTGAGTTTCAGTCCCACTCGCCACCTTGGTCGGGTGCTTTTGCACAGTGAACAACTTGTGGAACTGCATACAGTGCCCCTAGTCAGGGACCTTGGTCATCTTACTGAAGGCAGTATCTAAAATGGTGCATGGTGTATAGTACGTATGCGAAAGATACTTATTTGAAAGGAGGGTGGGAGAGAGAAACTGAGAGAATAGCAGTAGGAGAAAGAAAGAAAGAAAGTGTATCAGGACAAGTTTTGCTACAGTAACCGACAACCTCCAAAATCTTAGTGGCTGTATTCCACAAAGGTTTATTTTTTTAGTCCTGCTACGTCTCCATTGCAGCTCAGTAGGGGGTTCCATTAGTCGTAGTCCGTTGTCACTTGGGGCCAGGCTGATGGCGCTGCCACCTGGACAAATGTGTCAGGTCACCCTGCCTGGGAGATGCAGACCCCCCGGAGGCTCTTGATCTAGTACTGAAATGCTTCAGCCCAGAAATGCCATGTGTCCCCTCCTGCCACAGCTCATTGGCCAGAACTAGTCATATGCCTGCCCAGTCACAGGGAGGTCAGTAAACGTCACCTGGCTGTGTGCTTTGAAGGGAGAGTCAGAAACTTTTTGTGCACGGCACCAGTGACTGCAACCAGTAGAAAAAGAAGGAGAAACTGGAGGCACCTGGGCGGCTCAGTCAGTGAAGCATCTGCCTCTTGATTTCAGCTCAGGTCTTGATCTCAGGGTCGTGGGCTCAAGCCCCGTGTTGGGCTCCGCACTCGGCATGAAACCTACTTTAAAAAAATAATAATGAATAAATACCTAGAAGAATGAAGAGAAACGTAACCGCTTTGAGCCTCCACTTTCTCGTTAAGTGGGCGTATTCGTAGCAAAATATTGTCCCCATATCACGACGTCGTGTGAGGATTAAGTAAGGTCACAGAGCACTTTGCACGGGGTCGTAGTAGGTGTTAGCTGCTGTGGTTACTTCTGTACCAGTACATAAACGCTGGGAGTGGGTTTTGAACCGAGGCCAGTCTGTTCATCGGGTCAGCAGTGTGCTCCTAGTGGGGGAGAGGCGACCCGAGGCCACCGCCCAGGCCCTGAGCCCGCTTTCCCGCCCTGCAGATCTCCTGAGTGTGCCCCCTGCTTCTCACCGCCCATGCCGCTGGGACTGGGGCGGCGGAAAAAGGCGCCGCCTCTGGTGGAGAATGAGGAGGCCGAGCCAGGCCGTGGGGGGCTGGGCGTGGGGGAGCCGGGGCCCCTGGGTGGGGGTGGGGCGGGGGGGCCCCAAATGGGGTTGCCCCCCCCTCCCCCGGCCCTGCGGCCCCGCCTCGTGTTCCACACCCAGCTGGCCCACGGCAGTCCCACTGGCCGCATCGAGGGTTTCACCAACGTCAAGGAGCTGTATGGCAAGATCGCCGAGGCCTTCCGGCTGCCGGCTGCCGAGGTACCCACCGGGGAGCCGGGCACCAGGGTCCCTGACGGCGGGCTGAGGCCTGGGCGTGCGTCCTGTCCATGAGCCGCGGCTCAGTTGCTGAAGGTGCATACGCCGACACCAGCTCCCTACTGGAGGAACTGGTGGGGTCACACTGGGTGCTGAGTTCCCATCAGTCATTAGGGTGCCTGCACCCCAGCAAACTGTGGGGAACTGGAGAGTAGGGCTGGATGCTACCTTCCCATGATGCATCGGGAGGCCTGTGCCCCAGTTGATTATGGGGTCTGGCGGTCAGATGTGAGGTTCGTTTCTCTGGGATGCATTGGGAGGCCTGACCCCAAGGACTTGGGGGGCTGAAGGCAGGAGGACAAGAAGGGCCGCAGTGGGACTGAGCAGGAAGTAGATGCAGGGGTCTCAGTAGGGGTGGCAGGTATTCTGTGCCCCTTCATTCATTCCACAAGCCCTTTACTGAGCACCCACTGTGTGCCAGGCTCTGTGCCCTGGAACCAGCAGAGAGTTTTTGCTAGGACAGAAATCCCGGCTCTAGAAGAGCTGCATCCCAGTGGAGGCCAGTCTGGGGGTGGTCAGGCCCCGGGGTGGGGACCCCCAGCCCTTTCCCAGCTCCCTTTATCCCCCCGGGTTACGGTTAGCAAAGGGCGAGGGATGAAGGTGAGGGTTGAGTGTCTCCCCCCATGCAGGTGATGTTCTGTACCCTCAACACCCACAAAGTGGACATGGACAAACTCTTGGGGGGCCAGATCGGGCTGGAAGACTTCATCTTCGCCCACATCAAGGGGCAGCGCAAGGAGGTAGAGGTGTTCAAGTCCGAGGAGGCGCTGGGACTCACCATTACCGACAATGGGGCCGGCTATGCCTTCATCAAGGTGCCTGGGGTGGATGGGGAGACCTGGGTCCTAAGGGTAAAGATTGGCCGTAGGACCCAAGGGCCGAGCCAAGGGGACTCACGGCTCCTTTCCCCACAGCGCATTAAGGAGGGAAGCGTGATCGACCACATCCAGCTCATCAGCGTGGGGGACATGATTGAGGCCATCAACGGGCAGAGCCTGCTGGGCTGCCGCCACTACGAGGTGGCCCGTCTGCTCAAGGAGTTACCCCGAGGCCGCACCTTCACGCTGAAGCTCACAGAGCCCCGCAAAGCTTTTGGTGAGGGGGCTGCCCCCCCCCAACCCCTGTCCTTGCCCTATTCTCTTGGGTTCAGGCTACAGTGGCAGGGAGGCACCAGCAGGTGGCGCCCAAACCCAGCCAGCTGCGGTGGAATGGAGGGGTAGCCCCGCCCTGCCCTGGGGAGGGGTGCTGGCTCTCTGCCCAGCCCCGGAGGGCCAGAGCAAGGAGGAAGTTGCCCCCGCACCCAGCTTCCCGGAACCATTAGCCCAGCCAAGCGCCCCCAACCCTGGCGAGCCCCCCCAGCCTGGAGAGGCCAGGGTTGGCTGCCCTGTGCCAGTACCCCCTCTTTTCCGTCTGGCTTCACTAACTCTCTGGAATGGGCCTGAGGCCCCCGAGGTTGGGGGTGGGGGACTCTCAAATGCTTCCCCCGGCAGACAGGGCTGGTCCTTGGCCCAGCAGCTATATCTCCTTGGCCTTGGGGAGAGCAGCTCAAGACCCAGGCCCCACCCCCTTCCTGTCCCTCTTGCCCTGGGAACAGGGCCCCCTTGTATCTCCCCTCCAGCCTTTTCCATTCTCAGCCCCTGGCTGTCCCTCCCCAGTCCATGCCAAGCCTGAGTCGGGAGTCCTGCCCTCCTGGGGTCACCTCAGGCCCCATCTCCCCAGAGCCTGCAGAAGCTTCAAGAAGGTAGAAGAGGGTAACCGAGGCCAGGATGCCTGGGGTCCTGCCCAGGGCATGCTGGAATTGGGCTTCCCCAACCCTCACTCACCCCTCGGCTGCCTCCCACAGACATGATCAGCGTACGCTCAGGGGGTGGCCGCCCTGGCTCTGGCCCCCAGCTGGGCACTGGCCGAGGGACCCTCCGGCTCAGATCCCGCGGCCCCGCCACAGTAGAGGATGTGGTGAGTGCTCTAGCCCAGCCCGCTCCCTCCTTCCCCGCGCACCCATAGGTGGCCGCATCCTTTGTTAGCTGAGGACCTCGGAGCACTAGATGTATCATCTACCTCTGCCACATCCCAGCTCTGGGACTTTTGCTGGGCAAGTGGGCCCCAGTTTCCTTGTGTGTAAAATGGGACGATAACACCCAGGGTTGTGGTGAGGATGAGCTGTGGCTTAATACACGGGAAGTGGTGAAAAGATCATGCGGCACTCAGTAAGTACGATGGCAAACGTATTCACATCACTGTGGTGTCGCTGTCTCTCCTACCCACCCCCCAGCCCTCAGCCTTTGAGGAGAAGGCCATTGAGAAGGTAGATGACCTTCTGGAGAGTTACATGGGCATCCGGGACACGGAGTTGGGTGAGTGGGGACACCTGGATCTGGGGATGGGTGCGAGTTTGGGGGAGGGGCTTCTAGGTCCTGCGGGGCTGGGTGTCTCCTGGGTACCTCTGCCATCTGTGCTTCCATTCCGCCCCCTACCCTTGTCCAGCGGCCACCATGGTGGAGCTCGGAAAGGACAAGAGGAACCCGGATGAGCTGGCGGAGGCCCTGGACGAACGGCTGGGTGACTTTGCCTTCCCTGATGAGTTTGTCTTTGACGTCTGGGGTGCCATTGGGGATGCCAAGGTCGGCCGCTTCTAGGCCTCCCTCCAGACCTCTCAGTGACCTGGCTCCGCTTGGTGGGAGCCCCCTATGGGAGGGACACCGTGGCCTGGACCCCAGCATCCGGCTTGGACCTGGCTCAGCAGCCCGAGGATGATGCAGAGTGGAGGTGGGGCCAGGCCCCTGCCCCACTCCAATCGGTACCACCCCTCCCCAGCTCCCGCCCTGGGTGGGGTCCCCGGTCCCCCCCTTGCCCTGTTCCCCACCTACCTCAGCCGGGCCGGGCGCGGGGAGGGACCAGCCAGATTGGGCGTCCACCCCCCGCCCGCAACACTTTCCGCATCAGCTGCCAAACTGGTCCCTCTGTCTCCCTGGGGCCTGTTTTGGGGGTCGTGACCTCCCTAGTTTCCTGCTGCAGGGAATGCAGAAGGGGGGCATCCCCCCTCAGCAAATGCAACAATGCCCCCCCCCCCCGGCCCCCCCCCCCCCAGAGGAACCCCCTCGCTGTGGAGTCTGTTACCTCTGCATTTGAAATACTAGTCTGCTGTGAACCCCCCAACCTCCCTCCCTCCCCTGCCCCCTGTGTCTCCCTCAGCCCAGCCCCGGACAGAAGGGGCAGGAGGGAGGATGGCGGTGGGCTTTTGTATCTGAACTTGCTGTCTTGAACATAAAGAATCTATCTGCCGTTGGACCTGTGTGGCGGCTTCGGGGTGGGACAAGGGGGAGAGCCAAGGCTGGGAAAGAATGTAGCAGCTGAAATCCATCCCCTTCAGGCTCCAAATTGAATTAGGAGCCTGCCTGGGCCACCCTCCCCCCGCCCCCCACACCCGTTCTGCCTGACGAGGTTTCTGGCCGTGGGCCACCAGGCTTCCTGTCAAAGGCCGGAGCTTCTCGGCCTACTGGGGTTCAAGTCTTGCTCCCTCTTGAACGAAGCTCCCGCCACCTCAAGCCTGAGGCGAGCCGTGGGCGCAAGACCGGGCTACAGCCCGTCCCAGCCCGGGGCCGTGGGGAGCACCAGGGCCCAGAGGGGTGTGGAAGCCTGGCTTGGGAAAAGAAAGATGGCGGGCCCAAGATGGAGGCCCGCCAGGGCAAATGCTGTGGGCAGGAGCCCTGCCCCCCCCAAGACCGAGGGGAGCAGTCACGACGGAGCCCCCACTCCTGCCCGCTCTGGACGTGTGGGGTCCGCTGGCGTCCACGGTGCACCATGTTTTGCACTGGACATAAACCCCGCGTGCTTGTTTTGACAACCCACTTCATCCTCAAGGATTTGAGTGGGGATCAAGGAAGGGGGGTGGGACCCTGGCCAGACCTGGAGGGAAGGGCAGGAATTGAAGCAAGGGGGGCCAGGCCAGAGGTCCCGGCAGGAATGTGTGAGCTCAGCCCGCTCCCCTCTTCCATCCCTTTTTCCAACAAGAGGGTGAGGGGCCTGCCCGGGAAAGGGCAGCTGGGAGGACCGGCTGGGCCTGGGGTGTGCATGCGGCCCGCAGTTGTGTTCTTGGGGTGGGACGCAGACGGCTGATGTTGGGGTCCCAACACCCACGGGTGCCCCCTGCGTCCGTGCTGGTAAACAGCTCGGGTCGCGCCTCCGTGTTTCGAGAGTACGACTGTGTCTCTCGGGGAGTTGGCCGTCTGTGACTCTGCTGAGGGAAGAACGTTGACTGTCTCCGTGTTCCCGGGTGTCTGTGGGTGTAACTGGCGGCACCTCTGTGTGGAGGGCGGCCGAGGAGGCGCATCTCGACGTGGCCGAGGCCGCGAGCAAGTGAGGGTGTCCCTGTGCTTTTCTGTTTGCGGGGTAGGTGTTGACCAGCTAGATCCCAGGATGTCCAGGAGGTGCAACCTATTGTGTCTTGGGTGCGTGCAGTGTACCTGTGGGCCCGTCTCGGACTGTGAGGGGGTGTCTCCGGGTGATACAGACTGTGGCTGTCTCAGTGCTGAGACTGGGTCCCGCAGCGCTAAGGGGCCTGCGTTTCAGCGCGTTGGGAGAAGTCTGAGCCAGTGACTGTCGGGGCATCTCTGGGGGTGACACTGTCTCAGTGAGTTCACGGGTAGGACGACAGGTGACCCCAAGGCTTTCAGGAACGTGGCTGCTGCTGTGCTGGGGACAGAGTTGACAGTATCTGATCTCAGGGTGTTAAGGGATATGATTGTGTTGTTTTAGGATGGGAGACTGTGTGTGTGTGTGTGTGTGTCCCCTGCTTCTCAGGGCAGGAGGGGAGGTCGCCGTCATGTGTCCACAGGTGGCTTGGGACTTGTGAGTCCCAGGAGATGGTCCCCTGGTCACCAGGCGTCTTGGTTCCCCAGCCCGCCTTCAGCCTCCCCCACCCCCCCTCCCATGACTCGCCCGCTGGCCCTGGCTTGGGCTTTAAGCCCCTGTGTAAATAGTGGGCGGGTCTCCAGGCCAGGCTGGGCCTGATCCAAGCTGGTCTGCCCGAGGCATTGCCCGCCACCCCCACCCCCACCCCCACCCCCACCGCCCCAGCATCCATGAAGGCTTTGGCAGGACAGGAGGGTGTTGCTGCCTCCCAGCAGTGCTAGCCCCCACAACCTGGCCGTCTCCACGGAGGCAGTGGCACCCCCTGCAGCCGCCCCAGCCCGCCCTGGGCGATGCTCACATTTTCCAGTGTTTAGATTTTATCCACTTTATTAATGAGGCAGGCAAAAGGCCCGCGCCTGGGGGCGGGGGGGGGGGGGGAGGGTGGAGAGGGCTATTCCCGCCCTGCCAGGGGGAGGGAGTCATGGGGGACCAGGCCAGCTCCCCGGGAGCCCCCTTCCTGGTGGGGCAGCTGGGGTTCTGAGTGGCCGCTGCCCGTCGCCAGGAGCAGAGACAGAGGTCACTGTCACCCCAGGCTCCCTGCGGGCACGAGATGGGACGGCTGAGCTGGGGAGATGGGGTGGTCGGAGAGGCCCCTGGAGGCCGGAGAGGGCAGCGGGAGGAGGCCAGGAGCTGAGGAGCCGCCCTAGGAGGGAGGGAGAGGGAGCGGCCTGCCTTCCTGCCTGCTTGCCGGAGAGCTCTGGTGCGCAGAGCTCTGGGGCGGCGCGTGCAGCCGGCAGCAGGCTATGGGGGCCTGGAGGCCCAAGCTGAGTGGGTAAGAAAAGGGGGGCAAGAGTGTCCCTGGTGGGGGAGGGGGGCTTGGAAGGATGGGGCCGTGGCTACCTCAGTCTCTCTGTCCCATGTTCTTGACTCTCGGCCCCGTCGGCCTGTCCCTGTCCGTCTTCCCATCTGTCCATCCACCCTTCCCACCTGGCCAGCAGGCAGTTCTGCCCTCTCAGCCCTCACCACCAGGGCATCCAGAGATGGCTGGTGCTGGGTCCGCCTTGAGGCCTTCGGGGCAGGGACGTGGAGCTGGCAGGAACGGCACCGTGGGGCATCTGGGTGGCTGTGGTCAGGGGTAGGGCCGGGGTGACCCAGTAACAGGTCTCTGAGGTTGCAGTGTGGGGGACAGGGACTGTAGGGACAGAGACGTGGCCTTGGGGAAAAGGACGACGCGGGGGGGAGAGATGTGCGCCTGGCGGCAGAGGCGGGGCTGTGAGCATCAAACGTGGGACTGGACCAAAGGTGACCTGGTGATCGTCAGGAAAGGGCAGTGAGGGCAGGTGGGCCCTGGGGTCAGAAATGGGTCAGTGGGCATCGGACCGAGCCAGAGGCCGGGAATTGGCCGTGGTGTAGAAACGGGAGGTGGGTGCCAGCGGTGGATCTGTGAGGCCCAGAGGTGGGGACGGGGACACGGACCCGGAGGAACCGGGGTGGACAGAGCAGGCGGGGAGCAAGAGACGGGCTGATGGGGCCGAGGAGGAGAAAGGGTCGGGAATGGGGCGGTCGTGGGCACCTGGAGTTGCCACGGGCAGCGGGTGCACGGGAAAATGCCAGTGGCCTCAAACGGGTCCCGACGATCTGAGGTGGGGCCACCCGCTAGGCTCAGCTTGACGATGGCCGTTGCTCTCCTGGCCGGCCTCACCGTGCCCTCCTCTCCTCTCCCCAGCCCCACCCCCGGCACCTGACATGAGTCTCTGCGGGCCCCTCAACCTGAGCCTGGCAGGCGAGGCGACCATGTGTGCGGAGCCCGGGGCCCCCAACGCGTCGGCCGGGCGGGCGGGCGCCTCGCCGGCGCTGCCCATCTTCTCCATGACGCTGGGCGCCGTGTCCAACGTGCTGGCGCTGGCGCTGCTGGCGCAGGCCGCGGGCCGCCTGCGGCGCCGCCGCTCGGCTGCCACCTTCCTGCTGTTCGCCGCCAGCCTTCTGGCCACCGACCTGGCGGGCCACGTCATCCCCGGAGCCCTGGTGCTGCGCCTGTACGCGGCGGGCCGCTCGCCGGCCGGCGGCGCCTGCCACTTCCTGGGCGGCTGCATGGTGTTCTTCGGCCTGTGCCCGCTGCTGCTGGGCTGCGGCATGGCCGTGGAGCGCTGCGTGGGCGTCACGCGGCCGCTACTGCACGCGGCGCGCGTCTCGGCGGCCCGCGCGCGCCTGGCGCTGGCCGCGCTGGCCGCCGTGGCTTTGGCGGTGGCGCTGCTGCCGCTGGCGCGAGTGGGCCGCTACGAGCTGCAGTACCCGGGCACGTGGTGCTTCATCGGCCTGGGCCCGGCGGGCGGCTGGCGCCAGGCGCTGCTCCCCGGCCTCTTCGCCGGCCTCGGTCTGGCCGCTCTGCTCGCCGCGCTCGTGTGCAACACGCTCAGCGGCCTGGCCTTGCTGCGCGCCCGCTGGCGCCGCCGCTCTCGACGGCGTCCTCCGGCGAGTGGCCCCGACAGCCGCCGTCGCTGGGGGGCGCGCGCGCCCCGCTCGGCCTCCGCCTCGTCCGCCTCGTCCGTAGCTTCGGCCGCCGGCGGCTCCCCGGGCCGCGGCTCAGCGCGCAGAGCCCGCGCTCACGATGTGGAGATGGTGGGCCAGCTCGTGGGCATCATGGCGGTGTCGTGCATCTGCTGGAGCCCGCTGCTGGTGAGGGGCGCACACGCCCCTCCGGCCGGGCTCCTTCCGGGGGGCGCCACCGCCCCCCCCGCCATGCCTCCCACCCTGTTCCATCCTAGGATCCCTGGGTTCTCTCTGCGTCCTCCAACCGCGGTCCCACCCCCTCGAGGCTCCACGTGTCACGCAGCCCGCCCTTTGGTCCCTCCCTCTCATCTCCCACCCCTCCACCCAGTCCCCTGGTCTTTCTCCTGCCTGGGGTCTTTGCAGTTCACCCTACCCACTCGGGCCTCCTCCCCAGCCCCCTTCCGTCACCACGCCGCCCCGTTTCTCTCCCCCTTCGGTCCCCTGTCTTTCGGGATACCTGGGACTTCTCTCCTTTTTTTGCTCGAGCCGCCACTCGCTGAAGGCCTTTGCTTCTGCCACACCTTCTCCCTCCTTCCGGAGCTCCTTCCCACCAGGACTCCCATTTACCCTCCCGGTGAGCCTCTGCTCCTCTTCACAGCCCCCTTACTTTCCAGCCACGCTTCATCCATCCCAGCCCCACCCTTGGCCAGCCCCCTTCTCTCACACCTGCCCCACTGCTCACACCGGCTTCTCCCGCAGGTGTTAGTGGTGCTGGCTGTCGGGGGCTGGGGCTCCGGCCCCCTGCAGCGGCCGCTGTTTTTGGCTGTGCGCCTCGCTTCGTGGAACCAGATCCTGGACCCCTGGGTGTACATCCTGCTGCGCCAGGCCGTGCTGCGCCAACTGCTTCGCCTCCTGCCCCCGAGGGCCGGCGCCAAGGGCAGCCCTGCGAGGCTGGGCCTAACCAAGAGCGCCTGGGAGGCCAGCTCGCTGCGCAGCTCCAGGCACAGTAGCCTCAGCCACCTCTAGGCGCGCCAACAGCCCCAGCGGCTGAGTCAGACCATCCCGGGCCGGGCCCAGGTGGGTCCGCAGCGCTGAGCCCTCGGGGGAATAAAGCCATGTTGCGGACATGCGCAGGGCATGTGTCCGGTCGGGGCTGCAGCGCCCCTGTGACCGCGCGGGGGTGACAGAGGCGCCGCATGAACCTTCGGGGTGTGCAGTTCTGGGACTTGCCAGGCAGAGGCGCAGACACGCCAGACGCGGAGTTAGAGCTGCCGGAGCATGCGCAGAAAGCCGCGGCCGCAGCCCGAGGGCCCGGGCTCCCGTCTGGAGCAGAGCGGCTGGCCGACCCAGAGCCGCCAGGGGCGCTTTTTGTCCTGCCACCGCCTGGACTGACCCCAGCAACAATTCTCTCATTGTGACCCTGAGCTCCCCCAACACACCCTCAAGGCCCTGCCCCCAATCCACGCCCCATCAGGGCCTCCAAACTCCAAAGTCCCTAAACACAGCTCCGAGCCATGTCTGTCCCATCCCGGCCAACGCACGATCCCCACTATAATAGCCCAGAGTCCCCACCTTCCCTTAACCCTCATCAAGCGAGCCCCATGCAAACTCAGGGCATCTCCCCGTCACTCTTTATGCCACTGGCCACCCATCGGATCTGCCCCCCACAACTCTCCCCGCTTCCAAGCACACCCCTCTCCCCCACCCCCGCCCCATGCCAACATTACTGCACACATTAGGAGCCAGAGGATGCGTGGGTGGGGCAAACCCCAAAGGCCTTTTTAAAAACTACTAAGAGCTTGGTCAGGGCAGGGGCAGGGGCAGGGGCAGGGGAGAGGGCTAGCAGCCCCCGGCCACGAAGTCGAAGTCCCGGAAGGCTGCCTGCTCAGTGGCCGTGAGGGGCCGCGCGTCGCGGGGCGGGCTCAGCGTGGGGGCCTCCCCTGTGAATTCCTCATCGAAGTTGCTGACATCCGTGCGGCCTGACAGCGTGGGCACGAAGGGAGGTGGCAAGCGCCGGGCCAGCAGAGTGTCCCAGCCCAGTGTCTGCAGGGGCGGAGGAGAGACAGGAGTCAGCAGGAGAGGCTGGGGAGCAGACTGCCCGAGCGACCAGCCCCTGTGCCCTGACCAGCCCTGCATCTGGGGGATTGACATTAGGAGTCATAAGATAGAGAGATAAAATGTGATCCTTACTGGCAGCCCAATAAGGGTCACAGTGTGAGCATGGGGAGCCCGGGGGTGGGGGAGAGGAAGCCTGGGTTCACGCAGATGTGCGTGTAGGAGGGTCAGTGGGAGTGGGGGGGGGGGGGGACGGAGGTGACAATGTTGGAGGTGAAGTGACTAGGTCTTGGTACGGGAGAAATGACTAGGTCCTGGGGGACGGGGTGACCAGGTTGACCAGGTCTCTGGTGGGGGGAGGGTTGGCCAGGCACTTGGGGGGACCTTACCCGAAAGAAGGGCTGCTTTTTCACATCCTCTGCGTCCCTCTCGCTGGACCCCAACCTCCGCTCTGGATTCCTCCGCAGCAGCTGGCGGGGGAGGAGAGGTGTCAGTCCTCCCCGTCCCGGCCCCAGAGCCCCTCCCCAGGCCCAAGTCGGGGGCTCCTCACCCTGCGCATGATGCCAATGGCTTCGGCCGACAGGAAGCGTGGGTAGCGAACCTCATCATTGACTATGCTGTCAAATACCTCCTCCTCGTCGTCCCCTGGGAACGGGGACTGGGGACAGGGAGAGCCAGGGTGAATTAGGCCCCTCCTCTGGCCACTGCCCTCCCAGCCCCACCTGAGCCGTCTACTCCCAGCTACTTCTGGGGGCTGACTGATGTGGGAAGGTAAGTACCCCATTTTAGAGATGCAGAAATTGAGGCTAGGGAGGCAAAGCCACCTGCCCCCATCACACAGCACATGGAGGCACAGTATGATTCCCCACCAGCCCTCCCCCGCCCCCCCCTCCCCCTCCCCCCCCCCCTCCCTCTTCCCCCCCCCCCCCTCCTCCCCCCCCTCCCCCAGGCATAAGCAGTTCCCAGTGTGATCCCAGAGTCAGGCAGGGTGGGAGCAGCCTGGGGCCTCACCTCTCCAACCAGCATCTCGTAGAGCAGCACACCCAGCCCCCACCAGTCCACAGCCCTCGTGTAAGATGTGTCTGTCAGCACCTCAGGTGCCAGGAACTCCGGGGTCCCACAAAATGTGCTGGTCCGGTCCCCATAGCCCATCCCTGGGGGCAGTAGGGCCACATGAGGTTTCGGGTGGGGGTCCCAGCTACGGGTGGGGGTCCCAGCTATGGGTGGGGGTCCCAGCGGTAGCCCAGCCCGGCCCAGCATGGGGTGGCCTAGCCAGTCAGCCCCACCCCAGCGTTAGGGTTGGAGGTGGCCCAGGTGGGGTTGGGGACTCCATTCCCTCCCCACTCTGTCTCATCCCCAAAGGCCAGCCCTTCAAATCCCAGCCCCGCCCCTCACCCTCCTTGCAGAGGCCAAAGTCTGCGATCTTGACATAGCCCTCGGTGTCCAGGAGCAAATTGTCCAACTTCAGGTCCCTGTGATGGGTTGGGGGGACGTAAAGAGGGATGAGTGGGGGTCTGGGCCCTGCCTGAAGCCTGAGGGCCCCCCGTGGGCAGAGCGTGTGTACAGGAGCACACGCACACACGGGCACACACCTGTAGACGATCTTGTGTTCGTGCAGGAACTGCAGCCCCAGCACCACACAGGCCGAATAAAAGCTGCAGAGAGAGGATCCTGTGACGGGGCCAGGCCTCCCGGCAAGGAAGGCAGGCCACAGAAACCCGGCTCTCACGTCCCCCAAAGCCCCCCAGCTCCCCAGGACTCCAGGAGGTTGGGGGAAGAAGGCAGGGGCCAAAGGGTGGAGGGTAGGAAGAGGGCCGCCACAGCCTCTCCGGGGGCGGGGCGCGGGGTGGGGGCGGGGGGCTCACACAGCGCGGGGCTCAGAGAACACGTCACTGTGGATGTGCAGCATCAGATCCCCGCCGGCTGAGTACTCCATCACGAAGCACACGTGCTCTGGCGTCTGGAAACAGCCGAACAGGTTCACCAGGAAGGGATGTGCTGCTCTGGTCACCGCCGCCAAGATCCGCTTCTCGCACATCAGGCTGGGCAGGGTTGCAGGCAGGGGTCAGAGACCACAGCAGCCCCCCACCCCCCAGCCCCACACTCCCCGGAGTCCTCAGCCATCACCTATTTGCTGGGGGCCTCGAATGGCTGTGCAACCTGAGGCAAGTTGCTTAATATTTCTGAACCTCAGCGGCCAAACAAGCACCCAGAATCCATCTATCATCCTAGTAACAGCGCCCCCCCCCACCGCCCTGCCAGACATCCCTTTAGGGAACAGCCAGGGTGGGCTAATTGGAGCACCCCATTTTCCTGGCCAGGAATTGGTTCGGGAATGGTCGAGCCAAGCTAGTGGGGCTCAACCTCAGGATTGCTGCTGGAATTATTAAGGAAGAAGGGCTAAAACTGGTAGATGAACCTTAAATTGCTGTGGTAGGGGGCTCTCTCTGCCCCCAGTGAAATGACTGCAAGCAAAGCCCACAAAGAGGAAAGAGGACAGCGAGACGTCATCTGAGCAACTGGATACAGCCATGCCTGAAGGCAACGCACCCCTACACTTTTCTGATCCAGAGCAATAAATTCCTCTTTTGCTTAAGGCTGTCTGAGTTGGGTTCCTGATTAACAAAAAAAAAAAATGTCAGGAAGATTAGGGACAATCAGGGTCTCTCTTGGGCATTTTTACAGGGGGAGCAGATACTGTGTAGAATGCTCTAGATGCATCCCCTCACTTAATCTACCTGACAACCCTGCAAGAAAGGCATCATTATCCCCCTTTTATACATGGGGAGGCTGGGGATCAGAAGAGCAAAGTGACTTCTCCCAGGCCTCTAAGCAAATTGGTGGCAGAGGTGGGATTTGGACCCAGGGCCCTAACCCCAAAGCAGGCGCAGTGTAATGGTGCCATTAAGAGTACAGCCTTCAAGGGTGCTTGGGTGACTCAGTCAGTTAAGCATCTGACTCTTGATTTCTGCTCAGGTCATGATCTCATGGTCGTGAGATCGAGCCTCGCATTGGGCCTTCACACTGAGTGTGGAGCCTGCTTGGAATTCCCCTCTCTCTCTCCCAATCTCTCTCAAAATAAAAAAAAAGGAGTGCGGGCTTAAAAGTCCGAGTTCCTAGGTTTGAATCCCTGACCTGCTGCTTACTGGCTTTGTGACCTTGGGCAACTTGCTCGACCTCTGTTATCGGCAGAAGGGGAACAGTAATATTTACCGCATAGGACTGTCATGAGTTACTGGACATAAAGCGCACAGTGGGCACTTTCTAAGAGTTGTTAACATCTTAAGTGCTGGCTTAGTAATAAGTGGCTGTTATAAATCACTGTCACAGCAGCTCCAAAGAGGGGACTGCTCTGTCTCCCACTTCCCAGAAGAAGAGACCAAGGTTCTCAGAGGGCCCCAGCTGGTTCCCCACCTTTCCACCTCATCTCGGGCCACAATGTCGCCTTTCTTCAAAGCCTTGATGGCGAACAGCTCCCCGCTGGGCCGGAACTCAGAGAGCAGTACCTGGAACCACAGTGGACAGCGAGGACCTTCGTGGCCAGCCCGGGAACCCCCAGTTCCCTCAACTCCTTGCCCCCTGCCTCACCTTCCCAAAGTGACCCCGGCCCAGCACTGCCAGGAATTTGAAATCCTCGAGGGTCAGGGGTGACTTCCTCAGAGGGCTGTGGAGAGAAGACAATGGTGGGGACAAGGACGGCAGGCAGGGGTGGCAGGTGGGGAGTGGGGGAGGGGTGTCACCTGCACAGGGCGGGGCCTGGGGTCTCCTGGGTCTCTGAAGGCAGCTCGGGAGCGGTGGTAGTTTCCTGGATCGGGGAGCTCTGCAGCAGAGACAGGGGGTCAGAGGCACCCCATAATATAACTGCACTCTAGTCACCTGACGTCGCCTCTCCTCCCACTCGCCCCCATGCTCACTCCCCTCCTGCCACACTGTCCTGTGCACACACCAGCTCAAGTCCTTTGCCCAGACTATTCCTTCCAACCAGGGTGGGGAGGCCTCTCTTCCCCACCAGCATCTGCACAGCTCCTCCCTTGCCTCCGGGCATTTATCAGGATGTCACCTTAGCAGATGGTCAGCTGGGCAGCATATCAGACAACTCACAGAACCTCCCTCCCCGAGACACACATACTCCCTGTCCCCTTTCTCTGCTTTTTTTCATGCCGTAAATACATTTTATCATTTTGCCTACTCATTGCCTTGATGGGTATGTGCCCTGGGAGCCACTTAATTCTTTACCCCACGTGTGAATGGAACTTTGGAAAGAGTCAAGATCAATACTGCAAATGGGAACATGTTACTACCAGTTCATCATCCTCCACTGCAGACACGGCTGTAAAAATCCAATCAGCACGGATAGGTGTGTGGTGGGAAACACCAGCCTCTCGTGCCCCAGCCCCCCTCCCCGGAACCAGCCACCATGAAGGGATTTCCCGAGTGCCTTTCTAGATAGATTTTCTACAAGCAAACGTTGATGGTAGAGGCTCCATTTTCCTGGCTCCCACGACTGACAATATCCTAATCCGGACGTTCCTACCGGACAACCTGTCTTAGAAGCTATTCTACGCCACTGCACATATGTCACAGCCACGTACTATTCCAACCTGTCATTTATTTAGCACTGGCTCCTACAAACGGACTCTGACGTTTTCACTTCTGCCCACACAAAGCTGCCGCAGTGAACTTCCGGGATGCGCACATGTGTGCACGTCCAGGATTGGAACTCCTGGGTCGAGACGATGTCCCATTTTTAGCGCAGCCGGCTATGCCCTCCCGAGGTGCAACAATTTGCGAGCCTCCCACTGACTGCCTGTTCCCCCGCCTCCTGCCCAGCATTTGGTGGTATAAAACTTTTGGATTTTGTTTTGCCAAACTCATCTCATGGTGCCTGTCATTATATTATTATTATAAATATAATCCAGAAGCATATGTTATTCTTCTTTTTTTTAGGCAACGTGTAAAATGCACTCAAGGGAGCCAGCTCTTACACACACGTGTCCACCTGGGTGCGTGGCACCCAGACCGGGGGTGGGTAAATCATGTTTTGCACCATCTGTGAGCTAAGAATAGCTTTGACGTTTTTAAAGGGGGTGGGGGGTGGAGAATCAAAAGGAGAGTGACATTTTGTGATCTGTGGAAGTGATATGACATTCAAGCTTCAGTGTCCATCAGCGAGGTTGTGCCAGGATCCAGCCACGCCCGTTGGTGTATGGATGTATCATGTGTGGCTGCTTTCTGCAATGGCCCTTTATGGAAAAACTGTGCTGATCTCTGCCCGAGATTAAGACCCACAACATCGCCATGACCCTGACGGGCTCCCTTGTATCTCCCTCCTATCAATAACCGCCTCCCCCCCCGCAACCAGAGAAAACCGCTATCTTGACTTCTGTCCTTGACTTGAGTCTTAAACGTGCTTGGTTTACAGGCCAGTGCACAGAGCACAGCAAGGCGAAGCAACTTGCTGTGGGTCACACAGCTGATAAATAGCAGAGCAGGGACAAGGACCCAGGTGGCCCGGCTCCTGAGCTCATGTTTTTATTCAGGAATAGAGAGTGGGACCCTGCTTCTAGAAGAGATGTGTGACCTAGGGAAGTTCCGGGGGGTCTCTGGGCCTTGAGCTGGGAAAGAGGCCCGGAGGAGGAATCTTTGAAGCTGCCTAAGCCAGGCCCAGGGGGAAATACGTGGGACACTCACCAGGCTCGACGGGCTGGAAGGAGGGCCCAGAGGACTCTTCTGGGGCAAACTATCCAAGTCAGCCCCAAGGTTCAGCTTCTCCACAGATATATCGCTGTAGAACACGGGAGGAGGGTTTGTCTGGGACCCAGCACCCTGCCAAGCAACCAGGGACAGCCTAGACCCCAGGGACCTCCCTCCTTACCCTGTGGACCGGGCCTCAGGTCCCGGAGAGGCCCCAGGGCTGAAGGTACCCGTGGCCGTGGCATTGGGAATGAGCCTTCGAAGCAGCCGCACCCAGGTGGCAACATCGATGTTCATCTGCCTAGCGCGCTGAAATGTTTTCCCTGGAGGGATGGGGGCAGGCGTCACCCTTCATGATACTCCCGGGACCCCTGGCCTCTCCTCTGCCTTGCTCACCCCCTCCTCACCTTGTTGCTTGGAGAAAATTTTCTTCTGCCTTCGGAGCCGGGGTATCCTCTCAATGACAGGGTTGTGGAAGGTAACCTGGGGAGAGGGGCCAGTGGGTGAGAACCTGCCCCCACCTCTAGGCACAGGGGGAAGCCCTTAGGAGAGGAGGTGTGCACACCCATATGTTTTGGGGGTTCTGATCACTGCGGCCCCACATCCAAACACAGAGTATTAGGAAGTTATAAGGTACTAAGGGGCTAAAAAAACAATCCATGGCCTGGCAGGGCTACCTCCTGAAACCCCATCTTGGAAAGCCAAGAAGCAGGCAACCAAACCCTCCTCCAGGGGTGCAGAGGGGGGGTCTGACCCAACAAGACGCACACTCAGCTCCAGCAAGGTCCTACGTCCTCGAGTGTCCTGATTCCCCAAGTGTGGTCCCGGACCAGCAGCATCACCTGGGGAATCTGCCGGAAATGCAGATTCTTGGGCCCCCCACCTGGACCCACTGAATCAGAAACACGGGGGAGGGGCCCAGCAGTCCGTGTGTCAACAAGCTCTCCAGGGGATGCCGGTGCCACCCATGTGGGGGAGCCGCCGGTCTGGCGCCATTCTCCCAACTCTGGTTGCATCTTCTAGTAAGGCGCTAAAAGTCACAGAACCGTGTGACCTTATGCGTGTCCGATATGGTCACCACTAGCCATGAAGGGCTATTTAAATTCAGGAAAATTTTAAAGGAACATTAAAACTTGGGTTCCCTGGTCCGGCTAGCCACGCTTCACGTGGCTGGCGGCTGCTGTGTTGGACGGGGCTCGGATACAGCATTTCCATCTACCACACAATGCGACTATTGTAGGCTCATAGACCACAGAACTGTAGAAAGTTCTATGGGCTGGTGCTTTTGGGGAGGCAGAGAAACAAAACAGAACGCTATAAGTAGACCTCGAGGGCGAGCAGGACTGCTTCAGAATTCGCACCCCCGCTACCCACCCAGCCACCCGCTGGGTTTTGGCCGGTCTCCCTAACGGAAGAACAATTTCACTGCCCTGCCGCTCGAGTCAGCCCTGGTCCCTGCTCTTCCGCCAGCGGTCCTCAATTATGAGATCAAGTCAGGATTCCCACACCGAGGCACGGATTCCCACACACACAGGGCACATGTATATGTGTCAGGGGCAAATTTAAAGCACTTTTGAGGAAGTTTTTGGCTGATGAGAGGGCCAGGGGCTTTCCTACTCGGTGCCTCTGTTTTCTCCCCGCTCAGATGTGACTAAGGAGGATCGCTTCTGAACTGGGTTGAAGTGGGTCTTCGTGAGGATTAACAAGTTAAAACCGGCAAAGCACTTAGGACAGGGTGTGGCTCACACCACAAGGGGTCAGCTAGGAATGTCATTTATTAGACCTTGCAGGCCCTCACCCAGGGGACACTGGCAATGTCTGGAGACATCTTTGATTGTCACAACTGGGGGTGGGGGTGGGTGCTGGCTTCCTGTGGGTGCAAACCAGGGGTGCTGCTCAACACCCAACCGCGCAAACCGAGAAGGATCCGGCCCACTGGGGCGCACTTGGCCACAGCACCAAGGGTGGGGTACCCCGACTGAGACCCTAACCCTAACAGCACTGCAGAAGGACTTTCTCTCTAGTCTGCTGTGGCTCTGATAGCAATCTCCTTGACACATCACCAGGTTTTTCTTTTCTTTTCGGGCTTGGCAAAATTTTGCAATTTTTTTTTTTTTTTTTTTTTTTTTTTGGTCAATCCTTTCCCCTCAGAACAAAACCAACCCCAGCTTACGTTGTGTCACTGATGTCACTAATTACATACATTTTTCTATCAAGGTTCAGAGATGAATCCCAAACATCTCTTCCCTTCTGGACAATGGGAGCATGTGGGAAAGTAGTTTCTCGTGCTCAGGGGTCGGGCTGTACCTCGGCCACCAGGCAGCCCTGGGGTTCCATGTCCAGCTGCACTTCATGCCTCTCGTTGTCCAAGAAATCCTCCAACTTCAGGAATTTGAGGGCACACAGGCCCCGTTGGTCCCGCCAGAACACAGCCAACTCCAGTTCCCGGGCCTCAATTGAGGGAGAGGAATTGAGCCATCACTTGGGGTGCCTGAGGTCCAGAACCCTCCTCCTCCAGGCCCTGCCATCCCCCCCACCTAGCTCACCCTTTCCAGCTCCAGGGTGAAGCTCTGGTCCCAGGCATTGGGGCCACACGGCTTCCAGGAGGTCTGCCCCACCACTGTGTTATCCAGCTTGAGCACAGTGCTAACCTCGCCTGGAATGAGGGGTGGGGGAAGGTGTCAGAAAATGTTTGGGGTGTGTGTAGGGGGGATCATATCTCCTATCCTAGTAAAGAAATCTCTCCTCCCCCCATTCATGTTCACCGTGCTATCGTGACAAAGCTTAATGGTTCTGCCTTTCACGTTAAGGTGTTTAATATACTTCCAGTTGATGTCTGTGTATGGTGTGAGGTAGGGACCCAAATTCGCTTTTACTCTATATGCAACTTCCAGCAATATACTCCTGAGAATTCACCCTAAAAAAATGCATGCAGTTTACATTGGGAAATGCACATATGTAACGCTTACATTGGCCCCAGACTAGAAATACCTATTAAGAGGAGAATTAACATATAAACTATAGTATAGTCTTATTAGCTGATATTCAACTCTTACTATTTTTTACTTTAAAAAGCCCCAGCAGTTTGTTACGGCTCAGTCTAAGACAACAGGCTATTAAGCAGGAGTTAAAATGAATGAATAAACTATAGCTTCATGCTATGATATGGCTAAGTCTCCCAAACAATGTTAAGTGGAAGAAGCCATTACCACGGAATACGTTCTGTATGATTCTGTGTATGTAAAGTTCAAACACCAGGCAAGGTTAAACTATGTTGTTTTGAGATGTGTATATAGGTGCTAAAACTACAAAGAAAAGCAGGGAAATGATAACCACACGTCAGGAGAGTAGCTACCTCTGGACAGAGGAAGGGGCTAGAATGGGAGGGGAGAGGGAAGGGGGGTTTCCAGAGAGTTCTATTGCTTGACTTGACCTGGGTGGTGGTATCATGGGTGTTTGCTCCATTATTCTTCTTCTTTTGTACCTACTTTCTTGGATGCCTTTTTTTTTTAACTGGGGTAAAATTCACGTAACATAAAATTTACCGCTGTAATCACTTTGAAGCGTTCCGTTCACACTGTTGTGCGACTACCACCACCATCCATCTCCAGAATGTTTTTCGTCTCCCTCCACTGAAACTCTGTCCCCGTGAAACAACAATTCTCTGCTCTCCCCTCCCGCCCAGCCACTGGCAACCACCCTTCTTTCATTTCCGTGACCTGGACTAGTCTCAACACCTCAGAGAAGTGGAATCGTACAGAACGTGTCTTTTTGTGACGGGCTTGTTTCACTTAGCTTAATGCCCTCAGGTTCGCCGATGCTGTAGCCCGTGTCAGTATTGAGGCTGCCTTTTGGGGGTGGAATACCACCCCGCGGCACATACACAGCGCATTCTGCTTATCCGTTCATCCGTCAGCGGACACCTGTGTCGCTTCTACAACTTGGCTGTCGGGAATAATGCCGCCGTGGACATGAGCGTCCACAGATCAACTCCTTGGGGTGTGTACTCAGAAGAGCGGTTGCTGGTCATACGGTAATGCCATGTTTAATTTTTTGAGGACCTGCCATCCTGCTTTCCACGGAGCCTGCAGCACTCTACAGTCCCAACGGTAGTGAGCGAGGGTTCCAGTTTCTCCACATCCTCCCCAGCACTTGTATTTTCTTTTTTTTTCTTAAAACAATATCCACCCTAATGAAGGTAACGTACTAGTTCTAGGGGCGCCTGGGTGGCTCAGTCGGTTGAGAGTCTGACTTTGGCTCAGGTCATGATCTCACAGCTCATGGGGTCGAGCCTCGCGTCGGGCTCTGTGCTGACAGCTCAGAGCCTGGAGCCTGCTTCGGATTCTGTGTCTCCCTCTCTCTCTGCCCCTCCCCTGCTCATGCTCTGTCTCTTTCTCAAAATAAATAAATAAAGTGTTACAAGCATGTGACATCCCAGGATCCCCGCCCCATCTCATCCCTCCAAGGCTCAGTGCCCACTCACTGGTGTTCTCGGCTTCCACTTTGAGGCTGCCCCGGCCACTGAGGCTTCCGCTTCGGCTGTAAAGGCCCCGGGCTGGGCGGCTCAGGAAGGTGGCGCGGCTGTCGGGGGTGCCAGGCACCCCCACCGAGGGTGAGGAGCTCCAGGGGACGGTCTCTGGAAGGTCCCTGCAGCCTACCACACGCACCTCCAGGGTCCCTGAGGGAGGGTAGGCTCAGGAGGCGCCCATATCTGGCACAGGCCAAAGGCGAAGTGGGCATATCCAGAAGTGGCCAGCACACAGGTGGAAGTCGGTGAGGGACAACCGGGGTGGGGGGGTGGGGCTGGGGGTCTGATGCAGGGATGCCCACAAGTGAGAAATATAGGAGAAGGGGCAGGGCTGAGGCTGGGGTAGGCCAGGCTGGGGAGGGGCTCTGGATGCTGGGGGTTATCGATAGAAGACGGGTTTAGGGCACGGGCCGATGAGGCAATGGGAGTCAGATTGGACTAGGGCGTTGAGGGTAGGACTCAGGGAGCTGACCAGAGGTCCCAGAAGGGGTCAGGGGTCTAGGGTAGGGCTGATCTAAGGGGGAAGTAACCGCTGAGGGGTCTAGGGAGGGAGGAGCTAGCTGGTCTTGCAGGGTGGGGGCAGACTCAGGGCTGAGGGTTCTGAGAATGAGGGGTTGCGGGACTTGGACTGGGGGGCTATGGCTGGAGGGAAAAACAGGGCCGGGTAAGAAGGGGTAGTGATGGGGACATGGTGGGCATGGGGGCAAGAGTCCAGAATCAGAGGACAAGCTGGGCCCGGAAGTCGACTGCATAGAGCTGTGGGGCCTAGGGAAGTGGGGACCGGGGCTATAGAGCTGGGATGCATGGAGAATGAAGTAGGATGGGGTACAGGCGTGGCGAAAGCGGAGATCTAGGTTGAGGTTCTCAGGGCTTGGGGAGAAGTCGAGGATACAGAGCCGCGGTGGCGGGGTCTGGGTGGGGGAGGTCTGGACCCACCTGTGAGTGGCGCGGGCTTGCACAGGGTGTTGTAGTGCGTGGGAGGGAAGGGCCCCGCCAGGCGGGCACTGAAGGCTGCCGACGAGGCCACAGCAAGCTCCTCGCGCAGCAGACGCCCCTTCGGATGGTCCGCGGGCAACTCCCCGAGGCGCCGCTCGAGAGCCTCCCGCAGCAGCCCCAGCTTCTGGTTGGATTCGGTCAGCTTCTCCTGGGCCTGTAATGGGAGGGACAGAGTGGGGCTACGGGTGGGGCCTGGCATGCGCCTCCCCAAGCCTGGCTAAGTCTTACCTGGCCCTAGCCTTCAAACCACCTGGGTCCTACCCCTGGGCTCCGGGGCGGGGAAAACGAGGCCCCACCCCCGGCTGAGGCCCCACCCCTGGCCAAGGTCCCGCCCCCCGCTGAAGCCTCACCGCAGGAGGCCCTACGGGTCAATTCCCGCCCCTTCGCTGGGGCCCCGCCCCCGCCAAAGTCCCGCCCCTCACCTCGCAGACCGCCTTGCGGTCCGGGGCCTTGGCGGCACTGAGCAGGCGCAGCACGTTCTTGGCACCCTCGGCCACCGCGTGCTCCACTCGGAAGTGGTGCCTCAGCTCCTCAATGCGCAGCTCCACGGACCCCAGGTCTGCACTCCCTGTGGGCGTGGGACGCCGGGTGGTGAGGCCAGCCTAGGATCCAGGTCCGACTACCCCAGCCCTGGATGCGCAGGTGTCCGCAGGAACGGACACTGGCCACAGACACACCACCACCAAGATGCGTCAGGTTTTTCCCAAGCAAGGGGTGACCGTGCCACAGTCGCACTGTCACCTGCAGGCAGTCAGACTTCCACCCAAATGCAATCACTCTTTCATCCAAACATGGTCACCCACAGGCACCATCCCAGGGACAGAGTTAGGCTGTCATACAGGAATAGTCATGTACGCAGGGACACGATCAACAAAGGCTTAAAGGACAGACGTGTTGGCAGGGTCCCCTTGCATCCCAGGGACGGTCACAGGGACACTGTGGCCATTTAGATAGCCAGAAGGAAAAAAAAAAAAACAAAAAAAAGATAGCCAGAAGGAGATAATCACACAGGCCCAGGGACACTTAAAAAAAAAAAAAAGTAACTTTTACTAACTGCCTTCCAAGGGCGCCAGTTTGCCCACACCTATCAAAATTGCAAATGTAATGGCCCTTTGATCCAGCAAACCCAGTTCAGGAACTTTATCCCATAGAAACACCTCTGCACTTGACATACGTACATCGTTACTCACTGAAGCCTTCTTTCTAAGAGCAAAAGATCGGAAATAACCCCGTTTCTTCCAGTAGGAGTCTGGGTAAGCGAATGTGACCATCCGCATGGTGAAATACAATGCAGTTGAGAGAGCAAGGGAACAGTGGCATTATTGCTTTGTCACCAGCGTAGGCACACGGTCACCCACAGGCAGAGAACACACTCTCACAAAGATTCAGCCACACCACCACACAGGGATATTGTCACAGGGCAGAGAGACATGATCACAAGACACAAACATCCTCACGGGACACATTTACACTGTGGCAAAACCCCTGGGGCCCCCTAACTCCAGCCCAGGGAGAACCATAATCACACTGCCACGTGGGTAAGGCACAGGGACGCAAAGAAATGCCATCACACTGTCACACAGGCAGGACAGCATCACCAATACCCACAGGCACAAATGTTGCAGGGAAACAGACTGGGTATCACACCCAGTATGAAGTCGTAGGGACACAGCCATGGCCCAATAAAGGACGGTCACAGTTACCCAATGGCACAGGGACAGGCACAATAAGGACACACTGTCACTAGAGGCACAAGACCACACTCTCCATGGGTGTAGGTTCCAAGGACAGTCCCACTATCTTGTATATTGACCCAGACTCAGACCCTGGCACTCAGAGAGAGTCATGCTATCACTCACAGGCACTCACTTAGACACCAACCACACAGACATAGCAGTCACAGGCACACTGTCTGACAAACACAGCCGCACTCTTGCCCCCAGGCCTGCTGTCACACACGTCCAGATAGTCGCCAGGGCTTTTACACTTACAGGGACAAGATCGTACCATTACCTGAGGCTACAATACCACCCAGAGGCACAGGGACATGACCATACCATCATTCACTGTCACCGAGAGCCCATGTAGGTATTCCCAGTACAGATGAGCAATCACACTAACACCTCCCCTACCTCAAAGACACACACACGACACCCACACTCTGTCATCTGAGTTATCTATTCCCATTGCTAGGGACTGGATGTTTCTGTTCCTCTGAAATTCATATATTGAAACCCTACCCCGGGTGCCTGGGCGGCTCAGTTGATTGAGCAACCAACTCTTGGTTTTGACTCAGGTCGTCATCTTACAGTTTCATGTGAGGGTTCAAGCCTCACATCAGGCTCTGTGCTGGCGGTGCGGAGCCTGCTTGGGATTCTCTTTCTCCCTCTCTCTCTGTTCCTTCCCCACTCAAACTGCCTCTGTCTTTTATAAAAATGAAAGGAAGGAAGGAAGGAAGAAAAAGGGAAAGGGAGAGAGAGGAGAAAGAAAGAAAGAAAGAAAGAAAGAAAGAAAGAAAGAAAGAAAGAAAGAAAAGAAAAGAAAAGAAAAGAAAAGAAAAGAAAAGAAAAGAAAAGAAAAGAAAGAAACCTAACCCGTAATGTGATGGTATTATGTGTTAGGAGGTGGGGCCTTTGGCAAGTGATTAGGTCATGAGGACGGAGCCCTCGTGAATGGGAGCAGTGGCCTCTTAAGAGAGGCCCTCAGAGAGCTCCTCCACCCCTCCACCACAGGAGGACACACACAGCAGGAAGGGAGCTGTCTGTGAACCCAGAAGAGGGCTCTCACGAGACACCTTGATCCTGGACTTCTGGGCCTCCAGGACTGTGAGCAACAGATCTCTGTTGTTTGTGAGGCACCTAGTCTACGGCATTCTGTTCCAGTGGCCCGAACACACTAATCCCCACTAACAGCTAACACTGTTACACGGGGGACACACAAACTGTCATGGCTACCAGGACACACACACGGCCCCCGGTCCCCACAATGTCACATTAATACTGACACACATCAGTGGCGCAGACCCAGCTACCATCCTGCACACATCAAGACCCTGCCACAAATTCAGGTTGGCAGTCAGCTCAAGTCACCCCCGGGCATCCACACACAGACCCATTCACGGACACAGACACACGCTGTGGACACCCCCAGTGCTACACAGTGGGGGCCAACGTGACGAGGCGGCCACCTAGTCCGGGGGTCCGCCATTTCTTTTCACGAAGGGCCAGAGAGTCCGTCTTTTCAGCTCTGCGGAGCACACACCCTCTGTTGCCACCGCTCAGCTCTGCTCCTGCGGAGCGAAAGCAGCCTCACGAGATAGTAAACGAATGCACATGGCTGTGTGTCAGTAAAACTTTATTTACAAAAATAAGACGGCAGTGGCAGATTTAGTCCTCGGGCTGTAGTCTGCTAATACCTGGTCTAGGGCAGACCCTACATAGGACACAATGGGAAACCGACCCAGAGATGGTCAGGAATGGGTTCCGGTCATACCGTGAGTGACCACAGCCACCTCCCTGCCTCAGAAAGGGTCCCCTGACGGGGCCGGGAGCTGAGCTCTTGCAAGGTGGGACGCGGGCTAGTGTGCCTTGGGGCGAGGGGCTCACCTTGGGCATCGTCGGGGGCTGCCTGGCTCTCCAGCTGGCCCGCCCGTCGAAGCTGCATTCGGATGATGTCGATCTTGGTCTTGCTGTCCTGCAGCATCTGCTGGGCCGTCAGCAGCAGCTTCCGGTCCTGGAGGTGGGGACGGGCTGTAAGGGGAAGGCTGGGCAAGCGGGGGTCTGCCCACAGGCCCTCCGTGCACCCCGTGCGGGCCGTGGTGACTGTGTCACAGAGGCGATGTGTGGACAGCACGCGCATCCATGCATTCCCAGGAGGAGAGGGGAGATGTGGCCCGTGGCGTCTGAATCCTGGCTCTGCCCCCCTAACACACGTAACTGCTGGCAAGCCACTCAGCCTCCCCGGGCCTGTTTCCTCCCCTGCAGGGAGGGGAGTAGCGACCACCACGGGGCTGAGGACTGAAGGAGCCCATCTATGTGCGGGGCTCAGGGCCGCACCTGGTGTCAGGAGGCACCGTATTAGAGTCAGCTGTCACCACGGCAGACACGTGGGTGAGTGGTACCTGAGGCGGGCGTAGCCCTGACTGCAGCCACATGGGTGAGTCCAAGGGTCACTGGGTGGGTGTGTTTGACAGGCTGCAGTCAGGGGACTCCAGGGACACCAGGACTGGGTGTGACACCTCCAATCTGTGTGACACCTCCAGTCTCTGGGTGTGAATGTAATGGTCTGTGGGTCTGTGTGTCCAAGGCGCCCTGTTGGCCTATGAGTGTGTCCTTGGGGATTATGTGATGGCGTAGGTCTCTACGTCTAGAGGTGGCCGTGGTGGGCATCCTCCACGGGTCTCCAAGTGTCATTACGGCTGCGTCTCTAGATGTTATGGCAGTGCCAACGTGTGCCCAAGTGTTGACATGACTCTGTGTGTCTCCAGGTGTTAGTATTGACCTGACCATGTGTGTACATTTCAGAGATGCCACCAGCAGTGACACCACCAGATGTGGACATCCCTCGAGTCTCTGGCGTGACTGAGCGTGGGGCACAGCCTCTGCCGTGTGTCTGACATCTGAGACGGTCATCCTGTTTCTCAGATGCCCCCTACAAGCTGCTCACACCGCAGTCCAGCCTCCAAGTCCCCCATCAGTCCCTCTGTCCCCAACCCAGAGGGCCCCAGCCTCCCATGGGGCAGATAGACGTAGGTGGCACGGCGGTTCCCACCCCCCAGCCTGGGATCTGCTCACCGGTGTGCACGCACGTGGGGGTTGTGTACACGCACGTGGGGTGTGCGCATGCATGCTGCCCCTACCTTGGTGCTGCCGTTGCTGTATGTCTGGATCATGTTTTCTGCCCCCTGCTTCACCTTCAGCTCGATGGCCAGCTGCTTCTCCAGGCCGGCCACGCGGCTCAGGTTGGTGGCCGAGCAGGCCTGGCTACCTGCACCAGGAGACTGGGGGGCATCTAAGAGGTTGGGGGGGGGGGGCGGGGAGGACAAAGTCACAACGGCCCTCACCTCCATCTGCCTAAGAGGCTTTGCCCAGCTGACAGGATCCACCCTTTGCCCAGCCTGGGTTCTGCCCCCAAGGCCAGGGGAAAGAGGAAAAGGGGGCCAGGGCCCAGAAGGCCCCTCCACTCCAGCCCGCCCAGGGAAACCCCCTCGGCACTGGGACGAGACCGGTGTGAACGAGCGTGGGCAAATGTCCACGTGTACATAAGTCCTTGGTGTTGGTGTAACTATATACAGAAGCCCCCCACTCCTCACGCAGCTGTGTGAGAGCCCGTGGGCTCAGGTGTGGTTATGTCTGTGCCCACAGGGTGTTGGCATGACTGAGTATGCGTCTCCTCACGTGCTCCCATACCTAGGTGAAACGCCAGGCGTGAGGTCTGGGTGCAGGGGTGACCCAATGCACACGTTTCTAACTGTTGGCCCAACGGTGCGTTCAGATCTCCAGCTGGTGTGCCTGCACTGGCTGTCTCTGCCTTTGGGTACAGTCAGACCCGTGTGTCCCTAGATGCCGGCATGGCTCTGTGTGAGTCCCGGAGGGTGGTGTAACTTGGGAGTGGGGGTGGGGGAATTTCGGTGCAGATGCGACCGTAGGAGACGCCGGGTGTTAGATGAGCTATCTCCGAGCACTGCCATGACAACGTCGGTCCCCAGCTGCTGACAGGCCGAGGCGGGGTACGGGTGTGGGGGGAGTCTGCGGGCCTGGTCTGACTGTGCGTGTATGTCTCCAGCTGTGGATGGGACAATGTACGTCTGTAAGGGTTGGACAGCTGTGTGTGTCAATCTCTGGGGGTTGGTGTAACCACGTGCAAGAGGCTCTAGATACTGTCTGTGTGTGGCTGTGACTGTGTGTGTGCTTCTTTGGGCGGAGGTATGGAAGTTTCTGGGTGTTCACACGATAGTGCCTGGGTCCTTGAGTGTCATCTGGGTGCTGGTGTTGACTGTGTGTGAGACTCTCTGGCTACTGATGTGATGTGGAAGGAGTCTTTGGCTGCAAGATAAAAAGTTCTGTAATGCCTTGCACGACAATGTGAATCTACTGTATGCTTAAAAATGATAACTTTTAGGGGCATCTGGGTGGCTCAATCGGTGAAGCGTCTGACTCCAGATTTCAGCTCAGATCATGCTCTCAGGGCTCATGGGTCCGAGCCCCGTGTTGGGATCTGCACTGTCTGTGCTGAGCCTGCTTGGGATCCTCTCCCTGCCTCTCTCTCAGCCCCTCCCCCACTCGCATGCTCTGTTCTTCTCTCACAACAAATAAATAACGCTTTTTTAAAAAACGATAAATTTTATGTTGTGTGTTTTTTGACCACAAATAAAAAATTTTTATTGTTATTTTTTTTATGTTTATTTTTGAGAGAGAGAGAGTGCGAGCAGGGGAGGGACAGAAAGACAGAGGGAGACACAGGATCCAAGCGGCTCCAGGCTCCCAGCTGTCCGCACAGAGCCCCATGCGACCGCAGGGCTCCGACTCACGAACTGTGAGATCGTGACCTGAGCCCAAGTCAGAAGCCTAACTGACTGAGCCACCCAGGAGCCCCGAGAATTTTTTAAAGAAACAAAAACTAAAGAAAATTTTTAAAGCATCTCTGGGTGTTGTCCGGATGCTGGTACAACCGTGTGAGTCTTCAGATATTCACGTGACCCCGTGTAGGTCAGGTGGCGGTGCGCCTGCGCAGGACCCTGCCCTGGGGGCCGGTTTGGGTGTTCGTTGGGATCGGAGGCCAAGGCCGGAGGCTGTCACGCGCCGGTGCGTCTCCCCGGGACTCCGTGCACACCGGGCCAGCCTGGCTCTGGGAGACCCGGGGCGGGCCCCTGGCAGCGGAGCCCCCCCACCCCCCGCAAGCCCGCCCCCTCCGGAGAAGCCCCCAGCTCACCTCGGGCGGCGGCCGCGGGGTCGGGCAGCACCACGTGGGCGTGCAGCTCCTGCAGCTGCTGGTGCAGCAGGTCCAGGCGGCGCGAGGAGCCGCGCAGCAGCAGCTCCACGGGGCCCAGGCTGCGGCCCAGGTCGGTGGTGGCCCGCCGCAGGTTCTCGGCGCCCTCCTTCAGCTTCAGCTCCTTGCGGATCTCTTTCCGCAGCCGCTCCCGCTCCAGCTCCAGCTGCTGCTGCACCCCCGGGGCCGCCAGGTCCGCACCTGCCAGGCCCAGCTGCTCCAGCAGGGACCAGCTGCGCGGCTCGCTCTGCAGGAGACGGAGCGTGGTCAGTAGGGGGAGGGGGGGAGGGGGGGACCCCACCCCACGGTGCACGCCGCACTTGGCCAGCTGGGCCTGGGACTTCCGAGACCCGGCCTGCTCCGCACACTCTGAGCCCCCAAACTGGGAGGTGAGACAAGGCCCTGTCCCCGCTTCCCGATTCCCTCAAACTGTGAGGTCCCAAGGGCAGGGCCTTCTTCCTTCTCTGTCCCCTCCGACTAGGGGACCCCATAAGTAAGTACAGTCTTATCTCCTTTCATCTATTCCTTATGCACCGGGATTCGGGAGCACAGGCCCCATTACCCCACCAGTGTGTTCCCCCCCAAAGTCGAAGGTCCCCAGGGGCAGGCCCTACCTCCCACTGCCCCCCCACAAAACAAGGTCCGGAGGGCAGACCCCTTCTCCCTTCTGCTGCCCCCCTAAACTAGGAGGTTCCAAGGGTAGACCCCAACTCCCCTCTGCTGTCCCTAAAACTAGGTCCCCAGGGCAGGCCCCATCTTCCCTCTGCTGCTCCTCAAACAAGTATCAAGGGCAGGCCTCTGCTGCTGCTCCCCCCCCCCCAAAACAATGGCCTTGAGATCTGGAGAGCAGGCCCCTTTTCCTCTCTGAGATGCCCTCAAACTGGGAAGTGCCAAGGGCAGGCCTCCTCTTCCCTCCTTCCAAACGACATCCTGGGGACAAACCCCATCTTTCCCCTGCTGTGTCCTCAAACTGGGAGGTCCTGGGACAAGCCCTGTCTCCCTTCCTCTCGTCCTCTACACCTGGACCCCAAAGAGCAGCGCCCCGGCTCCTTCCTCCTCTATTCTGGCCTGGGAGCCTCAAAAAGCCCCACATATTTTCATCTTCAAAACAAAACTCCCAGGCCAGGGACCCGTCTCCTCCTCTTGGTCCAAAATCAAGAGGTCCCAAGGGCAGGGCCTCTGGCCGGTGTCACTGGGGTCCTCTTTGCCCCCCACCCCAACCCCAGCCCCCACCTCCAGCTCCTGGTCCAAAGGGGGACTGGCCTGCGCCATCCTGGGTCCGGGCTGAGGGCCCCGCCCTCTTCCTGAACCTCAGCCCTGCTAGGGCCTCCTGACCGCCACTTCCTCTTTCCTGCCAGCTCCCAGCATCCCCTGCGTGGGGCCAGCTCCGGGGCTCTGGGGCATGTAGAGGACCTTTTCCTCATCGCCTCCCCTAGGACTAAGCCTGCTTCTCAGGAGACAACCAGGGAGGGCCCTCGCTCTTTGTCCTAGGACTTGCAAAGGTGTGCGTGCACCTCACATGCCCATTAGTGTAGACCTGGAGACCAGGCTCCCTTGGGTGTATACAGGCTCCAGGGGCCGACTGGGGTGTATACACCCTCTCATGTACCTACAGGAGTGTACACGGAACACAGGCAGGCAAGTGTGTGCACACCCCTGTGCCTACCCCACGGACGCCGATGTGCACATGCCCGATATACGAGTGCTTCTATGGGCCAGCCCCCTTCCTGCAGACGCAGGCTGTCCCGACTTCCGGCTTCCCCTCAATTTGGTCGCCAATTGCTGTGACCATAGCTAGGGCCCGGCCATGCCACCTCCCCGAAACCCACATCATGAGAAGCCAGTGCTGGAGCTCTGGGGTGATGGTACCCACAAACCGGCAGCCCACTGAAGGCCAAGTATGACTCAATAATAAGAGCAGTTATTACAAGCTCCACCTAGGTCAACTAATGTGAGTCCACGAGTGGGGTGCTATTATCACCCCATTTTCAAGACAAGGAAACTGAGGCCTGGAGTGGTGACATAACTTGTCCCCAAGGTCCCACAGCCAGCAGGAGTTAAGGGCTGGGATTTAAAACGGGAGTGCCCAGAATCTGATCACCAGCTAAGTGGCAGGCCTCGCAATACGGGAGAACCCCCACCGGGAGAACCCATTTCACAGATGAGCAAAGTCTTCCTTGGCTCCCAGCCAACCTGGAGGGCAGCTGCCCCCAGGGAGGGTTTATGCATGCCAAGAGTATCAGTCTCGCCAGCCTACCCATCCCTCACATTAATCCTGAGGAAACTGAGGCTCAGAGAGAGGACAGTAGCAGATGGGGGGGCGGGGGGTTATCCCCACACACATCTCCAGGGGCGTTCGGCGACATCCAGAAACATTCTGGGTTGTCCCAGCTGGGGGTGGGGAGGGTGTGCTCCTGGCATCTACTGGGTTGAGACCAGGGAGCCTGCTCCACATCCTTCCCTGCACAGGGCAGCCCCCACCTCAAAGAATGATTCAGCGCCAAACGTCAATAGTGCTGAGACTGAGAAACCCTGCGTTAAAGGACACAGACTCACACCCTGGGCTGCTGACCATGTTCCCCAGTAAGGCTTTCCCAGCAGCCCCACCTGCAGAGCACAGGCTCATCTACACCTCTCCCTTTGGAAAATGAATGCCCTTTTAGGCCCATCGTTTCTGGTGGCAAAACCACAGCTCAGAGAGGCAAAGGCAGTGGATCCAGGACATACAGTGAGAAAGTGACAGCGCTGGAATTTAAACCCAAGTTCACCTAATACTACCGGCTGCCTACCAGTCCCCACCCACCACCCAGCCCCATCCCATCCCTAGCAGGCAGAGCAGGGTACTGCGAAGATCCAGGCCAGCTCAAATGGGGAAAGCCCAGGCACAGAGGAACAGAAGCTGAGGCCTGAGAGTACGCAGAGCAGGGAGGGAAGGAGGGAGGTCCAGCCTCCTGGGTTCTCTTCCCTTGAGTGACTCACTCCTACCCAGAGGGCAGAGGTCACCTGTGGGCCAGCAAGGCAAACCCATGAATCAGAAGCCTGGCCCAGCCTTGGAGAAGCCCTGCTCCCCCGCCTCCCACCAAGGCACAGGACACCCAGGTCCAGAGGGTCCACTTCCCAGAATCCTCCCTCCCTGCCCCGCCTTCCCAGAGCAGCCAGGGACCTAGACCCTCACATCCGGAGATTTCAATGCTTTGGGCGTTTCCGGAATCTGGACAGGACATCCGTTGGCCGGACACAGGACAGACAGGCACACGTCGGGACAGACAGAGTGACAGTGTGGCAGGCCCAAGCAGGCACAAGAAAGGGGTGACCAGGAGGGGGTAAGAAACTGGGCAAGAGATGGCAGGGGGGACCACAGCACAGGCCCAGCCTCATTCCAGGACTCACAGCCTCCTCTCAGGTCGTGTTTGCTACATGCCAAGTGCATGCATGCTCCAGGGGGTTCCTACACAGCCCTCCCAGGGCTGCGGGTAGAGGCAGAAACCCCGGCCCACCCCGGCCCCAAGGTCTGACCTTATGTGATCGGCAACACCAGATACGCCCAGCTCCGCGGCAAGGCTGACAGGCCATCAGCAGGACTGGGGTGGGGGACAGGGGATCATGGGGGAGACACAGAGGGGATGGGGGCAGGTGCAGAAGGAGACGAAAACCCAGTTACACAGCAACCACAGGACAAAAGAGGGATTTTGAGGCACTAATGAGGGTGCCAGAGGCAGAGGATGTGCCTCAGATTCTGAACCAAAGTCAGAAGTCACCCTGGCCTTGCTTGTCACAGATGTGGAAGGTGAGTCCAAGGCTGTGATATTCACAAGGTGGCACATGGAGAACCTGGCTGGGTGGCAGGTCGGTGCCAATCTGTGTGTGTTTGCATGTGCGGGAAGGGTGACCCAGCCCTGCCACCCATGCCCGGGTTGGGTTCTAGGTACAAGAGAATCCCCAGCCGGGGATGAGGTTCCACCCGGCAGTCTTGAGGGTGGCCATGTGGATCCCCCATTCCTCAATCTAATGAGGTGACTCGGGCACTTCCGCCAACAGGTGCCAATCTGGGTGGCGTCGGGACCATCATAAAGCTCCGTCTGGAGGCGGGGGGCCGCCAGAGCTTTGTTGTGCTGGGGGAGGGGCACCGACCGAACGGCCTCCTCCCCTCGGGGCCACTGCGCCAGGCACCTGCCCCAGGTGGAGCCGCACCTGCCGGG
>NW_024412431.1:5167939-5172975 GCF_014898765.1 Herpailurus yagouaroundi | reverse complement strand
GGGTCACGTGACCGCCGAGGTCGGCGCCCGGGGAGGGGGCGGGGCCGAGGGGGCGCGGCTCCCGGCGGCCCCCGGGGCTGCGGGGTCTCGGCTGCAGGGCGGTCCCCGTTCCCGGCCGAATTCACCCCGTCTGCTTCCCCCCCCCCCCCCCCGCCCTTGCCTCTTTCTGCATCCTCACCCTGCCCAGGTGTCCCCCATCTGAGCGCGCGGGAACCCGAAGAAAAGACTGAGCCACGTTAAGGCGGGGGTTGGCAGAGGCCTTTGAGCCTCCCGGGACCCCTCTAAACACAAAAACAATTCATCTCCCCCCTCGTTCGCAAGCTCGGGGCTCCTGGGAAGGACCATCCTTTGCCTGGAGACAATCTCTGGACAGATTTGGGTTCAAATCCCAGCATCTCATGCCTTGGGGGAGCCCCACGTCCAAAGAGCGCCTCATCTGTGAAGTGAGATTTACCCTACCCACCCCTCGGTGTTGATGAAATTGAGACCGTGCGTGCCAAGTGTTGAGAACACAGTAAGCGCTTAATAAACGTTAGCGGCTGTCACGCTTAATGTTATTGCCGTTGTTACAACTGACTCGCTGTGGGCCCGAAGGATCCTGTGGCTGCTGAGCCTCAATCTTCCCCGCTGTAAAATGTAGACCGTACTCTTCTTCAGAGCTGTTGCATGCAGGTGGTGTTCCATAAATGCAGCAGGCCCGTGCCCAAGCGGAGGAGAGTGGAGGTCTCTTCGGAGCTTCTCCAGGGTCTCTGGAGTCTCTAGAGCGTGCAGCTTGGCTCGAGGCCGACCCCGCACTCCCTTGGAAACCCGGTGAGTGAGCCAAACCTTGGTCCCTTGGGGCTCAGGGCGGGGAGCGCTCCCTGGCGACTGAGCCTGAACATTAGCGCCCTCCGGGGATCAGCCAAAACGCCGAGGGCTGAGGATACTTTGGTTACCTAGAGACCAGGGAGAGATGTTTTCTTTCCTCTTTTTTTTTTTTTTTTTTTTAATTTGGGGTGTTTTAACGGAGAAAGAAAAAGAAGGAAGAGGAGAATGACACCGATCCAGAATCCGCCCACTTCTCACCCCTTCCTCAGCCCCCACCTACCTGGTCCGGTCTCATTGCTCATCTGGACCAGTGCAGTAGCCTCCTCTCAGGTCTCCCAGCTTCACCCTTTACCTCCTAGTCTATTTTCCCCATCACAGCCTAAACAACAGTCTAAGAACGCCTGTGAACACCTGAGTGTGGTCACCTCCCTCCTCTGCCTAGATCCCTCCATGGCTCCCACTGTCTTTATAGTAGAAGCCTAAGTCCTACCCAAAGACCACAGGCCCTACACGATTCACCTCCTTCACCTTCCCTTTTCTCTCTCCCTGTATCTCTTCCCCTTGCGCACTAGTCCATCCATACCAGCCTCCTGGCTGTCTCTCGTTCATTTGTCAATTGAATTAAAGAGCGTTTTGAGGGGCGCCTGGGTGGCTCATTTGGTTAAGCATCCCAATTCGGCTCAGGTCACGATCTCCCTGTTTGTGAATTTGAGCCCCATGTCAGGCTCTGTGCTGACAGCTCGGATCCTGGAGCCTGCTTTGGATTCTGTGTCTCCCTCTCTCTCTGCCCCTCCCCCACTCTCTCTCTTTCTTTCTCTCTCTCCCAAATAAATATTGTTTAAAAAAAATTTTTTTTTAAAGAATGCTTTGGGGGCGCCTGGGTGGCGCCGTCAGTTAAGCGTCCGACTTCAGCCAGGTCACAATCTTGCGGTCCGGGAGTTCGAGCCCCGCGTCAGGCTCTGGGCTGATGGCTCAGAGCCTGGAGCCTGTTTCCGATTCTGTGTCTCCCTCTCTTTCTGCCCCTCGCCCGTTCATGCTCTGTCTCTCTCTGTCCCAAAAATAAATAAATGTTGAAAAAAAAATTAAAAAAAAAAAAAGAATGCTTTGAGGTAGTTATTTTGTTCCCAATTTACAGATGAGGAAACTGACGCACACATCTCCCCAAGGCTTTTCTGATCATTTAGGTGTCCATTTAAATGTCACCTCCTCTGAGAGACCTTTCCATGCCCTGTCATATATAAACATGGCCCTGTTTTCTTTATTTAAACTGTCACTCCTCTCCGAAATTGCCCAGCATTTGGCCTAGGCGCACTCCATCTTTGTGGAAAGAGTGAGTGGACACAGTGTGGGGTGTCAGGAAAGTCCCCAGCTCTGGAGCTGGGATGTCTATAGACTTTGCCCTGTCTTCTTCTAATTCTTCAGCCCAACTATTTCACAGATGGAGAGGATGTGGCAAAGCTAGGCTCCAGGCTGGCCCAGGGACTGGGCTACTGTGTCCAGGGATGGGCTTTCTGCTGCCTGCCAGGTCCCAGACTCCCTCCCTGGATAGAGCTGGGGAACCCTGCCAAATTCTCACTCCAAACTCCCAGCATTCATTTATTCAGTGAGTATTTATCGATGCCCGCTGGGGACTTTGGTGGCACTGTAAACAGAGTCGCATGCAGGCTTGAAACGAGACCGAGGGACTTACTGTGCAATCTCAATCGAGTACGATAACTATACTGGCACGTCCCCGCAGCTGCTCTTGGCCCCTCTCCAGTCTTCTCTGGGGCCTCAGGAACCCTAAATCACACCCCATTCCCCACCTCTGCCTGCTGGACAACCTGTTCCTGGTTCTTTGGAGGCCTTAGGAAACACATCCGCCCCTCACCTGGTCTACAAGGCAGTCTTGTATGGCCTCTGCCCACTTGTCCAGAGGTACCTCCTCCGCTCCCCTCATCCCCATCCAACAACGCTGGCTTTCCCTCTGTTCCTCAGATATTCTCACTTTACTTCCAACTGCAGGGCCTTTGCACTAGCCAGTGTCTGGAGTGCCCTTTCATCATATCTCCCCAAGACGGGCCTCTTCTGATCATTTAGGTCTCTGTTGAAATGCTACCTCCTTGAGAGACCTTTCCAAGCCCTGTTGTATTTATTATAAAATACAGCCCTATTTTATTTAACTGTCACTCCTCTGAAATTGCCCAGCAGTTGGCCTATTCTCAATGAGTCTTTGCCGAATGAGTGAGTGGACAGGGTGTCGGGTGTCAGGAGAAAGGTATCCCAGGACTACTGTGGAAGAGGCAGAAGGGTTGACATTGAGGGACCAATTAGGAAACTGCAAAGTAGATAAAGAGGAAAAGGGTGTCTGATTGAAGGAACAGCAGGGACAAAGCCCTAGAGGTGGGCGAGGGAGAACCTGGCATGTCCTGACTTCTCCCCCGATCTCCCACTCTGCTCCCCTCGCTCCTGCCCCTCTGGCCATGTGGCCTCCTCACCGCTCCTCAAAAAAAAACCCTTGGGGCGCCTGGGTGGCACAGTCGGTTAAGCGTCCGACTTCAGCCAGGTCACGATCTTGCGGTCCGTGAGTTCGAGCCCCGCGTCAGGCTCTGGGCTGATGGCTCAGAGCCTGGAGCCTGTTTCCGATTCTCTGTCTCCCTCTCTCTCTGACCCTCCCCCGTTCATGCTCTGTCTCTCCCTGTCCCAAAAAAATAAATAAACATTGAAAAAAAAAATTTAAAAAAAAAAAAAAAAACCCTGCCTATTCCAACCTCAGGGCCTTTGTACTTGTTGTCTTCTCTGCCGGCAGTGCTTTCCCTTCTCCGCATTCTCTCTTCTTCACTTCATTTCCATTTTCGCTCAAATGTTGCCTTCTTTTTTTTTTTAATTTTTTTAATGTTTATTTATTAACACGGGGCTCGAACTCACGGACCGTGAGATCATGACCTGAGCCGAAGTCGGATGCTCAACCGACCGAGCCACCCAGGCGCCCCTCAAATGTTGCCTTCTTAGAGAAATCCTCCCTGATTGCATCTCTGCCTAAAACAGGCCCCACCCCATCTCTACCAAATTCTTATCCTCAAACAGCTCAATTTTTCTTCCTTGCAAATTTTAGTAAATACAACTCTATTTTTTTTTACTTGTCTGTCTCAACCAGGATGTCAGCTCCCCAAGGATCATTGTCTGTCTTGTCCTCTGCTGAGTCCCTGGCTCCTACAACAGTGTCTAGCGTGTGGAAAGGGCTCAGTAAGTAGCTGCTGGGTGAACAGATGGTTGAACAAACAGAGCATGATGGGGTATGGCTGGAGTTTTTCGTGCTGACGAACCTGAAGTGGGGGGCAGTCTCCAGATGCTGCAGATGGTGGGGATGGAGGGGTTCCAGCACGTCTCTGGAGTTCAAGCTTGACCCTGAGGATTGTGGGAGCCACTGACGGATTCTTAGCAGGGGAGGGACTAAGGATCGTTTCTCAAAAGATAAGGCTCTTTGCAAACCAAGTCTCCTCCAGCAGGGGCCAGAAAAAGAGAGGGGAGTAGATTCATCTGGCACCAGAAAGAATAAATGTATCAACAAGGCTAAACTCAAAAAACCATTGGGTTGGAGGGGGAATTAAAAAAAAAAAAAGGCAAGCAGAAAAAAAAAATGATACAATTTGATATTGCTTATATCCATTACTGAAGAACAGAAAGTGAAACTATGTATCAAGTTTATAACAAACATAGGGGCTAGTGTCCTGTGGTGTGCCAGGCATCCTGGCTCAGGTGAGTGAGGCTACCTGGGCTCAAATCCTGTCAGTGCCCCAGACCAACAGTAAAATTCTGAGCAAGGGACTTCACTGCCCTGTGCTTCAGTTTCTTCGTCTGTAAAAGGGGATGATAATCCACGCAGCCTCATAGGGTTACTGGGAAGCTTAAATGAGTCCATTCTTTTGTTTTTTTAGTGTTCACTTATTTTCCAGAGACAGCGATTAGGGGAGGGGCAGAGAGAGAGGGAGACAGAGAATCCCAAGCAGGCTCTGCAGCTGTCAGCGCAGAGCCCAACATGGGGCTGAAACTCACAAACGGAACTGCGAGATCGTGACCTGAGCGGAAGGAAGTCAGGCGCTTAACTGACGGAGCCACCCTGGTGCCCCAAGTTAATTCTTGTAAAGCACAGAGCAAGGGGTCGGTAATTGTTCAGTATCTTTTTTTTTTTTTTTTAGGTTGTTGTTTCTGTAGCGGGGGAGGGGAGTGAACGTGGGAAGGTGAACACA
>NW_024412431.1:5162987-5167839 GCF_014898765.1 Herpailurus yagouaroundi | reverse complement strand
ATTTTTCATTGTTAATTATTTTGTTGGAGGCACAACTTACATATGGTGAAGTACACAGATCCTTTGGTGTGCAGCTCTGTGAATTTTTTTTAAAATTTTTTTTTTAACGTTTATTTATTTTTGAGACAGAGAGAGACAGAGCATGAATGGGCGAGGGGCAGAGAGAGAGGGAGACACAGAATCGGAAGCAGGCTCCAGGCTCCGAGCCATCAGCCCAGAGCCCGACGCGGGGCTCCAACTCACGGACCGCGAGTCGAAGTCGGACGCTCAACCGACTGAGCCACCCAAGCGCCCCGCTCTGTGAATTTTTATATGTGTATACATTCCTGCCTCCGCCAGCCAGTCTGCCCCCCGGCTGCGTGGATTTTACTGTGCCTTTGGCCAGGCAACCTTGTGGAAATTCTATCACCATAGATTAATTTTGCCTGTTCTTGAACTTCACACCTCATGGGATCATTTTATAATGTATTTTTTATATATCTGGATTTTTAATGTCTAGATTCTTTCACTCAACATATTTTTTGATTTCTATGGAAATAAAAGTCACATACCATACAATTTACCTTTTTTTCTTTTTTAACATTTATTTATTTTCAAGAGACAGAGAGAGACAGAGTGCGAGTGGGGAAGGGGCAGAGAGAGAGGGAGACCCAGAATCTGAAGCAGGCCCCAGGCTCTGAGCTGTCAGCACAGAGCCCCATGTGGGGCTCGAACCCACCAACAGTGAGATCATGACCTGAGCTGAGGTCAGATGCCCAACCGACTGAGCCACTCAAGTACCCCTAATTTTTTAAGTAATCTCTACACCCAATGTGCAGCCGGAACTCACAGCCCCAAGATCAAGAGCCCCGTGCTTCAGGGACTGAGCCAGCCGGGCATCCCTCAAAGAGTGTGGTGGCTTTTCATTGGCTGAGTCCTTGGCTGGGCTGTTGCTGGCTCAGAAGAAAATCTTCCTCCTGCTGGGCAGTAAAGTACCAGCGTCTTCCAGTTGAGAACGGAAAGGGCTGACAAGGAGTCGTATTGTGTGAGAGCTCCCCCTTCTGGCCTCCCAACTTCATTGTAGTGAGGTTTCCCTTTTTTTTTTTTTTTTCCTTTTAAAGTTAATTTATTTTTGACAGAGACAGTGCAAGCATGAGCTGGGGAGGGGCAGAGAGAGTGGGAGACCGACTCTCAGCCCAACCGACTGAGCCACCCAGGTGCCCCCAATTTTGATTTTAAAATTGTGCATTAAAGGTCGCCTGGCTCAGTTGGGAGGAACATGTGACTCTTGATCTCGGGGTCATGAGTTCCGAGCCCCATGTTGGGTGCAGAGATTACTTGAAAAATGGGGGAAAAAAAATAGCGCATTAAAATTGTTTATCTTGGGGCACCTGGGTGGCTCAGTCGGTTAAGCATCCGACTTGGGCTCAGGTCATGATCTCACAGGTCCTGCATCAGGCTCTGTGCTGACAGCTCAGAGCCTGGAACCTGCTTCGGATTCTATCTCCCTCTCTCTCTGCCCCTCCCCTGCTCGTGCTCTGTGTGTGTGTGTGTCTCTCTCAAAAATAAATACACATTAAAAAACATTTTACATTATTTATCTTGATGACAGTTTTTGGTGCCCCCTTAGATTTTGCATGCCTCACCCTGCTGGGCACATGGGAGGTGCTCAGTAAGTGTCATGGTATATTTACCACCTAAAATATCTACCTCATATTATATAAAGCTTCCTTCTCTGTTGACTGGCTTCTCTCCTTTGGGCTTTTTGGCTGAAGTTTCACCTCTGGCAACATCAGCTCTGAATTTGTTGTCTAGAACATGGACCCCAAGACAGCTTACACTAAATGAAATTGAAAAGCTAGAACCTGGGGCGCCTGGGTGGCTTAGTCGGTTGAGATCTGACTTTTGATTGCGGCTCAGGGCATGATCTCACAGTTCATGGGTTCAAGCCCCACTTGGGGCTCTGTGGTGACAGTGCGGAGCCTGCTTGGGATTCTCTGTCATTGCCTCCGTCTCTTCCCCTCCCCCGCTCACGCTCATACTCTCTCTCAAAATAAATAAATAAACTTAAAAAAAAAAAAAAGACGAAAGGCTAGAACCTTCCTGGAGAACTGTGGAGGAAGGTTTAACTGTGTCAGGGGCTTAGGGACATTGGAATTCAGTGGCAGGATTATCATGTTTGACCAGCTTATCTCCCCTCTCTTTCCCCCACCACCCCAAATCTCCCAATCAAAACATAGCTGAGAAAGACTGACACTACCAGGTATAAGCAAGGATTGGGAGTAACTGGAACTTTCCCAGGGTGCTAGTGGCAGTGGAACAATTTAGGAATACGGTCACAATCTACTAAAATAGAACATACACATGACCTGCAGTCTACCATTCCGTTTCTAGGCATTTGCCCTAGAGAAGCGAACTTACGTCCATAAAAATACTTGTACGAGCTTCACTAATAATGGCCGAACGCTAGGAACAAACAGATATCTGTTAACGGGTGGACGGAGAAACCATACAGGCTAAAATGTGGTAGAGCTGACGAGGGCGCATAAGGCAAGCTGAGGGGAAAGTACCACATGTTCCCCAGGTGGGACACATGTGACATTCCTCAGGTACTCCCGGCTGCCCAAGACCACCCCACCATCACCCCAAAACTGCACCATTTGGCGCCCAAACGTGGGGCCTCGAATCTTTTCATTTTCATCTGGACTCTGTGCTTCGGGGCAAATTTGGTGAGTATGCTTTCTCCTTCCTCCTTGACTCTCATTTCAGGGGCTTTTTTTGAGAAGCGTGGACTTCTTGGGACACTTTCCTGCGGGTTGCTCAGCCTGCCATCCTCTAGCCCGTGGCCACTCTACCAGGAGGAGAAAGCCTGCCTTTTGGCTGGATGTTAGGACCTTGGCCACAATGGTAGTAAGATCCAGAAACTCGATGCCCTGTCTTTATTCCTGTCCTTACGCAAAGTTGTCTGTGTCGGGCAGGGGGCAGCCACCTAAGTGACTAGCACGGCTTCCCATCTTAAGACTCCCGTGTGAAATTTCCCCTTCGTTGGTCTGAGTCAATCCCCTCCACGTCTCTGGTCTAGCCCCTTCTGGCCACAGGACCTCCACTGGGGGCCGGCTGAAGCCAGTACCCGATTGAATTAAAACCCAACTGGGGACCATTTCCTAGGAAGCTGGATGTAAGGACTACATATGTTGGAATGTCACTCAGATCATGATATTTCTGTCTTTACGGTTTTCAGTCAATGTCCTCTACAAACTACTTAAATTACAAAATTGGGTAATTCCCCCTTGTAAAACTTTTCTAGTGTTTTCCATGGGTTAAAAACAGCAAGTTCTTCAAGAAACTAAAGCATGGCCTTCACGGCATGCTCTTCAAAGTCTGGGTAAACCAAGGCACGGCCTTTTATGGCATGGTTTTCAAGGTACAGTATTTCGGTCCATACACCTGGCACCCGTTTGTAGCCGAGGATGCAATGCGGAAGCGAAGGGACACGGGCATCCCTTCTACAGGGGCCCTTTATGGGACCTTCCTTGGGCAGACCTGCCTCCAAGTAGTAAGGTAGTAGGAAGACGCCTCGGGTCACTTTGACAGCTCGGGAACCTCTGACGTAGCCTGTGCGGGGGGCGGGGGGGGACCCCATCCAGGAGTCAGGGGCGGGATTTTCGTGGTGCTAAACCCTCTCTACTCTTCTCTCTCTGGGAGGAGCTTGGAACTTCTCTTCAGTCCCCAAGGACTCTCCCTTGGGATGCCTTTTTAACCCACTGGAGACAATTCGCATTACAAAGTTCAGGAAAGGACTGACCTCCTGAAACAGAGCTAGCAGATCTCTTCTGCAGAAAACAGGGCGATTGGGCGGAGGTACCCCACCTAGGTCCAGGCCTTCACGGCTCTAAATCAGGATCTTAAGGACTTAAGAGGACTTAAGAGCCTCTTGCAGAATGCATTTGCCCAGATGTGTTTGGCTAGTAAACTCCCTCCTGACAAAAATGTCTAAACAGTCCTCCTCCTGGTAGAACTCCGTCACTGGAGGAAACGCAGGCCATCCTTGACAAAGGGGACGCTGGCTTTTTCTCTCTGTTCCTCCTAATCGATCTGAGGGCCTCTCCCTCATTCATTTCCCAGGTTAATGGCTATGATAATCGGAGCCAACTGTGGCTTAGTCTGCCTCAGGACGGGGACTTTAAGGAATATTCCCAAGCAGCTGCCAAAACGCCCTTTGCTTGGGGGAAAATTTCCTGTCTTCTCCGGCCTGACATGGACTCCGTATTTCCACTTTGGTGGAAAAACAAAAATCAGAAAATAAAACACGGTGTTTGCACCTCTGTCCAAGCTGCAAGGTTTAGAACCAGGAACCCTCTTTTTTCGGCCTTCTGCTGGCACCTGGCCTGCCTCTTGTGCCTTCCCCTCCCCCTCTGGCTTCTGCACCACTTTGGGTTCCGCCTCCGTCACTGGTTTCTGTACCCTCCTCGCTGTCTCAGGCACTACTATTTGCTCCTTCTCCCACTGTCTGTGTCAAGGAGCAAAGGGCACCCCCTTAGACTGCCCACTTCAGGCTCCCCACTGGCACCCAGGTAAAAACTAATAATGAGGAACAAATTGATTGACTTTTTTAAAATGTTTTTTATTTATTTTTGAGAGAGAGAGACAGAGATGAGTGGGGGAGGAGCAGAGAGAGAGGGAGACACAGAATCTGAAGCAAGCTTGAAGCTATGAGCTGTCAGCACAGAGCCCAATGCGGGGCTTGAACCCACAAGCCATGAGACCATGGCCTGAGCTGAAGTCGGATGCCTAACTGACTGAGCCACCCAGGCGCCCCAACTTTTTTTTTAAGTTTACTTATTTTATTTTGAGAAGGACAGAGACAGCACAA
>NW_024412431.1:5153914-5162887 GCF_014898765.1 Herpailurus yagouaroundi | reverse complement strand
GAGAGAGAATCCCAAGCAGGCTCCACACTGTCAGAGCAGAGCCTGATGCAGGGCTCGTGCCCAGGAAGCCACGAGATCATGACCTGAGCCCAAACTAAGAGTCGGACGCTCAACCGGCCAAGCCACCCAGGCGCCCCAAATTGATTGACTTTTAAGTGGACACAGAATGTATTCGATGTTTAAGCTAATTTAAGTTTGTTGGTTTGAGATAGGCCTGTTTATCACCATTAAATAAAAAACTTTTTATTCTATCTAGGTTTGCTGAAGGTCGAATAAGCTCATGTTATCTCTGTTCCAATTTGGGAGCAAAATGATGACTTAAAACAATGGTTAATTTTGTCTGTCTCAAAGTTTTCATGGGTAACTGTTTTTTAAAAAAAATTTTTTTTTCAATGTTTATTTATTTTTGGGACAGAGAGAGACAGAGCATGAACAGGGGAGGGGCAGAGAGAGAGGGAGACACAGAATCGGAAACAGGCTCCAGGCTCTGAGCCATCAGCCCAGAGCCTGACGCGGGGCTCGAACTCACGGACCGCGAGATCGTGACCTGGCTGAAGTCGGACGCTTAACTGACTGCGCCACCCAGGCACCCCCATGGGTAACTGTTAAGATAGCTTCCAGTCTTTGGTAAACTAAAACTTTAAAGTTTTGCTTGCATGATAAATGGGATTGAATTTGTTGGACATCTGAGTCTTTTTCGAAATCAAATGGAGTGCTAAAACATTGATTACTGAACATAGATATGCACTTTTACTTCTTATCGTAGAGAAACGAAGGCTATT
The DNA here is from genome assembly GCF_014898765.1 of Herpailurus yagouaroundi. Lineage (NCBI taxonomy): Eukaryota > Metazoa > Chordata > Mammalia > Carnivora > Felidae > Herpailurus > Herpailurus yagouaroundi. The sequence continues at coordinate 5,162,105 of NW_024412431.1, read as the reverse complement.
TGGATCCTTTGGAAAAACATGCTCTGTGCTTAACTCATAAATTTGCCATCAAAAAATTCTGGTGTAAAAAAAAAAAATTCTGGTGTAACAGTTCACACCTGGTTACTACTTAGTTCTCACTGGAGACTAAGGTTTCTAAGAGTTAAAATTCTGCTAAATGTAGTTAAGAGTGATGGAAATAAGGAAGGCAACTTTGTATGTAAAAAAGTAGGAGATGTGTGAGAAAGATAGAAGGAATGGAAATACATTTTTACTAAAAGTAAAAGAAAGTAATTTTGTCCTAAACGAGACTGGTTGGTTGGAGCGCAATGGCTTGGGACAAAATCTGAATGCAAAGGAAAGTTGTAGAAGGTTCATGAAGGGAAATCTTTGGAAAGGAATTGTATGTGTGATCAGGATGCACTAAGGTTGAAATGGATGGGTTTTAAAAGTACCCTGGTATAAGGTTAAAATTCTGCTTTTCTCTCTATTCAAAATACAAAGTTTTCTTGGATTGTGCTGGTCTTGATAAGAAAAACATAAACAAAGGTCCTTTCTCTTTTGTCTGCCCGGAACACCAAAGCTTATATTTTGTCTCTTTCAGGTCTTTGATTACTTAATTAAAACTTCTCGATGTGTTGAAGGAGCTTAGGTTTGCTAACAACTATATAACCCTACACATTTGCCTTCGGAATTTCTTATTGCCATCTTGGTTGAATAATTTAGTTTTAAGTTTTGTAATGGTCTGTACTCCTATTTAATTTCTAAGGTTTTAACCAAGGTTTTAACAAGCTTCCCAAGATTTAAATTGTAAATGAAGTGTTTTGGACCAATTAGGCCTTTTTATTGGTATGCTAAGTTACTTGAAAAAGCACCATCAAATACTGATAAACCTTAGGTTGTATTGCATGGGTAAGTGTTGTCACTACTCAAATATATATGCGATTTCTAAAGTTCTAGTGTTTTGGTATAAGGTCCTCACTTGACATTCTGATTTATTCAAGTATTATGTATCACAGAAATAACTGCATTACCTCATCAATTGCATCATAATGAACTCTCCCCATGTCTATTTCTGAGATTTTGTCATTTATAATTATTCTGATGCTCTTAACAAAACATGTTTCATTTTCAAGGAGATTTACAAAGGGCCTTTAGGGGGCGCCTGGGTAACTCAGTTGGTTAAGCCGTGGACGCTTGGTTTCAGCTCAGGTCATGATCTCATGGTTTGTAGGTTCGAGCCCCACATCAGGCTCTGTGCTGGCAGCGTGGAGCCTGCTTGGGATTCCCTCTCTCTCTCTCTCTCTCTCTCTCTCTCTCTCTCTGCCCCTCCCCAACTCACACTGTCTCAAACAAAACAAAAACAAAACACTTTAAAAAGGACCTTTATGACAAATACAGGTATTTAACATCTTTAAAATCCTAAAACTAAAATGGGTAAGAATTTCCAAAACTAAAAATCTGGATTCAAACTGAACAAGAATTAGGAACATGGGACGAAATGAGGAAAATTACAGTTTTTGTCACTCTTATTTTATTATTTTTTTTTATTTAAAAAAAAATTTTTTTTTCAACATTTATTTATTTTTGGGACAGAGAGAGACAGAGCATGAACGGGGGAGGGGCAGAGAGAGAGGGAGACACAGAATCCGAAACAGGCTCCAGGCTCTGAGCTGTCAGCCCAGAGCCCGACGCGGGGCTCGAACTCACGGACCGCGAGATCGTGACCTGGCTGAAGTCGGACGCTGAACCGACTGCGCCACCCAGGCGCCCCATTGTCACTCTTATTTTAAAGTATTGCTTGCTCTTCCAGATTAAGGAAACATTCTCTTAAGATAGCTATGATACACAAAAATGTGATTAAGTATTCGTTTGTAAACAACCGGCAGCACTTAACTTTCTCTCTACCTAAACCTTCTGAAATTCAAAAACTCTGAGTATTGTGTCTTTCGTGGCAATTACAGTTATTTGCGTAAGTTCGATAAGAATCTTCTCTTTGTAACAGGACACCACTTGAAATGCTCGTTATTTTACGAAGGCTTTGACTGGAATGTCATATTTGAGAGTCATGTGTAGACTCAGATAGGACCATATAGCTTTAAGGAACTAAGGTTGACCTTATGAAACATGGCAAGTCATAAAGGCCCCAGGAAACGTTGGCCTCATAGCTTGCTTACAGAGTTCCCAGCAGCCTTACCAGGTGACTAAAGAATGTCACTTCCTGGTGGGTACAGGAGCCTCAGGATCTCTTGGGGACCTTGTGAAGAGGAATTTGCTCAAATCAACAGGTATTTCAGGCACGCCGGATGGCAAGTACTTGGCTTGGCTTCTGGCCTGGAGAGGCTGCTAAACATTCAATCTAGAGATTCCTTATAAAAAGTCCCAGCAAATTATCCAAGATCCATATAGCCAATTGCTATTTCTTTTTTTTTTTTTTTTAACGTTTATTTATTTTTGAGACAGAGAGAGACAGAGCATGAACGGGGGAGGGGCAGAGAGAGAGGGAGACACAGAATCGGAAACAGGCTCCAGGCTCTGGGCCATCAGCCCAGAGCCCGATGCGGGGCTCGAACTCACGGACCGTGAGATCGTGACCTGAGCTGAAGTCGGACGCTTAACCGACTGAGCCACCCAGGCGCCCCCCAATTGCTATTTCTTGATGAACTTATATAAATAGGTAGGCCAAGTTAAAATTGTACCTGTTTTACAAATGAGTTTTGACTTGGCTATCTCCAAAATGGTTGATTCTAGAGAGAAAAAACTGTGCTTCAACAATGCACCTTTAGATACTAAATTCTAGTTCGGATTGTCTTTAAATGTTTGTTATTTGCCTACGCTGAACAACTTGAGGTAAACAGAAAAACTGTCACAATGTTTCATGTATAGACCTTCTCCTGTGCTTGTTATTCTTTGGGGATAATAACAACATCTCATGGGCATATAATTATTTAAACAACTAAAAAACAGGATGGGTTCCCCCAACAATTGTATATCAAAAGCCTTTTCTCACTTTAGACCTATCAATAGATAAAGACTGTGGTGTTTTATTAAATTTCTCACTTGAAGCCAGGTTAATTCGTAAATCTCTAAGTGAATATGCAAACCATATCCTCCCTAAACCTGATGTGACTGTTACTAGAAACCCACCCCCTATAAGCCGAGGAGGCCTGGTTTATTTAAAGGATTGAAACTCTAATATAGCAGGGGATTTAATTCCAAAACGTAAGGGCCCCTACTGCGTCATATTACGTACTCCCACTGCAGTAAAGTTAAGAGGGGCACTCTTCATGGGCTCACCTATATCGAATAAAGCTTGTACCTCCTTCACAGGAAACCAATGAGCAAACTAATGTGCCTTCTCATTCCGGCCAACTCCTCTTCAAACAAAATTGAAGGCTGCACATTTTTTTTTTCATTCTCCTTTCCCCAATTTATTTAAAAAAAAATTTTTTTTTAAAAAAAAATTTTTTTTTTTCAACGTTTATTTATTTTTGGGACAGAGAGAGACAGAGCATGAACGGGGGAGGGGCAGAGAGAGAGGGAAACACAGAATCGGAAACAGGCTCCAGGCTCCGAGCCATCAGCCCAGAGCCTGACGCGGGGCTCGAACTCACGGACCGCGAGATCGTGACCTGGCTGAAGTCGGACGCTTAACCGACTGCGCCACCCAGGCGCCCCGCCTTTCCCCAATTTATACTAACAATTCCCTCTCACAATGGGGCATTCAAAAGGATCACCACAGACATTTGAATTACAAACCAGAAAGAATCATCTGTTTCCTGCTGCCTGTTCCCACTCCATCTGAGGATGCTTCAAGCTTGACATCTAAAAATCTCACCGGCAGTAGCTAAAGTCCATTGCTACCGGAACCTCAAGCCACCAGATGATCCTTTCTGCTCCAGAAGGTTCATACAACACCGTGGTCCACGGTGGATTCGGCTGCCTCTGCCTTTTGTGACTCTCCTATACCTTCCCCGACTGACCGATGTTGACCCACAGGTAGGGACATCTCTATGCCCCTACTCGGCAGGAAGAAGCTAAGGAAGATGAGACCTTCCACCTTCAGCAACCTTAACGATTTAAGGGTCAAAGTTGTTCACGGGGGATCTGATGAGGGAGCATAAGGCAAGCAGAGGGCAAAGCACAAGCTAGCACACGCTCCCCCGCCCATCCCCCCCAGGTGGGACACGTGTGACATTCCTCAGGCCCTCCTGGCTGCCCAAGAACAAAGGAAAGGACAGAAAACAAATGGTCAACTGACAGTCTCCATCAGTTTACAAACATCTTAGTAATATTACAAGAAAAGGGCAATCTTCTCAATAGCCTTATCTCCAGGAACCCCGCACTGTCTTACGGAAAATGCTTTGCTAGAGGGAAAAAAAACACCTTAGCTTGACAGTAGCTAGGCCTCCAGTAATCTGGGTCTCCTTTAGCATATGGAAGTCCCTTTAAGAACCTTCCTCTTGGGGCGCCTGGGTGGCTCAGTCGGGTAAGCTTCGGACTTTGGCTCAGGTCATGATCTCGCACTCCGTGAGTTCGAGCCCTGCGGCCGGCTCTGTGCTGACAGCCTGGAGCCTGCTTCGGATTCTGTGTCTCCCTCTCTCTCTGCCCCTCCCCTGTTCATGGTCTGTCTCTCTCTGTCTCAAAAATAAATAAACGTTAAAAAAAAAATTAGAAAAAGAAAAAGAACCTTCCCCTTGACTTGACCTCCCCCAACTCCACAGTATACAAGCAGTCACTTCTCACAACCCAGTGCAGCTCTTTCTGCCCAGGAGCCCTGTCCCTGTGCTTTAATAAGATCACCTTTTTGCACCAAAGACGTCTTCAAGAATTCTTTCTTGGCCGTGGGCTCCGAACCCCACCATCACTCCCAAACCCCGTCATAGCCACAGGGTGAACTACTACTCAGCAAGGGAAAAACAAAAAACAAAACAAAACAAAACAAAGCTAGTACATGCAGCACCAGACGTCAAAAAACATTTTGTTGAGCCAAAAAAGCCAGATATAAAAGACAACCTATTGCATGATGCTGTTTATCTGAAATTTGAGACCAGAACCCATGGATAGTGATAGAAATCCACAGTGTTTTGCCCGGTTGGGGCTGAGGGTAGACCTGACTGGGGCACAACAGAACTTTCTGGGGGTGACGAAAATGTTCTGTATCTTCAGTGGGCAATCGTCAGTCGGCTGTCAATCTTGAAAAATCAGGGGACATTTTCTTATGACTTTTTCCTCAGTAAAGTACAAGGCAGGGGGAGGGGGGTAAGGTTGGGAAAATGTAATACAAGGATAAATTAAAATCCAAAACGTCTTATGAGTGAAACATTCTGGTTTCGGTTTGGTGGCCTGAGCCTGCATGGCCACTAGTACAGAGTCTGACCCAGGACAAGACTCTCAGCAAATGGGAAACGTTGATGACGCGCATTTCTCTCTGGGCCCCGAGCGGTCCCTTCCCCACTGCGGGTGCAGCCTGTCCTCTCCACGTTGGAGATATTCCGACCTCCCAGTCCTTCTCGGGACCCTTTCACGGGCTCACCCCGGAGAACCAAGAAGTCGCGAGTTGATGCCCACTTCGAAAACCTTGAATCCCATGCTCAGCGTAAAAACCACTTCAACAGACAGATGATACACAGCCGACAGGCAAATCAAGCCGGCTTCCTCTGCCAGTACTAAATATGTCGACGCCCACCGACGGAAAAACCCCAATCACGTGACGGAGCACGGGCTCACATCGGCCTTAGACCAGGGCGCCTACTTTTAGATTGGCCAATGAAGCCGAGGCGTGAGGCACGCCCCCTTTCCTCTCTCCACCAATAGCTTCCAGACGCCTCCTGCAGCATCCAATCACCGCTTCCGCCTTTCTTGAATGAGAAGCCAGCAGTCCAGTGAGCAGAGCCGCAGTCCGACGCAGGAGGCAGGAAGCGTCGTGGCTCGTGTCGGGGCGCGAGACCGGTAGCCAGAGTCGGACGGCACTCCTCACAGCGCGCGGAGGCGAACGGGGAACCAGGTGAGCGAAGCACCCGGAGCGCGGGGCCGCGGTGCGGAGACGTCGGACCTGCGGGCGAGCGGACGAGGGGAGACCCTGGGAGTTGAGGGGAGGATGAGGAGGAAGGGGCGCGAGACAAGGGGGGCGGTTGGGGCGTCCGCCGCGCGCGGCTGCGGCCGTTGAACGCCATAGCGCATGCGCAAGGCGTGGGGGGGGGGGGGCGGTAGCTGTTGGCGCGCTGGGCTCGTTCCCGCTTCCGGGAGTGGGCTGTCATGGCGGCTCGCTGGTCGAGCCTGACTTGGGGAGAAGGTCTGTCTGTCAGAGGAGACCCCCTAGTCGTTTGGGGAGGGACTCTGGGGGCCGAGCGCCAGGGTCTGGAGTTGTGGTGGGAGAATCCCGACCTTGTAGACGCGTTAGGCTTCTCCGAGTCGAGGGACTTGCCCTCCCCCACCCTGCTGTGCTGTTGCTATATGGTTAGGGGATTTGGACTTCCAGAGATTTAGAATAAAACAGATGTCACCGAGGCAAACCCTGAAGTGGAAGTCTTCCCTGGGGCACTTGAGAATGAATGGGTACCGTGAGCTAGTCTGAATTGTCACTTTCCGGGTGTCCGCTTTCGAGTTGGTCTGTTCCGGGGGCCGCAGCTGTCGCAGCCCACCCGGGTGGGACAAACGCCCCTCCCCCAGTTCCCTCCCCGTCTCATTTGTTTTGAGTTTTAGAGCCCATGTAGCCACTTCCTAGAGAATTTTGTGCCTCCAACTCAGGCTGTCCCTGAATCTGTCCCCTGTAAGAACAAAGACTTCACTTGACGTTTGTGTTTGTTTTGACTGCACCGTCCCCTCTTGGCCACCCAGGTTTGGAGCTCAGGGTAGGCGGCTCTGAGCGGTTATCTGCCCAGGGATTGCCCAGGAGATGGTCCTGCCCTGTTGAGTGTGCCATTTTGTTGTTCCCTCATACCACCCCCACCCAGGTTAATCCTCTCTCCTGGTGACTGGTTTTCCCCGTGGCTGGTCTCATTCCCCGCTCCTCTTCTCCTCTAGAGCAAGTTGCTCTTGGGCCATTACTCCCCTCAGAAACCTCCTTAGTGATTCCCTGTTGCTTCGCAGATAAAGTATGAGTGCCCTCGATCAGACCGGCTTTCCAAGCTTCCTCCTCTGCCTCTGCTTCAGCCAGTCTTGCTCTCCATTCCCCAAAAGGGCGTGGTGCTTTGGAACCGACCTTTTCTGGCTCCTCCCCTTTTCTCGGCTGCCTGGGAAATAGCCCCTTCCTGTTCAGGTTGCCTTTTTCAGCAATCAGATGAGGGCATACGCTGGCTTTAGCCCCCAAGTTCTGCCTGAAGGCCTCGATTTTAATTTTATTCACTGGGCCTTTGCGTGTGAGTGCTTATGTTTTAGGCTCTGGGCTGGGCCAAAGGGCTGGCAGGCATGACCTGAACAAGGGTGCTTTTTTAGCTGGGGCCTGCCAGAAATGTCCTTCTGGAGCAAGAGTCCTGAAGAAAGCGGGGGGACTCACGGCCACTGCCGGCAGTGGGCATGGCAGGTGCAAAGGGGCTGAGGCATGCGTGAGGGGCACAGCAGCAAGGCCGGTGAGTGGGGGTGACGGAGGAGATGAGGTTCGAACGTGGTGTGTGGGGGGGGGGGGCCAGTTTGTGTAGGGCCCGGTAGGTCAGGCTGAGGGCCCCTGACTTTTATTCTGAGCCCAGTAGGAGCCTGTGGGGGATTTTGAGCATTTTCCGACTTCGCTTTTAGTGGGCTCCTACTGGCTTTTGTGGGGAGAGACGATGGAGGGGGGTGGAAAACAGGGAGACTGTGGGCCTCATCCAGGCAAGAGATGATGGCGCCCCCAGAGCCACCAACTGCCAACGGACAGAGTGGCGGCCCCGCACAGGGGAGTGTTCCGCCACGAGCAGGAGTGAGGTGCTGATGCCTCCCGCAGAGTGGATGAAACGTGCTGAGTGAGCGAAGCCGGACAGGACAGATGGTTGCATATTGCATGTTGATTCCAGGGAGAAACGGCAGAAACAAGCAAACGGAAAGAAAGCAGGTTAACGGTTGCCCAGAGGACTGAGGGGGGAAGGATGAGAGGTAAAGGGTCTGGTCTTTTTCAAGACTGACTGAAATGGGTAACGAATCCAACTGTGGTGGTCGTTGAACTTATCCCGGACTGCATTAAAAATACTGAAAACTGGCTGTCTGACTCTGGATTTCGGCTCAGGTCATGATCTTG
>NW_024412431.1:5107708-5153514 GCF_014898765.1 Herpailurus yagouaroundi | reverse complement strand
TTCATGCTCTGTCTCTCTCTGTCCCAAAAATAAATAAACGTTGAAAAAAAAAATTAATTAAAAAAAAAATTTTTTTTTAATGTTTTTATTTTTTTAATTTTATCTATTTTTGAGACAGAGAGACAAGAGCACGAGCAGGGGAGGGGCAGAGAGAGGAGGAGACACAGAATCCGAAGCAGGCTCCAGGCTCCGAGCCGTCAGCCCAGAGCCCGATGCGGGGCTTGAACTCACAGACCGCGAGATCCTGACCCGAGCTGAAGTCGGACGCTTAACCGACTGAGCCACCCAGGCGCCCCTAGCTGTTCTAATTCTAAAAAAGAAAGGTGGAGGTAGCTTGGGACCAGTGAGGTAGCAGGGGCAAGCAGTGGCCTAATTGTCCTGTTGGGATTTGTTGGCTGATTGGACAGGGGAGAGAGAGAAAGCCAGTGAGAGAATGAAATTGCCTCTTTTGAGAAGCAGGCCTGCAGGAAGGAACAGAGGGTTTTACTCTTGGGATTTTGAGTTCAGCCTCGAAGGGTCGATGTGGCAGAGGCAGTTGGGTAACGGAGTCTGTTGTTGAGGGAAGCTGTCACCCGATGGAGACACACGTTTGGGAGGCCTCTGCACAGAGGTGGTCAAAGCCCTGGGGCTGGATGAAGTCACAGAGAGAATGAGTGACAGAGGGCCAGAAAGTGGGCCCAGGACCCTCCACATCCGGCTCAGGGAGAAGAGGGACTACTTCAGCATCCTCTCCGTCTAGACTGGAGGCTGGATGGAGTTGGGAGGGCAGAAGACCATATTCTCACATTTGGGACCCTTGTAGCTTGCGCCCCGTAGGTCCTGTGCCCATACTGGATAAGGCAGGAAGGGAGCAAACTGTATTAATTCTCTTTACCATCTCCGCTTCGTTCTTAGCAGCCTGGGCGCGGTGGGAAGGCTGCTGATGACAGTACTTATTCCCCTGTGCAGACCACAAGTAGCGGGAGGAGCTGGGGCAGGGCGTGACTCTGCTCCTACAGACTCAGGTCTCTCCAGCGTTCTGGCAGCCACATCTCCGGGTCCCAGGGGTCCTATCCTGTGCAGGCCCGGTAGACTCTTTGCGGAGTGGTGGGGAGGGGGCCTCCTTTGGCTTAGGTGGCCTGAGCTTTATTAGAGTTTTCCTGGCGGCGGCCGCGTGCGGCAAACGCTTGGGGTAGGGGCTTGATGAGCGAGCGGGCAGACAAGGCCGCGGGTGGTTTGAGAGGGGTCTTGTGGAACGAGGTGTGCCGGGGACAATGCACAGGGATGCGAGAGCCATGGGGAAGTATGGGATCTTACTGTGAGAGCAGAGGGAGGCCCTGGAGCCGGGGGTGTGTGTGCACGTGTGAGTGGGGCGGAGAGGGGCACGGGGAAAGCTGAGGGGGTGCAGGAGTGAAGGTGTGACCGGGACAAGCTGAGGCTGGGAGGTGCTGCCCGGGAGGAGCGGGTGGGACTTTGTGCAGGAGTCTGTGGGGAGTGTGAGGGAGAGGGGTCAGAGCGCTGGCCCCGTCTTGGCTTCATCAGCTGTACCAGCTCGGAAGATGGCTCCGGTGCTTTGTTCCTCCTCGACCTGTGTCCGTAGACTGCAGCTGCTGGGCGGTCTTCTCCCTGGACGGGGGAGTTTTCTTTCTCAAACTCACTCTCTTCCCTCGACCCTTCCTCCCTCCTCTGTTGTCAGCGCCATGGCGGAACAGGATGTGGAAAATGAGCTTCTGGATTACGAGGAAGATGAAGAGCCCCAGGCTCCTCCAGAGAGCACTCCTGCTCCCCCCAAGAAAGACGTCAAGGGTTCCTACGTTTCCATCCATAGCTCTGGCTTCCGGGACTTTTTGCTGAAGCCGGAGCTTCTTAGGGCCATCGTGGACTGTGGCTTTGAGCATCCATCTGAGGGTATGCCTCCTGGGTTCTCCCTGCCAGGAACCTCCTCACCGCCCTCTCTGTGGCCTCCTCAGCCGCCTGGCCAGGAGCCTGCACAGAGGGAGCATCTGGTTTCTGGCCGCTCACACGTGCTCTCTCCCTTAGTCCAGCACGAGTGTATTCCCCAAGCCATCCTGGGCATGGATGTCCTGTGCCAGGCCAAGTCTGGGATGGGCAAGACGGCCGTCTTCGTGCTGGCCACCCTGCAGCAGATTGAGCCTGTCAACGGACAGGTAGGTGGTTGCCCTCCCTGCTGGGCCCGAGCTACGTGAGGATCGCTAGCCACAGGTTCCCTTGTTAAAAAACTTCCTGGTGCTGCGTTCTCTTTGTGGGCTTTTATTTTATTTTTTTTAATTTTCAAAAAAAATTTTTAATGTTTATTTTTGAGAGAGGGAGAGAGACAGGCAGGGTGCAAGCAGGGGAGGGGCAGAGAGGTAGGGAGACGCAGAATCCAAAGCAGGCTCCAGGCTCCAAGCTGTCAGCACAGACCCCGACACGGGGCTCGAACCCACAAACAGATCATGACCTGAGCCAAAGTCGGATACTTAAACGACTGAGCCATCCAGGTGCCCCTCTTTGTGGGCTTTTAAAATTAAGTACGGTACTTAGTTGTGACAAAATACTGCCCAAAAGTGATAAGCCAAGAGGAGAAACTGAGAAGTGCCCACGATTTTATTCTCCAGATTTTCACAGCTGTTACTTGGTTATGTGCTTTTCTAGAGTGTGTGTGTATTTACCCAGGTGAGATTGTACCTAACGTTGCCTCTTAAGTGAATTTTGTTGGAGGAGAATCAAGGTGCATTCCGGTGTTGTTTTGTCACACAGGGACACACGCCCTTGGGCTGCATATGGGTGCACAAGCCCTTGTCTCCTTAGGGTCGATGGAGAGGGAGATTCAGTGGGAGGCTGTGGTGGTTGCAGCCCTTGGCGTCATGGGCCTGAAGGCAGGAGCCGCCTTTGGGTGGTCAGGAGCTGACCAGAGAGCAGACTCAGGAAGCTGTTGGTAGGGGCTGCCTCACCAGCTAGGTCTCACTGTGGATCCTGGCAGCAGGAGACAAGCCTCACTCACTAGCTGGGGGGACATAGGGAGTGAATGACAGGCGAAGGGTGGGGAGAAGCTAGAGCATCTGGACCGGACCTTCCAGCAGCCGGAGGTTTGGGGAGCAGCGTGGCAGGCACCCTCCAGGGGCCAGAGCCCGGTGGGCATGGGGCCCCCAGGGAGGGCATTAGAGTGGGCTCTGGCTGGGGTAGGACTTGGGACACTGCCTAAAGTGTCTGTCTTCCGCCTGCAGGTGACAGTGCTGGTCATGTGTCATACTCGGGAGCTGGCATTCCAGATTAGCAAGGAATATGAACGCTTCTCCAAGTACATGCCCAGCGTCAAGGTAAGTCCCTCAGGCTGGACGTACTGCGTGGTCTTCTGCAGTGTTGCTGCCCCGGCTGTAGCCCGGCCAGTGTTTACTAAGCTTGGCCGCGGTGGCTGCCTTTGAGGTTTGCGGTGGTTTAAATTCCTTAAAAGCCGGTTGAATTATGCATGGCCTCCGGAGGCCTGTGCCGGTCCCAGCTGTGGGGCTGCTTTCCACCGGAGTCCTGGCCAGACTCTCAGGCCACTCTGGTCCCCAGGCACTAGGCCCGGGGGTGCTGCTGGAGCCTGAGCCGGGGCCACGGGCCGGGTGGCCGTCAGTTTGGAGCGAGTGTGAGCCTTCAGCCCTTAGACAGGTGAAGGGAACTTTCTCTCCTCCCACATAGGTGTCTGTGTTCTTCGGGGGCCTTTCCATCAAGAAGGATGAAGAGGTATTGAAGAAGAACTGTCCGCACGTCGTCGTGGGGACACCAGGCCGGATCCTGGCACTCGTGCGGAACAGGAGCCTCAACCTGAAGAATGTGAAGCACTTCGTGCTGGACGAGTGCGACAAGATGCTGGAGCAGCTGGGTGAGTGGCCTGCTTGGGTCTAGGAGCTGCTGGAGGCCCACCCCGCCACGCCCCCACCCCGCCATCCTTACAGCTCCCCTCCCCCCACCCAGACCTCAGAGCCAGGTGGGCCCTGTCAGGGCAGGCCGAAGGTTGCCCCAGGGCAGGGTCACGTGGGTGGCTGGCACACAGGCCTCTGTAGACGACTCCAGGGAGAGTTGTAGCCTCGGCACAGTGACCTGCCTCCGAGCCCGAGCTGAGTGAGTCCGGGCGTGTGTCCGTGCCAGCCCTCGGCATGCTGTGGCCTCGCCGCCCGTTGGGTTAGTTCCGGGCCCCGGCCTGCCCTCCGTGAGCCCCGCAGGGCCAGTGGGAGATGGGGCTTGTGTCCCGGGAGGCAGCTGCAGCTCTCACCCCAGCGGCTGTCTCTGCCTCAGGCTCCCCTCCCTGAAGCGTGGCTCGAGGCGCGCTGGCACGGCTGCTCCGCTCTGGCGGCGTGTAAGTGGATGGCAGCTCCTCCCGCGCCCGCCCCGAGTCCAGCCCCTCAGGCACCTGGGACTCGCCCCTCCCGCCACTCGGCTCACGCCGCCCTCGTCGTGGCGCTAACGACTCCCTGGCACAGGTTGGGAGGAGCTGGGGCTGGTCTCGGGTGGGGGTCGCCGCGCGGCAGGCGCTCACGCCCACCCGTTTCTTGCCCTCCCCACCCAGACATGCGGCGGGACGTGCAGGAGATCTTCCGCCTGACGCCCCACGAGAAGCAGTGCATGATGTTCAGTGCCACCCTGAGCAAGGAGATCAGGCCCGTGTGCAGGAAGTTCATGCAAGACGTGAGTAGGGTGGGACGGCAGCCAGCCACGGCCTCGGCGCGGCACCTCTGGCCCTCCTCGGTTCCGTGTCCTGAGCCGCTGCTGCTCCGGGACGCCCACACTTGCCTCACCGCACAAGAATGCCGGGAGGCCCCGGAGCCTTCCTTCCCTCCTGTGTCTTGTCAGACTAGGAGCTGAGCTTGGTCTATACCTGAGTCAGAGCCGAGCTTAGATCAACGATTGGGAGAGAGGCATTTATCGGGGTATGCAGGCCCTCTGGGAAGCATCGCAACGTGGAGTCCTTCGCCGGAAGGTTCTGGGCAGGCAAGATGCCCAGAAGTAAGCCCCGCCTGCCCCTTCCTGCACAGCCCATGGAGGTGTTTGTAGACGATGAGACCAAGCTCACGCTACACGGACTCCAGCAGTACTACGTCAAGCTCAAGGACAGCGAGAAGAACCGCAAGCTGTTTGATCTCTTGGACGTGCTGGAGTTTAACCAGGTGACACCGCGTGGCTGTCCTGGGGTTCCGGGCCTTGGCGAGGCCGGCGCACGGGGGCTCTGGCCCTGACCGCCGCTTCTTGCCTCCCTGCCTCGCAGGTGGTGATCTTCGTGAAGTCGGTGCAGCGCTGCATGGCCCTGGCCCAGCTCCTTGTGGAGCAGAACTTCCCGGCCATCGCTATCCACAGGGGCATGGCGCAGGAGGAGCGGTGAGTGGGTGCCGCCCTCGGGCCCGCAGCAGGCCCCTCAGCCCCTCACAGGGAGTGCCGCTCGGGAACCCCATGTCTAATGGCCGCCTCTTGTTCTTCCTGTGCCCAGCCTGTCACGCTATCAGCAGTTCAAAGACTTCCAGCGGCGGATCCTGGTGGCCACCAATCTGTTTGGTCGAGGGATGGACATTGAGCGAGTCAACATCGTCTTCAACTATGACATGCCCGAGGACTCGGACACCTACCTCCACCGAGTGAGTGCCTCCACGGAGCTGTTACCTCCCTCACGGCCCTCTCTCAGGGTGGGGGTGAGTGGGGATGTGGCCCTGCTTGTCCTCAGATCCCCATGTTGTGTCCCTGTGACCTGACCCCCCTGACCCCCTGCTCCTGTCACCCTGCAGGTGGCCCGTGCAGGACGTTTTGGGACCAAAGGTCTGGCCATCACTTTTGTGTCCGATGAGAATGATGCCAAAATCCTCAATGACGTTCAGGACAGGTTTGAAGTGAACGTAGCAGAACTTCCTGAAGAAATTGATATCTCTACATACAGTAAGTGTTGGGGGTGGGGGGGGGGGGGCTGGGCCCGGACAGGGACCCTCTTCCCCGTCTCACTGGCCTCCCCTCTGTGTGTCTTACAGTTGAGCAGAGCCGGTAACCACACGCCTGGTGGCCAGAGTCGCCCTGTTTCCTGAGTGCTGCTTCAAGTCCTCTTTCTAGGCACCAGTGGGGCCTCCCTTTTTACTGTTTAAAAGCTGTAGATTTGTGTAAGAGTAAAGTTTTATTACGGAAGTCTGTCTTCCACCCTGTGTGTTGCTCGGCTCTCAGCTTTTCGTGGATGTAGCAGGCCTGGCCAGGGAGCTCCACAGCAATTTTCTGTATCAGTAGGACATTTAATTTTATGTGTCGATGTTGAAAAGTTTATACAGATTAAAAACAACAACATACAACATTCACAACTTTCCAAACAAGTGAGAGCCTTCTGCCTCCAGGAGCAGATGGGCTTCTGTACCGTGAGCCTCAGGCAGTGGGGCTGGGAGGGGCCCTGCTTTTCCCCCACCCTTGGCCTCAGTCGTAGCTTAACGGGGAGCTAGAGCCCCAGCACCCTGGCCTCTCGTTCTGTAGCAAAAACAGACGAGGGGAAAGGGCCTGGCTGGGCACAGCGTCCTCAGTCTGACAGGCCTGGGGTAGCCGGGAAAGGCACTGCGGCCCTGGGCCAGACTCCTGCCCTCACCCTGGGTCCTGGCTGGGGTGGGGCAGGGAGGCAGCCAGCAGAAGCAGGCCCGGTGGGTCCAACTCTCCACTGGGCTGGGTGTTCTGGGCTTCCTGGGCTTTGGTGCCAGACTACAGCTGCTGCCCCCTGCTTTCTGTGGTGCACATGTGGGCCGAGGCAGGCTGACGGAGGGAGCAGAGGGGCGAGAGAGGAGGGGACCGTCTTTCAACACGTGCAAAAGCTGCTGAGGCCACAGGACCTCCTGGTCTGGTGGGAGCCGCGCTGTCACATGCCGGACTCCGAAGGCCTGTGGGCCTGGTAAGAAAGGTACACTGTGAGCACAGAACCTGGGCTGGGTGCCCTCTGGCCCAGCACCCCTACCCCAGGCTCAGCCCTTACCTGAGTCTGGTTGGATGAGGAGGTGGTGAACTCCGAGTACCTGTTCCCGGTGACCCAGCCGGCCCACTTCCGGTACTCCTCCCTCACCTGTGGGGCCCAGGGAGCCAGGTTAGGGAAGGGGCAGGCCCCAGGCCGGGCCCCAGGCCCCAGCCCACCCCCCACAGCCCGGCCACAGCCCACCTTCTTGTTGAGCAGGCAGTGGAGGATGAAGAGGAAGAAGCCTTGCAGGCAGTTGAGGACGGTGAAGGTGTAGGACAGCACCCAGCTGTGTGGGTTAAAGAGGAACAGGCCGAAGACCCAGGTGCTGCCCAGCAGAAAGAGCTGAGCGACAGCTGTGATGGTCAGCACCCTGCAGAGAGGACAGCGTTGCAGTGGGGGAGGCCCCCCTCGAGCACCCTCTGCCCCCTGCCAGCCCCTTCCCTGCCCTCCACTCTCACCTGGCCTTCTTAAGTTTCTTCATGTCTGGGTTGATCTCAGAAAACTTCTGCGTGAGTTTCCAGACAGTAGTCACGAAGATGACAGCATTGAACTGGGTTGGGGGGCAGGTAGAACTGGCATTAGGGGGAATCCCTGGGACTGTGGGGGCGGGGGGGGGGGGGGGGGGAGAGCTGGCCCAGTGTGGCTGCGCTCCTCAGGTGTGGGGTGGGGGCAGCTACCAGAACGATGAAGATCACAGGTCCCAGGAAGCTCCAGAGGAAGCCATCTTTTGGGTCCAACCAGCAACTGGGTGGAAAGGGAGGGTCATGTCAGCTCCCCAGAGGGGAAGGACACTGGCCAGGACCGTGGTCCCCTGCCCTCCCATCGGACCGCTCCGCTGCACTCACTAGAGGGAGCGGCCGTAGCGCTCGTGTCTGACGGCCGCCGAGATGGCCACGATGAGCAGGGGCACCCCATAGCCGATCAGGTAGAGCCAGCACTTGTTCAGGCCCTGGCCGTGGAACACGCGCACCACCAGGAAGTAGAGCTCCAGTCCCTCGAGGCTCATCCAGCAGAAAGCGGCCAGGAAGCAGTAGTGCAACAGTCCGGCCACCAGGCGGCAGCGCAGCCCCACCTGCGGGGCGGGGGCGGGGCGACGTCAGTACGGGGCGGAGCCGCGCCCCGCCAGGGCCCTCGGGGCGGGCGGGGACGAACGGCCACAGCTCTGTTGTGCCGAGGACCTCGCGCGGGCGGAGCGGGCGGTGGCCACCCAGCCCCGGGACTGGACGGGGCTCTCCCCCTCCCGGGCCCCGCCGGCCTGGGGTTCTGGTGGAGGTGAGACGTTCCCACCGCCCCGGACCTCACCTGGCCGCCTTCGTTCTCGATGCCCGCCAGGAAGATGGCGGAGCCCACGAAGAGGCAGATGCAGAGATGCAGGTGCACGGTGGTGCGCGAGCCCTGGATGGGCCGCACCAGCAGGAAGGTGAGAATGCATAGCAGCAGGCAGACTAGCGACAGCGCTAGCCCCACCTTGGTGATCAGGGCCAGCCTCGGGTCCTAGATGCAGGATGGGGTGCGTGGGGCTCGGTCAGCGCCCTGAGCCTTTCCTGCCCTCCTTGCGGGCCCCACCACCCGGACCCATCAGGGGCCTGCCCTCCAGGTCTCTGGAGATCATGCACTCGCCTCCCCCCACATCCCCTGCCTTCAACGCTTGAACAGGCTTGCTTTGTGTCTCTTCCTAAACACCCACCACCGCTCGCAATGCACGCCCACAACCACGGATGCACCAGGGATCTCAGTTCCTCCTGATGGGCCTCCCCGCGCTAAGCCTCAAGGCCACATTCTTGTTTCTAACACTAATGGTCCCACCTCTCTGACCCTCCTCGCTCATCTCAAGTTCTACGCCTCCTACACGTGGCCACCTCTATCAACTCGTTGAAACCCGCCTTTTTGTCCTTCCTGGGCTTTTGGCTTGGACCAGAGCCTTCCATACTCTGCCTGGCCCATTTCAATTAAATGCGTGGCCCAGCTTCTCTGTGTATCTCTGAAGCCACGTATAGAGCGTTGTACTCCCTTTGGAGCTTTTAACGATTATTTAACCACCGGTTCCAGATGGACAGTCAGAGGGGCGCTAGCCAGAGCAGTTGCTGGGTCCCAGGGAAGGGGCTGGGGGGCATGGGGTGGGACCACTGGGGCTGTGTGACCGTACAGAACCAGCTGTCTGTCTCACCTAAGCCAGGCTTGCCACCTGTGGGCTTTTGAGGGCTGCTCACCTCTATGTCATAGTGGGCCATGAGGACGGCAAAGCTGCTCAGGTGGCTGCACTGGCACGTGGTGCTGTCATTACTGGTGCCCCGGGTCCAGCAGCCCGTGGTGTTCCAGTGCCCTCCGCCCCTGTCGTCACTCTTCCAGAATGCACACACCAGCCCCTGCCGCGGTCCGGGCGTCTCCATCTGCAGGCAGGCGGGAATCGTTGGAGAGGTTAGCCTGGAGCCCACTCTTGGGTCCTGGGCTTGGTTGAGCCCGAGGAGGGCTGTTTTTCATTTGACAGGTATTTACTGAGCGCCTCCTTTGCTGTGTCCCCTGGTCTCGCACACAATGAACAGGGCTGACACAAGTCCCTGCCCTTTTGGGCTCGGCATGCCAGTGGGGGAGACCGATGTAAATAATGAACCCGATAAGGAAACTAGATGGTGTGTTAGAAGATAGTAAGAGCTTTTAAAAAGAGAAACAGCATAGGGGAAGGTGGGGCATGATTACAGACTGTCATTTTAAATGAGGTCAAGGAAGACCTAAAAGAAGAGGTGACATCTGAACCAAGACTGGAACCAGGTAAAGGACTGAGTCACCTGGGAGACGGTGTGTCTCACACAGAGGGCACAGCAGATGCAAAGGCCCTGAGGTCCGTTTGAGGAAGAAGCAGAGTAGGGAAGGAGTGAGCAGTAGGACTGATCCCCCCCCACCAGAGGACTCACAGGGTGGGAGAAGGCGAAGGTGACCGGGGAGTCCAGGTGCTCGGTGTTTGTGTTGCTCAGAAAGACCAAGTTGACGGCTGAGAGGAGCTTGTACTGGGCGCCACGGACAGGACCTTGGTGGAGATCTTTTAGCTTAGCTTTCGTCTCGGGGTCCAACT
The DNA here is from genome assembly GCF_014898765.1 of Herpailurus yagouaroundi. Classification (NCBI taxonomy): domain Eukaryota; kingdom Metazoa; phylum Chordata; class Mammalia; order Carnivora; family Felidae; genus Herpailurus; species Herpailurus yagouaroundi. The sequence continues at coordinate 5,143,519 of NW_024412431.1, read as the reverse complement.
CCAAGGAGGCGTTGGCCAGCAATTCCTGCATTTTCCAGCTGGAGAGGATGCCCATCACGGTGGGGCCTGGGGGGTAGACAGGCCGGCCACTACCTTCTGCCCTTCCTCCTCCCACGCCTCATCCTCCCTCCCAGGATGTCTATTCAGGCCCTCCAGGATGCCATGATGCCTGGGATCCCGGGCAATAGGTCAGTTTCCAGGTGTTGCATATTTAGAACCTCAACCCTTGCCACATCCCAGCTCCTCCTCCCCTTTCCCACGGGAGTCCCCTCCGGATCCCCGCCGTTACCTGAGTCCCTGGCTGCGGTTGCCACAGCCCAGTCCAGCAGCATCCGTGCATGGCTCTGGCCTATGGTGGTGTATCCGTCCCCTTGCTCCTGGATCATCAGGGACAGCTCTGAGAAGAGAGGGGCAGTGATCGGGGGCTCTGGGTGCCGGAGGAGGCCCCGGGCAGGGCGAGGTCTCACCTGTGTTCAAAGGGGAACGGTAGGTGAAGGAGGCTCCAGGCATGGCCTTGGCCAAGGTCCTCAGGACTCTTTCAAGCTCAGAGAGGAGGTGGGTGGCCATCTTGTGCCTTTCAGGCAGGGCCAAGGCGTCCAGGTCACTGGGGACTTCCAGCAGCTCATCCACTGACGTGATGAGGTTCTGGGGGGATGGGTGACAGCTGGTGGGTCACTGCCCCGCAAGGGCTGCCTGACTTCAACCCGCCTCTACCTAGGGGCACACTGCAGAACCACCTGGGGTTGCCTGGGGGACAGGCACGGGCTTCCTCCCAGGCTCTACACCTGCACTGACCAGCAGAATTGCCACAAGCCACACATGGCTATCCAGCACTCGAAATCTGGGTCCACAGTGAAATGGGAATAATTTTGAATCTGCTGGGTTAAATGCGATCTCCACATCAATTTCACTTGTTTACTTTTGTTTATTTTAATGTAGCTACTGGAAATTTTTATTTTTGTTTGCTTTTTTAATTAAAATTTTTTTTTGATATATATATTTAATTTTATTTTTTAAATTTACATCCAATTTAGTTAGCATGTATAATTTAAAAAAATTTTATAGCCATCTCTACACCCAGCATGGGGCTTGAACTCACAACCCCAAGACCAGGAGTGGCACGCCCTTCCGACTGAGCCAGTCAGGCGCCCCACTACTGGAAAATTTAAAATGACATGGGCTCACATATTTCTCCCCAGCTTAGCACATAGGCTAAACCTTAACACATCATGCTCACCGTGTGCCAGGCACCATTCTTTCTTTGAGCTTTGCTTCTTTTAGTTCACAGAAACCTTCAAACCCAACTGTGTAAAGCAGGCACTATTTTCAGACGAGGAGAATGAGGCCCAGAGAGGGGGACTCACTCGTCTGACGTCACACAGCAGAAAGTGGCAATCGGTGGGGCAGGGTGGGTGGGATGGGGGGGATTTGAGCCCTTGTGGCCTAACTAGGGAGGCGAAATTCTTGACGGCTGCATTCTGTGCCTCTCCAGTGTGCGTGTGTGCGTTTTAAGGGGTGTATGTATGTTTGTGTTTGTGCTCATGTAACCCCTGCTTGGGCTGTCTCCACTCACACGGAAGCATCCCTCTGCCACCCCATGCTGTCCACGGGTCCCCCGCCCCCAGCGCCTGCTCTTACCTGGATGGTGTCCTGAGCCAAGGCCGGCTTGAAGTCTCTGCGCAGAACTTGGACTTTTTTAAAGAAGTTGGAGAGTCTCTGGGAAGAGAGGAGAAGGGGCGGGTCAGAGAGCCTCGCGTATGCGTGTTGGGGTGGGGGTGGGGAGCTTGGGGAAATTGGGGGAATGAGGCGGGCAGCGCAGAGGGATTCCTGCCTCCTGGCCCCTGCTGGGGCCACCCACCTGGCTCTTGATTCCAGGGGGTTCGGTCCAGGCAGGGAAGGACATCTCTGCAGGCGATAGAACAGCCATTTATTAGGTGTGAGAGTGTCTGTGCGTGTGTTGGGATGGCGGCTGGGGTCAGGTCAGACCAGGTACCTTGACAGGTGGTGTTCGTTTGCTTATCCTGGAATCCGGGTTTGAGCTCCCAGCCACGGCGGCAGCGGCACCTGTATGAGCCCACGGTGTTGACGCAGACTGTGGAGTTGTGGCACACAGGCGGCCGGGAGCTGCACTCGTCCACATCTGGGGACACAAAGACGGGACTCGGGCCCTTCTCCTTCTGTGTCCCGCCCCCTTTCCCCATATTAGTACCTCCCACCTTGGCTGGAGGTGACGTCCCCTGCCGACCCCACATCCTGGTGATGCAGGAGTTCTGGGAAGTGTGGGGAGGCCTGACACATAGCACGTGAGCCCTGTACAGATGTGCAGGTTGTGAACTATTGAAACACCTTTGTCCCAGTTGGTAATTAGCTGCCGCCTGGGGTCTCCAAGGAGCCTGCTCCTCAGTACCCCGGCTCCTTCCCCAGGATCCCCGCCCCCCCCCCAGATCTTTTCCCATCGAGCCTCAAGAGAATTAATGCTTGGCACAGCAGGGCACCGCCAGCATTCATTCTGCTTGGGTGGTGTGGGTGCCACTGAATACGCATGCAATCAGCTGTTCTGAGTGTGGTCTCCAGGATGTGGCATCTGAGCTCTGGACCTTCACAGACGGTGTTGTTTGGGCCATTGGGGGACCCAGGAATGGGCTTCCAGCCAGGGCGGCAGCGGCACTCATAGCTCCCAATGTTGTTGAGGCAGTGGGTGGTGTTGTGGCACGGGTTTTGCCCCGAGGTACATTCATTCACATCTGAGGACAAAGCCAGAGGGTCAGGGTCCCCTCCGCTGGCTGCACCCACCTCTCACTGCCCGGCATCAGGGACCCTGCTGTTATTGCACGTGCTGCCCCCTGGTGACCTTCAACCTCAATCTCAGTGCACCTTATGATGGCCTCCCTGCAAGATGGGCGTGGCAGGGACCATGGTCCCCAGTTTACAGGCTGTGAAACCAGGGGGGAAACTGAGTCATGGGGACCGGACTTTCTTTCCAAGGACTCTCAGCTACTCCCTCCCCAGCTCTGGCCCAGGCCCCCTTTTCAGGAGCTGGAAGCGACACCCTCCCCCTGCTCCCAAGAGGCAGGTGAGGAAGGGGCGAGACCAGGGGATGCTCACAGAGGCGGGGGGCTCCACAAGGGAACCCCAGGCCCGGAAGGCCCTGCTACCTCCCCGCTCTGTGGTGGGCCTTCTGGGGAGGCAGATGATTGGGCCTGCTCCGTGGGCTGCGGGGTCCGCCTTGGCCCCGCCCCAGCTCCGGCGGAGCCTCACAGCCTCACAGCGTCTTCCGGGGCCTCTACCTGAGCACACGTTTGGGTCGCTCAGGTTGAGCTCCAAGCCGGGTGGGCACCTGCAGGTGTAGTTGCCCTGGGTGTTGATGCAGATGCTGCGGCCTTTACAGAGTCTGGGTTTCCGCTGACATCTGTCTACGTCTGCAGGGGGAAGGAGAGGGCGTTGGAGGCCTGCCTGCAGCTGTTTCCTGGGATAGAAGCATCTGGAAGGCCCCGCCGTCTCCTCCTCAGCGAGCGGGGGTGCCTTTTCTAATTCACATGGAGGCGTCCTAGGGGCGAAGCATGGTGGCCCAGATGTTCGGTTGTCCAGATGTGGCAGGAAGCAGCCTGAGTCCTCCCGTCTGCCTCTCTGGGTGGCTCCCAGCTGGGACAGGGACGCATGACCACCCGTGTCCCAGCCTGAGGACTTGGACAAGTCCAGGGTGGGCCTTCCTGGGAGCCGAGTGCCAGGGAAATGCTGCACACCAGACCAGGACCTGTCAGGGCTCCCAGCCATGGCCTTTACCCTGACTCCGCCAGGGTGGCCGCTTGCTGGCTCAATTCCCCTTGGAATCCCGGTCACCCTCAGGGGCCAGACGGCACGCTCCCATCCACGCTAACTCTGAGACTCCCGCGCCACGGAGATGAACAGGTCCCACACCCAAGCCAGGCCTGTAAAAGACGAGGCTTTGGGGCAGGGGCAGGGAGAGGAAGGATGGACGGTGGGCGCCAGGCTGGGGTGGACGGTGTTGCTGATGTCCAGTCGGGCGGCCTTGGGGCAGTGAAGATGCCTTTTTCCCATGAGGGCATTCCCTAGACTGGCAGGAAGCGGTGAGGATCCACGTCTGAGGGAGGCCAGCAGCGGGCGAGGACTGGAGCAGGGAGCAGGTGCTGGTGGGCGAGGCATGGCAGATGATTGTGTCTTCTCGGCCCTTGGGCTCCCCCCAGGGGGGCAGACACTGGGCCCAGCCGAATGGGGCTCAGCCTCTATCTTCTGTCCCTCAGGAGAGGGCTGGGCCTGGGGCAATGGTCCTGGATGACAGTCTCCCTTGTCATCTGGTCCAGAGGGGGAGCCTCTTGGTTCACCTGACTCTCCAAGTGTGCAAATGGTGGCGGGTGGGGGAGGGTTGCTGTCACCTGGCCCACCCCAGACACAACATCCTCCGGGTCCTGGTCAGCCGGGCTGCCCTCAGGCCCCTGAACCAAAGTGACTGGGGAGGGTGGGGACGGAGCCTTATGCGGGGAAATAGAGGAAGGCCCAGTGGTTGAGAAGGGGTGGGAGTGGTGGGGGCATCAGGAGGGGCCTTCTCCAGGCAGGATGCTGGCTAGGGCAGGGCTGGCCAGGGGCTGCGGGCCTGCCCTCAAATCTCCATCCTCCCGCCTTTTCGGATGGGGTCCCTGGGTCCATCATGGCCAAGGGTCTGAGAGGGCTGCTGATATGGCCAAGCCCGTGAGGGCTCTGGTGGGGGCGGGTCTTGGCCGGGCAGTTCCTGATGGTGGCCAAGAGGACGAATCTTGCCCTGGAACGCACCTCCTGTGAAGTATCTCGAATGCCGCCTGCCTCTTGTTTTATGCAAATAAGGTGCCAGGGAGGCAGGGGGTACGTTCCAAACATCCAGAGGTGGCCCTCTGGGGAGGGGCCTGAGCCGGGGGGTTCAGAGAGGTGCGGGTCGCCAGGTAGGTGACAAGGACATCCTTTGATGCCTGGGGAGGGCGGGGCAAGGGGCCCGCAGAGCAGCCTGGGTCTCCCCTGCCTGTGGCCAGACGCACTGCCACGACATGGGTGATGCGTCCTCGGCTGCGACAGAGGCTGAGCCCTTCACAGAGCTGGGTCTTCAGGTGGCACGTCCTGGGCCAAACCAGCAGAGACTATCCCTTCCCTGTCACCCAGCTTGAGGTCCGTGGCGGTCCCTCTCCCGTCTCTTGTTATGTGTCTACCCAGCCGCCTGACAGAGTCCCCGTCTCTCAGCCCTGGCCTGTTGTAACACAGCAATGCAGCCCCTCGATAACCACAGGCACCACAACAGTGGGTGGGTGGCATTGCCTGTCCAGGCACACTGGGTGGCATTCATGATCGCCATGTGCAGTTGTGCAGGTTGCTCGGTGCACACAGGCATCTGGCCCGGGAGGCAAGTGGGAGTTGAAACCCGGCCCGCTCTCCATTCCCCAAACGTGCTATATTCACCTGGAAATGAGGGGCTTTTTCCATTTCCATTTCCATTTCACGCTCTGTCCTCTGGCGAGGCCACATGTCTGGGCCGCAAGATTGACCCACAGGGGCCCCTCGGGACCAGCATTGCCGGGCTCCACGGAAGTGCAGGTGCCCCCTTCCCTCCCACCAGGGAGGCTCTGCAGCCCTCTGTCTGCTTGCAGGGCAGGAAGGGGCTGGGAGCAAGGCTGTGGGCTCTTCCCTCCACAGTGGCTGGCGGGGGGCGGGGGGGGGGGGGGGCTTGGACCCTCCTTAGAGTCCTCTGGACCCTCAGCTCTGCCCCGTCCTCACCTCACTTCTGCTCTCTAACCCCCTGTGGCCACTGCTGCCCCCCACCCCCAGCCCCCTGAGGATGCCCGAAGCCCCTTCCGCTGCCGGCTGTTCTCCCTGGAAGGGGGGCAAAGCCTGGTGATGCGCGGAGGCTGGCTTCTGGGCCTGAATGGTGTCCTCACTGTGCAAGACCACGGCAAGAGATGGGGTTACAGTGGGGTCTCTGTGCCCACCCTGGGCACAGGCCCTGGGGACGCCCTTCCGGAGAGGGTGCATCAGATCATAAAACCCAGCAGCCACCACTGTTCTGTGCTTTGCTGCCTCCCTTCCTGGCAATTCCATGAGGCAAGCGCCATTGTCACACCCCCCCCTTTTTTTTTTACAGATGGGTAAACTGAGGCACAGAGAGGCGGGATCACTTGTCCAAGGTCCCCCAGTTAACAAAAGGCAAAGCTGCTTTTGTTTTCATGTGTAAAAACTAGAGATTCTTTTTTTTTTTCTTAACACAAAATCACGATAATATCACATCTTGCGCATTAACGGTGATTTCTGAGTAAGTATCCACACAGCTAGGGTCACACACACAGCTATCAAGTGGCAAAGCCAGGATTCAGGCCCTTGTCCCTCCCGCTACCCCGCCTCTCTGTGCTGGTGGCCCAGGAACAGACATACCTGTCCCGACTCATCCCGCCCCCGGGATGCTTTAGCAATGGCTCTGGTCACCCCAAACCTCGTAGACGGGGAGATGGAAGGTGTGAGGTGGTTCTTACCTTGACATGTGTTCTCACTCTCATTCCTGAACGTTTTTGCCCCAGAAGCAAGCTGGTATCCGGGGCTGCATTCGCAGTGGTAGCTCCCTTCTGTGTTCTGGCAGTCTGCAAATTTTCCACAGGACACTGCCAAGGGTGGCCCACACTCATTGATGTCTGGAACACAACAGGACAAAGGGTCACCTCCCAAACGCATGAGTTCCTGTGGGGAAGAGATCCCTACCCCCGGCCTGACTCCCCAGCATGGGGCCCCACGCTTCATCAGTGTTTTTTAAGAAATGATTAGACTCTTGGGGCGCCTGGGTGGCGCAGTCGGTTAAGCGTCCGACTTCAGCCAGGTCACGATCTCGCGCTCCGTGAGTTCGAGCCCCGCGTCGGGCTCTGGGCTGGTAGCTCGGAGCCTGGAGCCTGTTTCCAATTCTGTGTCTCCCTCTCTCTCTCTGCCCCTCCCCCGTTCATGCTCTGTCTCTCTCTGTCCCAAAAATAAATAAAAACGTTGAAAAAAAATTAAAAAAAAAAATGATTAGACTCTTGAGCTCTACTGCAGAGGCTGGGCTGCAGCTGGAGCAAGCCGTTCCTGAAGCCTACGCATTCAGCTCTGCTCTTCTCTGCCTTCTGGCTGGCAGCCCAGATTTGAGCACAGCAGGGAGTGCTGAGATGTGGGGTGGGCGGCATCTCAGCATCTTCCTCCCAGTCCTGGAAGGGCAAACTGGAGCATAGACTCCAGGGGTCCTGGAGACCCAGCTCCTCTCTCTCCAGTTTGTTCACTTCTTATTTCCCACCTTTATATCTTTTCCCTTCTCTTTTCTGTGCCCTTGATAAGAGTCCTAAGGCCAAAGGCAGAGACCCCAACCGCCACTCACATCTCCCATGGGCACTGGGCTATGCCTCACCATCTCCATGCCCCACCCCCCCACCCCCCACCCCAGGCCCCTGTACCATCACAATTCTCCAAGCGGTTGGTGAAGATGTCCCCAGATAAAGAAGTGAACCCCGGAGAGCAGCGACAGGCCGTGGCGTTGACACATCTGGAGTTCAGGGGGCACCAGCGAGCACAGTCTGTGGGGATGGTGACCACAGTTGGAAGGTGAGGTCTGAGCCAGGTGCTGGGGAGTTGGCGGGGGGCGGGGCAGGATCATCTCCAAAGTTGGGGTTGCTGGGAGGGGCGGCCCTGGCCTTCCCCCTGCATCAGACCTCTCCTGCCTCGGCTGTGGGGGTCCAGGGCCCCCTCCCCAGGCTGTGGCTGTGGCTGTGGCTGACTTTGCCGCAGACTCACCACTGGTTTTCTGGGATTCAGCTTCGAACAGGGTCCGCAAGACACACAGCACTGGAACAGAGACAGAGGGTGTGTGTTGTTGGGGGGTTGCGGAGGGGAACCCAGAGCAAGGAAGGAATGATGGGGGCCTGAGGGTGACACATCTGAGGGCAGGGGGCTGCTGAGCGCTCCCAGGCTTGGGCTCTGTCCATCGCCTAATGAGAGAGCGGGCAGCCCTCCCTGGACTCCAACAACCACGGCCAGAGTGTCTGCGACCTGTCGTCTGGGGATGGGTTTCGGACAGGGTGGGGAAGGGACCCAGCTGCGGCAACAGTTCAGTTGGCGACAGGTGGCCTTGGTTCGAATCCCAGACATTGTTCCGGTTGCCTCACTTTTCGGTGCCTCAGTTTCCCCATCTGCAGAATGGGGATGTTAATTGGCAGCATTTCTTGGAGGCGTGTGAGAATCAGGCTCGTGGATACTGCCTGGTGTGTCCAAGTTTTACCATCGTTATTCCTTCCTATACCAGTGAAGGGGTTGGACCAGGTGTTCGAATCTCTGATGCTCCAGCCCCCACACCCTGGCTCAGGGACACAGGTGCACGCACACCACACCCACATCTGTCAGCCCAACGACCGGCTTGGGACCCAGTGGTGACATTTCACCCCAGGCTCCCTGCACACAGGAAGACGCTGTGGGCTCAGTGTGGGGGGTGGTGCTCGTCTCCCGCCGTTCCTGCTGTTCAGGGGGACCCTATTCCCACGGCATGTGTTTGGGGGTCCTCCTCAAGTCAACAGGGGCTCTAGAGACAGGGAGCTCCTTGTTCACCAGTGAGAGAGACAAGGAGATCGTGATGGAAGAGAAGGAGAGGGGGAGGGGGGAGAGACAGGGAGAAAGGGAACAGGACAGGTGGAGGGAGAGAATCAGGCAGAAGTTAAGGCTGTGCTAGAAAGAGATGGACAGAAATCAGGAGCTTCCGGAAAGAGAGAGACTGAGATGGCAGAGATTGGACAGAGAGACAGAAATGGAGAGATTGAGAGCAAGATAGGGAGACGGATACAACTAGAAAGGGGGGTGAATGGAAACGGGGAGGGAGGGAGGGCGGAGGGTGCTTCAGCAGCAGGTGGGGGCCTGGGAAGGGCTGGGGGAGACCTCCACTCCCTGCCAGGCTAGGAATGCTGGCGAAGCTGGGGAGACCCCGATTATCCAGGGAGACCCAAAGTGGGGTGGTGGGTGGGGGGATGGAGACGGGGAGGGAGGGAGGAAGGGAGGGCATGAGTCACTTCCTGGGCCGAGGGGAAGGGATGAGTCACATTGTGTTGCCCCTGGATGGGGCTCCTAGGGGAATTCTGGGGTCCGTCGTTGTGAGCACAGTTGGAAGGGCTGCAGCGGGTGCAGATGGGAAGGTGCCCTGACCCCTCAGTTCCTGTGTCCAGACTTGATACCCCTTAGGCCAAGTGGAGCCAGAGGACCCCCCCCCCCCCCCGCCTCAGGGCCCTCGAGTCAGAGTAAACTGAGGCTAGAATGCCCTTCCCCTCCCTCTAAGGAGGATTCCTTCCTCTCTTCCTCCTCCTCTCTGGCCACAGGGCTTGGCTAATTCCCCCCTCGGCCAGGACCCAGTTCCTCTTTGCAAGACAGACCACAAAATGACCCTCCCTGGCAGTATGGGCCGTGGCTGATCTGTTCCCAGTTCCCAAAGCCCCAAGTAGCCACTGTCATGCTCAGAAATGCCCTGGCAGGTTCCGGTTCCGTCCATTCTATAGATGGACAAACAAGGTTTGGAGCCCAGGAAAAGCTCAGGAAGAATCTGGTGGAAAAAGAGGGGCCAAGGAAGGTGGGATTGAGCTCAAGTTCCCAGACCCTGGCGTGGAGGGGTCCTTTGCACCCCAAAACCTCCACTGGGGCCTGGGCGGGGCTCCTCCCCAACCAGCAAGGCTGCTGGGCCAGGCCGGCTCCATCTGGGGCCTTGGAAGTCACCCAAACAGGAGCTGGGAGAGGAGCTGCTGGTCATCCCCTCTCTGTCCCATCTGGTTTGCATTGCAGGCAATTCTTGTTTCGGGACCCTGGGGTGGGGCCGGGGCAGTCACTCTCTTGCTCCTCCCGCTAAGGAAACCCCCCAGCCCGTACGTCTGACCCGCCAGTGTCCAACCCAGAAGAAAATAATAACAAATTAAAATAAAAACCTAAAGTACTGTTTGCTTAATTCTTAACTGTGAACTCCACTCCCTGCCAGGAATAGTTTGGGCACAAACTCACTCAGTCCTTAACTCTGTGAAGTGAAGACCAGACTCGCCCCATTTTCCTGATGTGGAAAGTGAGGCTCAGGGGCTCTGTGCGTGGCCCCAGTGACCCCCCCCCCCCCATCAGTTGTGTCCCACTTAGACTCCTGTCCCTTGCTCCGGAGGAGAGCAGGGGTAGGGGTGTTGGGGGAGGACCTGAGCTCACGCCTGGCACCCTGGGCCAGCACAGGGAACCCCCCCTGTCCCTGTGGCCCAGGGAAGCTCTGGTCTGGGCACCCCCAGTGTCATTTCTTCACTCTCTTTGTTGCCTGGTTGCTCAGGCAACGAGCTGCCGATAACCGTTAAAGCCACCCTGGGTGGGGCGGGAAGGGAGGCAGGGTGGGGGTGGGAGGAAGCTACAGTAAAATCAAGTTCAAACCCCTAGCGGGCAAAATTCCTTCAACTCACAGGGGAGTCCTGGCTGGGACTGGGGGAGCAAGAATGGGGTCTCTGGGGCTCCCCCTGTCACTGAGATAGTGGGGGACATGTTGGGAGTGCCCCCCCCGCCCCCGCATTAGAGGGGTCCTGGCTCCCAGGTCCCCAGCACTGCCCATGCCCTATATTAAAAGCAGTTGCCTACAGGGCGCCAGCACTTACTTTTTGCCCCTTCCTTTCCCCATGCCTCAGTTTTCCCTCTTAAGGAGCAGCCTCCAAAGTGTCTCTAGGACAGAGCTTAGAGATCCCTCTGAGTGGGAGTGGGGGGTCCCAGAGCACCTTGGGAGTCTCTGCCAGGGCAGGGGGGTGCCTGGGCACTGCCAGCCCCTCTCTCCATGTGCCCGCCTGGCCATGTGGCTTCTTCCTGTGCCGCGGGCCCCCCCCCCCACCCCCGCCCCAAGCTGCCAGCCACACCTTCCCTTTCTCCACGGTGAAGGGAGTGTCAAGGCTCCAAGGGGTGCTTTCCGCAGCCCCCTCGTCCCTCCCGGGGGGTCCCCAAATTCTCACCGTAAAGGAGGAAAAAGACGCTGTGGCCGGTGCCTCCCATGGTCTGAACCCGGGGCCGGGGGAAGCAGAGGATGGGCAGGGCAGGCTGGTGTCCCCAGGCTGGGCAGCTGCGTGGTGTCCCGGGGCTGGCCCAGCCTTTATTAAGGGGGGGGAGGACAGCCGCTGGCCCAGGGCCCTCCCCGGAACTGGCGGGGCAGCTGGAAGCCAACAGGAAAATGCAGTAAAAACACAGATCCAGGGGCGTAGCACGGGCTCTCTCTCTCTCTCTCTCTCTCTCTCTCTCACACACACACACACACACACACACACACAAAACCTGCCCGCAAATCCTCTGTCTGCTTTTCCACCATTTGAGCGGCTGACAAACTCTGGCCCCGTGTGTGTGCACTGGGCGTATCCAAGGGGAAAGTGGGGACGTGTGGGCAGGAGTGGGGAGGGAGTCTTGCCCAGGGCCCCCTGGCTTTTCGAAATAGCTTGGGGCTCCCGAGTTGGGCATGGCCCTGTGCTCACTGCCTTGCCATGCCCGGGTCCCCAGTGTCGCATCGAAGCCAACCATAACCCCCATCCCTGTTTTCCGGGTGAGGAAACAGGTCCAGAGAGTCCAGAGTCCCACGGGAGCTGGAGAGGCCCGAAGGGGCCCTTCATGGGTGCTAGGCCGGCACCAAGAAGAGAAACGGCAGAGCCTCCGGGCCTCCATGCTTCCAGAGCTGGCCTTTCTGGGCCAGCGCTTACCTTGGTGGGAAACTTGTATTTCAGGGGCTTCTGGGCAGCAACAGGGAATCACAAGATAGAAGAGTTGTTTTCTTTCCTAATAAGTCACATGACTGGCTTGTCTCTTGAGGCGTCTAATAATTTTTTAAAAACGCGATTATTGGGGCGCCTGGGTGGCGCAGTCGGTTAAGCGTCCGACTTCCGCTCAGGTCACGATCTCGCGGTCCTTGAGTTCGAGCCCCGCGTCGGGCTCCGGGCTGATGGCTCAGAGCCTGGAGCCTGTTTCCGATTCTGTGTCTCCCTCTCTCTCTGCCCCTCCCCCGTTCATGCTCTGTCTCTCTCTGTCCCAAAAATAATAAATAAACGTTAAAAATAAAATAAAATAAAATAAAATAAAAATAAAAACGCTATTATTTATAAAGTGCTTCTTCATCTCAGCCAGGCCTGATTCTCCTAGAATTATCTATGCATCTGTTTGAGTTCATTCACTTTGCAAAGCACCTGCAAGGCAGGCGGGACTATGATTCCTAATTTACGGAGGGGGAGACTGAGGCACGGGTAAAAAGGGGCTGAGCAGAGACGCATATGCGGGCAGCCTAGTCCCTCCAGTCCCTGCCAGAGGTCCAGAAGAAAGTCTCTACTGGGTGCTAATTTGTCTTTAACACCTGGCGCCCCTGGGGCCCTGGGGTTGGGGGGGGCGGGGTGGGGGAGGGGGCAGTATCCACCCGGAGGCCAACCAAAGGGTTTTGCAACTAGGATGTCAATCTAAAGTTTCCTTTTTAATGTTTCTTTTTTCTTTCCTTTTTTTTTTTTTTTTTTTTTTTAATGTTTCGTTTTGAGAGAGAGCGAGAGCAGGGGAGGGGCAGCAGAAGGGCAGGTCAGGGGACAGAGGATCCGAAGCAGGCTCTTTGCTGACAGCAGCTAGCCTGATGTGGGGTTCTAACTCACGAACCTGAGCCAAAGTCAGACGCTCAACGGACCCAACCACCCAGGCGCCCCTCAAGTTACCTTTTTAAATGAATGGTTTCAGGGCTGCAAAAGTGTCGAAGATTAAAGAAAATAGGAAGTGCAGGATAGGGCGAAAGGGAAGGATAGTTGGTCATGGGAAAAAAAAAAAGTCACCAATGGCTGAAAGCAGAGAAGCATTATCCCAGAGATGCTGGAGCACCTCCGCCCCGGGAGTTAACCCCTTCCGGCGCTCTCCCTCCCCTCCCCCGCTGTCCCTTTGTCTTGGGTCGGGCCTGGGAAGGCTTCTGCCGCAGGCACCCAAGGGGCTTGGAGGCAGAAGAGGACCTGGCTGGAGGCTGGGAGGGGAGGGGGCCAGACCAGGTCTGGAGTGGGTTTGGGGCTTTTTCCCAGAATCTGGAAACCAGCCTCAGGGCTGGACATCACCTCCCCACAGGCCTGCAGGCCAGACAGCTGGGTATCTGGAGAAGCTGGGGTTTGGGGGTTCCTGCCTGGGGGAGGCGGCAGGTATTGTCCCCACACCCATCCTCGTCCTCGGGGACCATCTATTCTTTGGGCTTTTCCTCCCTCGTATGTGTCTTGGGACCTTGGAGCAGGTCTGACCTCCCTGGGACTCCGTTTTTTTTTGTCTGGTGAATGGGATTAAAATGCCTGCCAACTGGCCTCACAGAACAGGGTAACAGGAGAAAAGGCTTCAAGATATTGGCTGCAAGCTTGGGAAGTCATGAAGGAGGACATCCTTACCGCCACCGCCACCACAATCTGGCCCGTCAGCAAATCCTGTGGCCCTGCCTTCAGATAGACCCAGAATCTTCCTACCTCTCCTTCTCATTGGCCCCCACCCTCGTCTAGGCCCATCATCTCTGGCCTTGGTGTCCTGGCTCCTGCCTACACTCAGTTCCCCCTCACAGTGGCCCGAAGCTACCTGGGAATGCCCGAGTCAGGTCACATCCCTCCTCTGCTCAAGAACCCTTCGTAGCTCCCACGTCACTGGTAAAACCCCAAGTCCTCCTGCACGATCTGCCCTGTCACCTCTCTACCCTCACCTCCTCCTGCTCTAACCTTGCTCACTTGCTGCAGCCTTCCTTATGGAAAACACCGGGCACAGTCTGACCTCAGGGCCTTTGCACAGACTGTTGCTGCAGCCTGGAGCATTCTTACCCTAGATGACCTCAAGGCTCCCTCCCTCCTCCCCTCCATGTTTTTGCTCAATTTCCTGACCCAGCCCTCAAGTCCAAATGTAACCCCTACCGTCCTCAGCACCCCACCTCCTCCCTGTTTTCTCGATTCTCACCAACTCCCATCATGGAATATACCTACTTACCTTATTTACTGTCTGGGCCCCACTAGACTCTCTGCTCAGGGGTCAGGACTTTGGTCTGTTTGTGTCTCTGCAGTGCTGGCACAGGGCCTGCACCCCATAGACTTAGTAACACCCCACACAGGCCGCTGTCACTGCCCCCCACTGACGGAGAACCCCTTCGGGCTTCCTGATCTGGCCCCTGCTGGGGCGTCAAGTTGTTTCTCCCCCTTCCCTCTGCCCTGAGGCTCCAGCCCCGCTGACCTATTTGGCAGACCCCCGGACAATCTTGTGACCTCTGTTCCACAACAGGGAGGCAGGGACGTGGGTCCCTATTTGTCAGATGGGGAACTGGCCCCTGGACAGTTGGGCCACCGGCACGAGATTCCTCAGCTAGGAGGTGGCCGAGCCAGGATTATTCAACCAATAATAATAATAATAATACTCTTTATATTGTATTGTACCGTTTTGTGGTCTATATATATTTTTTATTATTATAGCTACAACAGTAACAAATCGTGGTGGAAGATGGCACTCATCCAGCGCCTACTGTATACCTGGCCCACTCCTAAGCGTGCTACAGGGATTGAACTCACTTTTCTTCCCAATAGCCCTAGAAGGCAGGTGCTGTGATTTCCATTTGACAGATAGGGTAACTGAGGCACGGAGCGGTGAACTGACTTGCACAGTCCACAGGGCACCCCCATCTCATATCAGAGGTCCTGGACAAACCCGATCTCTTCCTCTTTTGGATCGTGTGGTCTTGGGGAGGTGATGTCCCTGGGCCTCAGTTTCCTCGTCTGTGAAACGGTCGGAACCTGGCCCAAGCGCAGGTGAGGGTCATAAAAGAGAGGGTCATAATCGCAGGGGCGTAGCTGGGAGTGGACGCTCCATGAACAACGGCTGTGGCTGTTAGCGCTCCCCCTTCTCTTCGCTGCGGTGGGGAGGGAGACAAGCGTCCCCAGTGTCCTGCCTCCGGGTTTCTTGTGCTACCTGCCTATGCCCAGCACCCACGCAAGCTCAAGCTCATGCTGAGGTAGGGGGTCAGATGGGGTCTCTGGGTGGAGGGGGGCTGACAGGAAGCCCCCTGCCTGGGAGACAATGGCAGAGGAAGGGGCCGGGCCAGCCCCCACGCGGATGAGCCCGGCTGCTGGCTCCGGCAGGGCGGCACAGCTATTGTGAGGCCAGACAGCTGTCCCAGAGCCAGGAAGCCAGGGAAGAAAGTGGGAGGCCACCGGCCGACCCTGACCCCCCAAACCAGGGCAGGCCCGACAATGGGCCCTTTGTCTCCTCCTGCAGGCTGGACACCTGGATTCGCCAGGGCCGGGACCCCCAGCATCCACCTGCCTAGGGGCTCCCGGTGCAGAGCCCGGCCCAGCCCAGCCTGGGGAGTTAGGAGGCAGCGCTAAGTTGGGCCATATTTATAGTTCCCTGGCACCGCTGAGCAAACTTCTAAATATAGACGCCAAGCTATTTGGGGCCTCAGCCCTGGGGCGGAGTGGGAGTGAAGGCCACCACTGCACGTGTGCCTCCCTGGCCTGGGCCCCCCGAGACTCCCTGGGCCTCTGTCTCCTGGGGCTGAGGCTGTGGGCGGTCTTGGGGGGGGAGCAGTTTGTCCGCTTGGATGGGGGTACACAGAGAGAGACGCGATGGAGTTGCCCACGGCCACAGCCACAGCCCAGGGCGACAAGAGGCTGGGACGCCTGCAAACGGCGGGCACGCATGCGTTCCAGGCCCAGGAAGAGGGCACGCGTCTGTGCCCGCTGTCCCCAGCGCCCCGTTCTCCCACCTCTTCCACCCCAAGACCCACTGGGGTAAGGCAGGTGGGTGTAGCTGTCACTTCAGTGTTCTTGGCTCTTCTAGGAAACAAAGGCCCCCAGGAAATGGCACAGGCACCCATAAGCCGCAAACAGACTTCAGCTCGTAACCCATTTCCCCTTCCCCATCGGTCTGACTTCACTGGTGGCCTGGGGGGGGGGCCGTGACGGGGCGGGGGGGGGGGTGGAGCTATAAATAGCCGGTTTATAAGCAGCTGCCGAGCTAGCCAGGCAGGAGGTGGCCCTGGAACCCAGGGAGCTTCTCAGGGGCACAGCTGAACCCCAAAGCGTCCCCAGCTTCACGCCTTCCCAGCAGTCGCCAAGGTTTAGGGAAGTGAGGGGGACGTGAGAGACAAGCTGCTTAAAGCCCGAGACGTCAATGATTCTTTAAAGCAGCACCTTCACACCCCGGCCATTAAGACTTTGACGGAAGCTTAGTGGGTTCAGCAACCGTCTAAAGGGATTGGAGTTTCATACAGCCAGTGAGAGAAGCAAGGCGGGCCATGAGAGGGGCTGGCTCTTAGCAACACGCCCCTTTCCTTCTTTCTTTTTAAAGCTTGCTTATTTATTTATTTATTATGAAATTTTTTTTAATGTTTATTTATTTTTGAGAAAGAGTCAGAGCGTGAGGGGGGGAGGGGCAGAGAGAGAAGGAGACAGAGAATCCGAAGCAGGCTCCAGGCTCTGAGCTGTCAGCACAGAGCCCGAGGCGGGGCTCGAACCCACAGACCGTGAGATCATGACCTGAGCCGAAGTCGGACGCCCAACCGACTGAGCCACCCAGGCACCCCTATTTATTTTGAGAGAGAGAGAGAGAGAGAGAGGGCACATACATGCGAGCAGGGGAAGGGCAGAGAGAAAGGGAGAGACAGAGAATCCCAAGCAGTCTCCTCACTCTCCCTCTCAGTGCGGAGCCTGATGCTGGGCTCAAACTCCCAAACCGTGAGATCATAACCCGAGCTGAAATCAAGAGTTGGTCGTTTAACGGACTCAGCCACCCAGGCGCCCCAACATGCTCCTTTCTTAATTAAAAAAAAAAATTGAGGGGCACCTGGCTGGCTCAGTCGATGGAGAGTATGACTCTCATAGCAGGATTTTTTTCCAGCTCTCCTGCGGTATAACTGACAAATCAAATCGGGATATACTGAAAAGTGCACGATGTGATTGTGGTAGGAGCCTGAGGAAAAAAGCAGTGCCCAAAGCCCCCCGTGAAAGCCACCTTCGTCATAAAGCTCACACACAGGAAATGAAACAAGGTAAGGGCTCGGCATATAAACATACATAAGAACACTTTAACCGACTGAGCCACCCAGGTGCCCCATCATAAGAACACTTTAAAAGAAAGCAAACGGACTCCACACTAAGTGCAGAGCCTGCTTGGGATTCTCTCTCTCTGCCCCTCCCTGCTCTCTCTCTCGCTCTCAAAATAAATAAAACATTTAAAATAAATAAAAATAAAAAAGCAAATGGGGAGAGAATAAGAAACAGAACAGGGTGGTGGAGGGAGGGAGCAGGGTCACGTCCCAGCTCACGGCGGGGGCGGGGGGCCCTAGGTGTGCCTTATGGAATTAAAAAAATTAATGCATAAAGTAAATTAAAGTGGGTCATGAGTAGACTGATGGCCACGACAATGATCTGTCATCGATTCTGGGAACCTGAGGCCTTGTAAATGTTTTTCCTTTGGAAATTTAAAAATCTTTGAAGGCTTTGGGGCCCCTGGCTGGCTCCATCGGTTGAGCAGCATCGACTTCGGCTCAGGTCATGATCTCGCGGTTTGTAAGTTCGAGACCCGCGTCGGGCTCTGTGCTGACAGCTGGCTCGGAGCCTGGAGCCTGCTTCGAGTTCTGCGTCCCCCTCTCTCTCTCTCTCTCTGCCCCTCCCCTGCTTGTGCTCTGTCTCTGTCTCTCAAAACTAAATAAACGTTAAAATTTTTTTAAATGTTTAAAGGCTTTCATGAGAAGCGGTTAGAGACGGTGCAGGGGGCTGGAAAGCAGTGCTGAGAAGCAGTGGGGCTGGCAGTGGGTGGTGTGGGTAGAAGCTGGAAGCCACCAACAGGAAGCCCTACAGCAAGAGCTGGGAGCGCTGGGCGACAGTCAGGGGCTTGCCCACCTCTTCCTCCCGGCTCTCAGCTTCTTCGCCATCCCGCAAGGGCTTCGGGGGGTGGGGGGCCGCGGGCTGACCATGCCCAGGGAGGGTGGGTTCCGTCTCCAGGGCGCCAGCAACGGGGGCCCCCCAAGGTGGCGCAGGGCGGGAGAGGAAGAGGGTTCAGGCTGACCGCCCACATCAACGTCTCCCCATGCCTCAGTTTCCCCTGTCAGATTGGGGTCTCCCTTCACCACACTGGGGAACTGTTTGGCCCCTCCTGACGTTAGGCAGAGTTGCCCCGACACCCAGCAATTCTGCTCTTAGGTACGTGCCCGAGAGAACCGAAGCCAGGGACTCCAACAAATTGAGGGGGAAATGACCCAAGGGCCCATCGGCGGGGGAAGGAATCACCAAAGCGTGGCGCAGCCACATGATGGAATGTTACTCAGTCACAGAAAAGGAAGTTCTGATCGTTGTTACGACGTGGACCCAGGTGGTGGTTGCACAAGATCGTGAATGTGCTCAGCACCATTGGATTCACTCTTCAGTGGTTAATTTTATGTCGTGGCAGCCTTACCTGAACGTAAAAAAAAATCCTGAGTGGTCTGGGGCAGTGTCCCCCCCCCACCCCCCACCCCGGGTATCTTTCCTGTCGCAGCCTCTCCTTCGTGACTCCCAGCACCCCCCTCCCCCACCGCCTCGGTTCACCTTTCCACTGCCTTGAGAGGAAGCAGGCACGACCCTCCTCCTCTTACAGACCTGACAGTCATACATTCACTCGGGAAACACTGCTTGACAGGCACCAGAGGTGCGGGTGTGAAGAAGTCAGTCCACACCTCTGCCCTGTGGGGCCGACATCCTGTCCCAAAGAAGACTGTCCCAGAGAAGGCCGTGGAGGTCGTTAAGGACGAGAAAATCAAGCAGGCTGACAACGGAGGGTCGTGCTGGGGGTTGCCCAAACTAAATAGGGCAGTTGGGGAAGGCCTCACCAAGAAGGTGACATTTGGGGAAGGACCTGAAGGAAGTGAGGAAGGAGGGGCGGTGAAGCTATCTGAGGAAGAGGGCTCCAGGCAGAGGGGACAGACTGTGCAAAGACCCTGAGGCAGGAGCGGGCCTGGGGTGGAACGGCGAGGAGGCCGGTGTGGCTGAAGCTAAATGAGTGAGAGGGGAGGGGAGGGGAGGGGCGATAAGGCCGGAGAGGTAATGGGGTGAGATTGTGCACAGCGAGCAATGAAGTCAGAGGTGATATTCAACATGCTTAATACCCAGCAAGGCATGGCAGCTGATCAGTTAGAAGAGCACCGTCAACCCCACATGGCTTCTCTCCTGTCCCCTCGTTTCCAATGGACTCTGCTGAGCCCTTGGGGGACCCGGACCCTCCGCTGGTTTCCACCGTTCACTGTCCCGCCTCCTTCCTGTGCACCTGCTACAGCCAGGGCTGTGTCCCCCGCCCCTTCAACAACAGCACCTGTTCAGCAACGGTTTCATGGATGAATGTCAAAGTCGTGTTTATTGCGGCTGTATCTTTCACAACTTTAAACATCCCGGTAATCTCTTTCGTCTTCATTTATACGTTTTCCTTTCTGCCATTTTCTCTCTTCTTCCTTTCTCGCTCTCTCTCTCTCTCTTTCCCCTCCCTCCTTCTTTCTCTCTTTCAACAGAAAGAGCGGTCCCTTTGCTCCACCGCTGAACTAGAGGGCGAGGCCATGGCTCTCAGGTTCCTAGGAGTGCAGGCCTAACCCTGAGAACCAGCGACCCCCTAACTTTTGCCCCTGGGTGCCTCCCTGTCCCCATCCTAGTCTTAGCCCTGAACCTTCCACAGGCAGCAGCCTTAACCGGATTTACTATCACCCGCCTCCACCCCTACCGATGTAGCTCTTTCTTTCTGCTGCTTTCTACTTCTGGACGTGGCTCGGCTTTCCTTTTGTGGCTAGGGCAGAAAGGTTACTTTCAAAAGAAATTCATTTAAGAATTAAAAGGAAGGAAAGGAGAAGCAAGTTGATCGAAGGAACAATCTGCGGCCCACAGAGAGAGGAATGGACGGTGTTTCTGAGCTGCCAGGTAGCTCCCTGGTGTAGGAGGTTAGGGAAGGGTGGCTCGCCTGGGTTCTGTGTGCAGGTGGGAAGCCCCCTGGGCCAAAAGTGTCCTCTGTGCTGCTACTGGGAGCCAGGAAGAGAGGGCCCCTCTGGACAGACAGCATCATTTTCTTCTGAGTGGCCCGAGGAGGGACTTGTCTGAGAACATTTCAGGTTGGCCCCCCGTGTCTGGGGGCAAGGGTGTCACAGGGGATCTCCCTGGCCCCCGGTCTTGTGCCCAGTGACCAAGTTCAGTGGCGCAGTTCAGTGGCACCTGCTTCTCTCCCCCAGCTTCTGCCCAGCCCAAGGAGTCAGTCCTGGGGACGCCGCAGGCTGTTCAGTTGCCCACGGGGCCAGGCAGCCGTGGCATTGGCAAGGAGACTGGCCCCCACGTCGTGAGGTTTCTGTGAAACAGAGTCGCTAAAAATCCCCCAATGACCAACAAGCACACCAAAAGATGCTCGACATCCCTACTCACCAGGGAAATGTACATCAAAACCACAGCAACGTACCTCCTGCAGTATTTCAAATGGCTACTATTTTTTTTTTTTTAATTTTTAATGGTTTGGGGTTTTTTTGAGAGAGAGAGAGACAGAGTGTGAATGGGGGAGGGGCAAAGAGAGAGGGAGACACAGAATCCAAAGCAGGCTCCGGGCTCTGAGCTGTCAGCCCAGATCCCGACGTGGGGCTCAAACTCAAGAACTGCGAGATCATGACCTGAGCCGAAGTCAGATGCTCAACCGACTGAGCCACCCAGGCGCCCTCCCTTTTTTTTTTTTTTTTTAATTAATTTTAGAGAGAGGGGAGAGGCAGAGGGAGAAAGAATCGTAAGCAGGCTCTGTGCTGAGTGCGGGGGCTCGATCTCAGAACTGTGAGATCGTGACCTGAACTGAAATCAAGAGGTGGACGCTTCGCACCCCTCAAATGGCTACTATTAAAAAAAATAATAAGAAGTCTTGGCCAAGATGTGGAGACGTGGGAACCCTTGTGGACTGTTATTGGGAGTGTGAACTGGTGCAGCCGCTGTGGACAAGAGTCTGGCCAAAAGGTCATACGTAGAATTAGCACATGATCCAGCAATCCCTCTTCTGGGTATGTCTACCCAAAAGACTCGAAAGGAAGAGCAAGTTGCACACCCGTGTTCCTAGCAGCATTATTCACGATAGCCGAGAAGGAGAAGCAACCGAAGTTTCTATCAACGGACAAATGGATAAATAACACGTAGAATCATACAACGGAATAGTATTCAGTCTTAAAAAGGAAGGAAATTCTGACACATGCTGTGACATATACGAGCCTTGACGACATCATGCCGAAGGCAAAAAGCCAGTCACTGAAAGACAAATACTGTCTGATTCCACTTATATGAGGTCACGGAAGTATATTCACATTCATAGAAACAGAAAGTAGAATGGTGGCTGCTGGGAGTGGGAGGATGGTGGGGAGAGAGGCGCACGGGGCCCTGTTGTTCCGTGGGTAGTGAATTTCAGTTTTGCAAGATGAGAAGGATGGAAACCTTTTTCAAGATGAAGAGGTCGGTTTCACAACAGCGCAGATATGCTTAACCCGACTGAGCGGTACATGTGAAAAGGGTTAAGCTGATGTTTTATGGTCTATGTTTTTTAGCACTTGAAAATTTTTGGGGGGCACCTGGGTGGCTCAGTGGGTTAAGCGTCCGACTTTGGCTCGGGTCATGATCTCACAGTCCATGAGTTCGAGCCCCGCGTCTGGCTCTGTGCTGACAGCTCAGAGCCTGGAGCCTGCTTCGGATTCTGGGTCTCCCACTCTCTCTGTTCCTCCCCTGCTCATGCTCTGTCTCTCTCTGTCTCAAAAATAAATAAAAACATTAAAAAAATAATTTTTTTTTTGGAAGAAAGGAAGAACATTCTAACCCAGGCTACAGCTTAGACGAACATTGAGCACAATATGCTGAGTGAAATGAGCCAGTCACAAAAAAACAGATACTATATGATTCTATTTGTATGAGGTCCCTAGAGTGGTCACCTCCACAGAGACAGAAGGAGGACTGGTTGGGGAGTCAGTGTGTAATGGGGACAGAGTTTCAGTTTGGGAAGATGAACAAGTTCTGTGGATGGACGGTGGGTTGCACGACAGTGTGAATGTCCTTAATGCCATGGAGCTGGACACTTAAAGATAGTTGGGGTGGTACAAAAAAAAAAAAAGGTTGGGGTGGTAAATCTTAGACTATGGGTATTTCACCGCATTTAACAAATAAAATCTAGGGGGCGCCTGGTGGCTCAGTCGGTTAAGCATCCAACTCGTGATACTGGCTCAGGTCATGATCTTATAGGTTCGTGGGTTCAAGCCCCGTGTCAGGCTCTGCACTGGCCGGCGCGGTGCCACCAACTTGAATTTGCCCCTCCCCAAGTCGCGCATGCGCGCGCTCTCGCTCGAAATAAAGAAATCAGCTGAAAAATAAATCAAGTCCAGGAAGAGAAGGTAAGACAGGGCTGCCGCTGGACCCACCAACCCAATGGGCCTGCCAGGGGTCAGGAATCTGGGACAGGCCCCCCAGTGAGTCAATACCAATTATACTTGGAAGCCTTTTACGTTTCGGTCCCTCCCTGGACCTTCCCGCCTAGCCCCGGACACCCAGCTGCCCCCTGGGCCTCACTCGGGGGTGCTACAACGGCCACTGGGGCCAGTCACCACCATTCTCGCTTTCCCGCCCCGCACAAGGAAAGAAACCGCTGCCCCACCCACTTGTGTGGCCATGTGACTTGCTTTGGCCAATGAAATGTGAGCAGCTGGCTATGACACGTGTCACTTCCGGGCGGAAGCTTTACAAGCCGGTGCGCCGCGCTGATTTCTTTTCCTTCTGCTACAGCAACCTGCAGGGTGCCGTGCGGTGGCCGAGTGGGAAGTAAGATCTGTGATTTGTTTTTTAAAGTGTATTTTTTTTGTGAGAGAGAGAGATTACACATGCGCGGTGGGGGGAAGAACAGAGAGAGTGGGAGAGAGAATCCCAGGCAGGCTCCGTGCCGTCAGCACAGAGCACGGACGTGGGGCTGGATCTCACAACCTTGGGATCATGACTTGAGCCGAAATCAAGAGTCCCACGCTTAACCGACTGAGCCACCCAGGCACCCCCAGATCTCTGATGTTTTAAGCCCCTAGGATCTGGGGCTCGCTTGTTACCGCAATGGAACCGAGCCTGCCCTGATTCTGAGGCGGCAGCCGACATCTGAGTCCCTTCCTGGGTATGCTGATGGGGTTCTTCTGTGAACCCCAGGGCTGGACCTCCGGTAAGAAGTGAAGCACTCACCTCAGAAAGCAAAACTTAAGGGGGTGCCAAAGAACTCAAACAGTCAACATGAAGACTGTTCTGGGGCACCTGGGTGGCTCAGTCGGTTAAGTGTCTGACTTTGGTTCAGGTCATGTTCTCATGGTTAATGGGTTAGGGCCCCACGTCAGGCTCTGAGCTGACAGCTCAGAGCCTGGAGCCTGCTGCAGATTCTGTGTTTCCCTCTCTCTTTGCCCTTCCCCTGCTCTCTCTCTCTCTCTCTCTCTCTCTCTCTCTCTCAAAAATGAAACATTAAAAAAATTTTTAAAAGATGAATACCGTTCTAATGCACTGCTTTAAATAATCAAAATTAATGCAAAATATCCATGATAAAATAAAATAGGAAAATTTCAAGTGAAGATAGGATCAGTCACAGTGATGTGCTGAGACCTACGGGAGCCTGAGGCAAAGGGGAAAATCAATGTATGCCTCACTCACCTTACTCTAGTCCCCTGCTCCCCCCCCCCCCCCCCGTAAACACCCATGATGTTTTGGGCTTTCTATGGCCCCTGTGGATGCAGGTCGGAACTGGGAGGGAACTGACATCCTGGGACCAAACCTCCACCAGTTTCGGCGGGTCAGTACCCCAGCTCCCTCACCCCTCTTGTGGGATAATGGAGGTGCATGTCCTACACAGTCTCTCAGAGGTTCCTGGAGGGTAGGGGGGGTGGGGCTGAGTCCCGGTGTCTGCAGAAGTAATGTACACGTTCAAAGTCTCTGTATTTGCTGCCTACCCCTCCCCACCTCACTTCCCAGCTTCTCCACTCATGCTTTCTAGGATCCGCCTCTCATAAAGTACCTGCACTCAGATCCTTGTCTCAGGCTCTGCAATTGAGGGAGGCCCACCCAAGGCAAATGTCTGTTACAATTTTTTTCAACACGGCCAACACTGTAGCTCCTGATTGGCCTCCCGACCTCTGGCCAAACCTGCTGGGCTAGTGATTTACTGCTGTGTAACAAATTTTACTCCAAATGTGGGGGCTTAAAATAACAGCAAACCATAGATGTGCGTCAGGAATGGGGTCTGGATTCTCTGGGTTCTTTGCTTCAGGGTCCCTCACAAGCTGCCATCCAAGACTTCCCAAGGGGGAAGTCTCAGTCTTGTGTGACCTAATCTTGAAAGTGACATCCCATCACCTTTGTCTTACTCTGTTGTTATAAATGAGTCACAAGGTCCTGCCCACACTCAAGGGGAGGGGATTACACGGGGTGCAGACACCAGGAGACAGGGATCATGGGGTCATCTTGGAGGCTGTCCCTTCTTAGCGTATGGCTCCACCACCAGCTCAGCTGTTCAGGCTGCAACTGGGGGTACCCTCACAAGCTCTCCTCTTTCTGCAATCCTGTCCACGAGGCCCTCTACCCTGGCTCCAGATGATCAACTCTGATCTCCCCTCCTTCCCTCCCCCTGGGCTGGCCATGTTGGCTTTCTTCCTATTCTTGGAAGCCCAGTCCTACCACAGGCCCTTTGCACTTCTTGTTCCCTCTGCCTGGAATTCTCTGCCCTCAGACATTGGCATGGCTTCTCTTCCAGGGTCTCTCACCAGACTGCCATCCAGGTGGCAGCTAGGGCTGTGGTCTCATCTGAAGGCTCCATCAGGTAAGGATGCCCTTCCTTCTGGCCTTAGTTTCAACATGAAATCCTTAAAGATGCATTCCTGGCCCACTGTAACATTTAGCCCTGCTCACTAGAGTTCACTCTGCGGGTTTGGGGTGCTTGAATCCTGTACGTTCTGTGTGCAGGACTGGCCCTTGCTCTGCTCCTGGACGGGCATCTTTCAGCCCCCGGAGTGTCCTGCCTGATAGGAGTGTCTGTATACCTAGGACCTTAGCCATACCAGATGGTCCATGGTCACAGTATGATTTATGGTGACGGCCTTGGGCCACCATGCGGCATCAGCTTGACCTCCAGAGTGACTGGAGTCTGAGGTCAGCCATATGAGTGGTCAGCCTGCCTATGTGACCGACTCCCAGAAAAACCCCAGACACCAAGGCGAGCTTCCCCGGTTGTCGGTACTCTGCGTGTGCCGCAGAGAATCAAAGGCTGTCTGCGTGACTCCATGGGGAGGGGACACCTGGGAGCTCGTGCCTGGTCTCTCCTGGATCCTGCCCTGTGCACCTTGATCCCTTGATTTTAAGTGCATCCTTTCCCTGCAATAAACTGTGACTGTACCTGCTTTTCTGAGTTCCGGGAATCCTAGGGAATCGTTCGCCCTGAGGGTGGTCCTGGGGACCCCTGGCCCAAGCCCTCAGGATCTTTATCGCCCTTGTCACTACTAAATGGTATGTTCTTGCTTGTTTGGCATTTCCTGTCTGTCTCCTCTGAGATCGAGGGCTCCAGAAGGCCAGGACCTTGTCGGTCATTCTCATGAGAGGCTAAACAGCAGGGCGGCCAGGGGTCTGGTCCTGGCTACTTTCTGGCAGTGTGGCCCTGGGTGACCAGTTAACCCTCTCCATGCTCCAGTCTTCTTGTCTGTAAAGAGAGAACAGAAGCACTCATTCCTCCTTGGGAGGTGGGCGGACAGGATCTATTAATGCCTACAAAGTTCTTGATAAGTAGTAGCTTCTAAGCACTGGTCACTGTGTCTCCCAGTAGCCTGACCGAGGTCGGGCAGGTCAGTGCTCATAAAGGGCAAATGAATTCGGGAGGCCCTTCCGAGGCCTCTGACATAGGGAGGCATGCGGGGACCAGAGACGGCCCAGATGGTGGGGAGGAGGAGGGGCTCAGAGGCCAGAGGATGGGAGAGATGCCAGGGAGGGTCAGATGCCCACCCTCTAGCTCCGGCCACACGCAGGCCCTGCCTGCCTGGGGGGGACTTCCTGGGGAGCCGGACCCACTGTGGCAACCAGGGAGGGGGCCCGTGGGAGTGGCAGGCTGGGTAGGGAGGGAGAGGGTGGGAAAAACCGAATCCCCTGGTCAGGGCTCCTAGGAGGAAGTGTGTGGGAGGTCTGGGGGGGTCAGGGCAGCTGGAACCGGGGCCGTGGGCGGGCGCCGGCTGGGCCCCAAGGGAAGTCTGTGCTGGGCGGCCGCCGGTCTGGCCTGGCTCGGGAGGAGGCCTCCCTGCTGCTGGACACCCTGGAGACGCTGCCAGATGCGGCCCTGGCCCCCCAGGAGGAATGTGCCCCCCTCGCCACCCCCTGCTTCTAGACTCTTCCACATAAGGCTTTCGGGGGGTGCTCATGCCATATGAGTTCAGGACAAAGGAATCAGAAGCACATGGGCTGGATTCCCCAGGGAGGACAAGTTCTGGAAACGAAGACTGAAAGGAAGGGCCAGAGGGGTACTGGGATCGGACTCGGGACGCAGGGGGAGGGGGTGCTTGGCTCGGAGCAGCCTCCGCCCCACGTGGTGCCCCCCTCGCTGGGCTCTCAAGTCACAGCCAAGCCTTTGCCACCACGGGGGCCAGGCGTGCGGCCTGGGTGCCTTCCCCTCTCTGTCTCAGCCTCCCTTTCTTTCCCTGGCGGCCCAGATGCTCAGCTCAAGTTACTGGGAGTTATCCACGTCTCTGTCTCTGTCCCCCTCTCTCTGTCCCTCTCTCCTGCACCAGCAAACCCTGAGGGCGCTACTTTTTATTTTGAGAGAGAGAGAGAGCCAGCTGGGGAGGGGCAGAGAGAGGGAGACAGAATCTCAAAGTGGGGCTCGAACTCACAAACCGTGGGACTGTGAGATCATGACCTGAGCTGAAGTCAAGAGTCCAGATGCTCAAAAGACTGAGCCACCCAGGCGCCCCCTGAGGGCTCTGCTTTCAAAATCTAGCCAGAATCCACCTGCCTTCCACTGCCTCCAGGGCTGGGCCTGGATCGCCCCATCATCTCCCACTGGGATCAGTGCAGTCACCTCTGCCCTGGTCCTCCCACTCCCACGCTCAGCCCCACAGCTGTTCCCCCAGCAGTGGCCAGAAGGCGCCCTGGAACACCTGAGTCGGGTCCCATCCCTTCCCTGGTCAGGAAGCCTCTGTGGCTCCCATCTCACTGAGAGCCAAAGTCAGAGTCCTCCCCATGACCCGAAAGGCTCTGCCCATTCCCCTCCCTGCCCTCCCCTCCTCCTCTCCTCCTCACTATTCCCTCTGGCCCAGTGGCTTCCTCGCTGTTCCCACTGTTCCCGGCATGCTCCCACCCCAGGGCCTTTGCACTTGCAGTTTCCCCTGCTTGCTGCCCTCCTTCCCTAGATCTCCACATGGCTCTCTCCTCACTTCCTTCAGGTATTGGCTCAGACATCACCTCCGCAGAGAGCCTCCCCTGACCCCCAACTTAAAACTGCACTCGCCCAGTACCTGAGCCCCCCAGGCACCCTCCTTAGCATAGAATTTGCCCATCGTATGCATACAGTTCAATGATTTCTAGTACATTTTGCTGAGTTGTGCAACCATCACCACAAACCAGTGTCTGAGAACACTTCTGTCACCCCAGAGTCCCCTCGTCCCCCTTGCAATCTCTCTCCACTCTCCTCCCGGGCCTCTCATCTGCTTTCTCTCCCTATGGCTTTGTCTTTTCTAGAAATGCCACACAAACGGAATCATACACTTTGTAGTATTTTGAGCCTGGCTTTTTGTATGCGGTCTGTTTCTGAGGCTCATCCACGTTGCTGCAGTTATCAAAAGGCTGATTCTTTCTCGTTGATGAGTAATATTCCATTAGACGAATGGACCATACTTTGTTTCATCCCTCTGGTGACAGAGATTCAGGTCGTTCCCACCTCTTAGTTGCCGTGAACACTCACGTCCACGTATCCTTTCCTTTCTGGATCCTGTGGTCAATGTGTGTTTAACTTTTTAAGAAACTGTCAGATCGACCCGTATTTGCCATCCAGATGTGCTGTTTGCCAAAGTATCTGCTCAAATCCTTTGCTCATTTTCAAACTGGGACTCGGGCTTCTTTTTCTTTAGCGCAGGCAGGGGAGGGACAGAGAGAGAGAGGGAGAGAGGATCGCAAGCAGGCTCCGAGCTGCCTGCGCCGAGCCCGATGCAGGCCTTGAACCCGGGAACTGTGAGATCATGACCTGAGCCAAAACCAACAGTCAGACGCGTAGAGCCACCCAGGTGCCCCGGGGACTCTGGTTTTCTTACTGAGTTTTAAAACAATTCTTTTCCAACTGCTTGTTGCTGGTATAGAGAAATATAATTTATTTTTGCATACGGACCTTGTGTCCAGGAGCCTTGCTAAATTCACTTAACCCCATTAGTTCATCAGTAGATTTCGTTATACCCGCCAGTTACTAACTGCGTCACTCACAAATGGTGAAGATTTTATTTATTACGTTTCGATCTGTACATGTTCTCTGGTCTTTTCTTTCTTTGTTGCCCTGCCTGGGAAGCTCTAGCGTGATGTTGAAAGAAGTGGTGACAACGCTATTCTTTTCTTGTCCTGATCTCCAGGGGAAATCTTTCACTATTTCACAACCGAGTTTTACATGTGCTGTGGTCTTCCCCCTTTTTCTTTTCTTTTCTTTTCTTTTCTTTTTTCTCTTTTCTTTTTTCTTTTCTTTTCTCTTTTTTCTCTTTTCTTTCCTTCCTTTTTTTCTTTCCTTCCTTTTTTCTTTCTTTCTTTCTTTCTTTCTTTCTTTCTTTCTTTCTCCTTTTCTTTCTTTCTCCTTTTCTTTCTTTCTTCTCTCCTTCCTTTTTGTAGGTGCCACATCAAAGTTTAGAAGTTCCTTTCTATTTCTACCTTGGTTAGAGTCTTAAACACGAATGAACACTAAATCTTAGTGTTGGGTTTGAGAACTCTTTATATACTCTGGATCTAAGCCCCTCACCAGAGGTACGATCTGCACATAATTCCCCCCAAGGCTGCGGGTTTTCTTTTCATTTTCCTTAAGTCTTCTGAAGCGCACAAATCTTCATTTTGACGAGTCCAATTTACGAACGTTTTGTTTCACAGCGCGTGCTTTTGGTGATAGAGCAAAGGGATCTTTGCCTAAGCCAAGGTCGCAAAGATTTCTTTGTATGCTTCTCTCCCAGAGGTTTTATCGCCTCGGGTTTTACATTTAGGTCTACAGCCTCTTTAGAGTTACTTTTTGTGTAGGACGCGAAGCAGGACCCAGGTCGCTGTTCTGGTTCTCTTCTTGCAAGTGTCTGTCCTATTCTTGATGGGGGTGGGGGGGCTATTCCTGTTTTAACATTGGCTCCCAGCTCCCCTGCCTGTACTTCTCCCACCAGGGCCAGGCCAGGCCGCTGGAGAGAGAGCCACAGCAGTATGCCCAAACAGGATGTTGCCCAACTCTCTCAGGGCTGAAATCCAACCTCTAGGGCCCTTATCAGTACGTCCATCGCCAGCTCTGAACCCAGCCCGACCACGGGGCCTGCCACCCCACCCTTGCCCCTTCCAGTAACTTGGGGCTTGTGCAGGAGCCTTGATATCCAAACAGAGCAAGGTGTCAGCGGGGCCAACAGACCCCTGTGCCTTCCTGGAGGGGGCAGCTCCTGTCTCCTCGGCCTTCCCCTCCCAGGTCGGCCTCTGGGTGACCCAGCTTCCTTCCTGTCCCAAACCTCAGGCTGGGTCGTGCCTCCGGCGCCCCCAGCTACACCTGTTGTCCCCAGCACGAAGAGGGCAAAAAGCAAACCTGTCTAGCAGCCATGCCGAAGCATGTCCTGGATCGGGGTGTTGTGGGGGTTCCCTGCCTCGTGGGGAGGGGAACTCCTAGTGGCCTGTCCTCCTGGGCAGACCTGCGGAGGCCACGCGGGATAGAGACCCAGCCGTTGGTGAAAGACTAGCTCACAATGAGGACAAGGCCAGTCGTTTACACATAAAGTCTGTGTGTGTGTGTGTGTGTGTGTGTGTGTGTGTGTGTGTGTGTGTGAGGGCCACCTTGTTGGGCTGACCATCATTCTTCCTGTGGGCACCTGAGTCAGGTCAGGTCCTGTCCCTCCTCTGCTCAGAATCCTCTGCGACTCCCACCTTCCTCAGGGTAAAACCCCAAATCCTCTCGAGGCCCACAAGGCCCTGCGTGCTTGGTCCTGTTGCCTCCCACCCTCCCTCCAGCTGCACAGGCCTCCTTGCTGTTCCCCAAACACGTGGGGCATGCTCCTGCCTCAGGATCTCCTCCTGGGCTGTTCCCTCTGTCTGGAACACCCTTTCCCAGATCTTTTCACTCCTTCTGCCTCTTGTCTTTGCTAAGATACCACCTCCTACTAAAGTCTCAGATCCTTTCCCCGCAGCCCCTGTCCTTTTTTTCTGCTTTAATTTTCCCCACAGCACACATCCCCTTGGGATGGCGCTGCAATTCACGTATTTACCTGGAGTGTCAGCCTCACAAGGGCAGGGGCTTTTCTGCCTGGTTCACTGCTGTATCCCCAGCACCCAGACCAGGGCCAGGAACACAGCAGGTGATCAGTAACCCGTTTGCGGAATCAATGCTTTCCTTCCCCTCTGCCAGTCTGGTGGGGCTGGACCCACCCCCAGCACCAGGAGGGATCACATGTCTGGGGCCTGGCCAATGAGCACATTCCATCCTTTCTGGCCACAGTGATTGGTTTCTGAATGACATGTGACCCACAGTCTGTCCAATGAGAGGTAGCCACCAGAGTTTTGCTAGCACTCTTGGCCAAGGGGCTTCTCTTTTTTCCCTGGAGTTTTGTGGCTGATCAAATAGAAGCCAGGGATTGCTAGGGCCATTTTATCCCCGTGGGAAATCGTTGCCTGAGAGTAAAGCTCCCCAGAGGAAAGCTTAGTTGACAGGGGGACCTTACTTTGCTTGCGAGCCTGGATCCAGCTATTCCTGAAGCCAACATTCCTTAGACTTTTCAGTTACATGAAGAAATAAATTCTTTTTGTCTTAAGCCAGTTTGGGTTTGGATTTTTCCTGGCAACTGAAATACTCCTGTTCAATTCTTTCCTTCCTTCCTAATTTCCTTCTCTCCTTCCATCCTTCTCTCCCTCTTCTCCCTCTTTCTCTTCCCCTCCCTCCCTGTCTTCCTCTCTCATCCACCCCCCCCCCCCCCCGCCACCCCCTCCCACCCCCCCCCCCCCCTTCCTACACGTCCTCCTTCCCTCCCTTTTGCCACCCTTCTGTCTCTAATTTAATTCTTATTCCGTCCTGGCCTCAACCCCACCCTGACAACACAGCCGAGTCAAAACTCTTCAACTTTCCTCCAAACAGCCCTCCTGCATGGCTCCTTCTCCTTACCTCCCCAGGCTACTCCTCCCCCATCCCATGTGGGGACTCTGCCAAATGGGGCTGTGAGTCCTGGCTCCCCCACCAGAAGGCTATGTGCCCTTGGTAAGTGCCTTCACCTCTTCCATGAAACAGTGGCCTAACCGCCTGACCACCGGTCCCAGGTGGGCCTTCCCTCTAGCCTGTTCTGACCGACTGGGCCTCGGAGCCTCCCTTGCCTGCTCTGGTCCAGCTCACCAGTCCTCGAGCTTTTCTCAGAATCCCCTGGGTCTATCCTGTGACCTGCAGAAAGTCCTAGTGCATCTGGGGCCACCACAGTCAGTGGCCAGGACTCTGAGGGGACCACAGATATCAGGCCTATTTTACAGATGAGGAAACTGAGACTCCAAACAGGCCCCCTAGGCCTGGAGCCGTCAGCTCCAGCTTCTCCAGGAACAGCAGAGTTCTGGGTAGGACAGAATCTTAGGAGCCCTGGACCCACGGGGGATCACTTAGGGCCCTTAAGACCAGCCCTCAGCCTCCTCCTCTAGGAAGTCCTCCTGGCTTTTTCTGGTCAGGGCCTTCCCTTCTCTGAATTCAGCTCTTGCCTGTGTCGGGCTTGGCAAGTGGGCTCTTTGAGGGCAGACTGGTGGTTTCTGGTTTTCCCAACTCTGCCCAGCTCACCACACACTTCCATACAGAGAAACTGAGAAGATCCAAAGTGGGGGCTGGAGGGACGAGAGTGGTGGAGGGACTGGGGGGCTGGCAGCTTCTGGGAGGGGAAATATTTTGGTTCTCAGAAGGCTCGAGAATTGCCTGATTCCCAACAGATTAGGGGTAATTAACCCTTCGAAAGGCAGTAATTAAGTCTGTGCCTCTGAAACCATAATTAGAGGCTCCAGGAGGCTCTGCCCCCTCCCCAAGAGACAGGCAGTCCCCAAAGCGGAAACCAGCCAGGACTGGGGGACAGGGGACGGAATCTGTTCCCCTCAGGGTGCTGAGTGAGCCCCACAGCTTCCGTCATGGCACCCAAGGCAGGGATCCGGGGAATGGCATTCGCGGAACCCCAGCTTTTCCATGCACCGTCATTTTGGGGGTTGTCCGGCAACACGGGTGGGGGGGGCACTTTGCTCTTGGAGGGCACGAAGGCAGGGGAACTGGGCTCAGCTGGGATCTGGGGCGTGGGACTGGTGACAACCCTTGAGAACTTTGGTCCTGGTTGAGAGGAGCTGAAACAGAGACCCCAGCCTCAAAAGGGGTTGAGGATGCCAGGGACACAGGGATGAGACAGTCTGGGGGCTCCGAGAGGACAGAGGATGCCCTCTAGTGGGGGTGCTCACCTCATCCAAGGGGGCACTGGCACCAGGAGGCAGGCTGGCTCTGTGGTTCCTGGGTCTCCCGTTCAAGCGGCCGGGGGGGTGAGGTGGGGGCTTTGCCAGAAGCGCCGACCCCCTACCCCTGTGCCCATGAATGCCTGGCATGGGGCAGCTGGCAGAAAAAAAAATCCTGAAACATACTGGGCCACGTTTTGCCCTTATCCCAACAATCTAGCCCCTGGTATCCCCCAAGGAGACGTTTGAAGGCAACTTTGGGTCCCCCCCCCCCCGCCAAGGCCTAGGCCACTCACCGAGCCCCATTTCTGTCCTCTGCACATGCCCCTTGGTGGTGTGACTGGAATGACTGTCATCAGAGGCAAAAGCCCAGGGGAGTGAGATGTGGTGTGGGGATGGGGCTTTTCTCTGCGGGGGCCACCTGGTTCTGGGCTGGCATTGTGGGTGGGGAGGGGGGTGGCTAGAGGGCATCCGCGTGGAGATGCTTGGTGAAGGATGGCTTTCGGCTCAGAGTGAGATTTATTCTTCTCCACTCAGTAGAGTGGGGCAGATTTGCTTCCAAAAGGGGCCCTGCCCTCCTTCCCCACCTGTCCCTCTCTGCTCTGGCCACCCTGACATCCTTTCTTTTTTTTTTTTTTTTTCCCATTTTTTTTTTTTTTTTTAATTTATTTTTGGGACAGAGAGAGACAGAGCATGAACGGGGGAGGGGCAGAGAGAGAGGGAGACACAGAATCGGAAACAGGCTGCAGGCTCCGAGCCATCAGCCCAGAGCCTTGACGCGGGGCTCGAACTCCTGGACCGCGAGATCGTGACCTGGCTGAAGTCGGACGCTGAACCGACTGCGCCACCCAGGCGCCCCCTGACATCCTTTCTTGTCCAATACCCCGAACTCCTTGCTGCCCCAGGGTCTTTGCACTTACTGTGCCCTCCACTGGACGGCCTTGCCCCCCTGACTCGTCATGGCAGGGGCCATATCCCTCTCAGGCCTGCGTGCAAACATTGTGGCCTCAGAGAATCTCCTTGCTCACCTTATGCAGAGCGGACTCCCCTTCCTCAACCCCTAGTTCCATCCCTCTGTTTACTTCCTCCTTTAAAACACTTAACCAGCCGTGATCTTGTAAGTTGCTGTCCCCTTCCTCTTCTGTCTTTGCCGCTGACGGTTAAGCTCCAGAAGCGCAGGGAGGTTTCAAGTTCCGTCTCTTCCGTGCCCCTGAGTGCCCGGACACAGTAGTAGGTGCTCAATAAATGTTTATTGGTGGTGGTGGGGTTGAAGCGTGGGAACAGCGCCTGGGTAAACGGTACGTAGAGGAGAATTCCATGGGTGGGGGCTGTTGCCAATGTTGCTCCGGGAGCGGCGGGGGCCGGGTTCCCTGGGTGGGGAGAAACCGAGAGGCGACCCACTTTCCCGGAGTCGCGCGCACCTCTCCTTGGTGACCCACAGGTGGCGCTCGCTCCCTGCGCTGCGGCGGCGGGAAGCAGAGGTGGGAAAATCCAAGCGGTGGGGGGGGGGGGGAGGCACCCCCGGATTTAGCCCGCTCCCCTGTCCGCCTCCTGGTGCCAGGCCCTGACCCCGAATTTGGACGCCAAGCCGTGGGACGCAGCACGGGTCCCAGCTCCTGGGGCCTGAGACGCACAGGGATGGTGTGCTGGGGGCGGGGCGGGAGTGAGGGCTCCCCCCTCCCGGCATTCTCCCGCTCCCCACAAAACTAGTTAAGCAGCCCCACGCTTGGCAGAAGGTGGAGGGCAGAGGGCGCTTACGACGTGTCCCTCTCGCCTTAATCCTGTATAGGCCGGAGCTGGGCAGGGGGCTGGGTCCTCAGCGGGGGCCCATGAAGCACCCTCGTGCGGAATAGTGAGTGGGCGGACCCCCGCTTTACAGATGGGGGAAACTGAGGCTCAGGGAGGCTACATGGCTGGCCCAGGATCACAGAGCCAGAACCCGGTGAGGCAGGGGGTGGAGTCCCCAGGTTTGTCCGACTCGCGGGTCCGCTGGTGTAAAAAAAACGTTTAAACGTGGATGTTTTAGTTACCCAAGGGCTGCAGGAATCCCTTGGGAAAGCTAACGCCTTCCCTGAGCCTCCTCACCTCAGCCCCCAGGCGGCAGGCAGGGTCCCCTTGCAGCCTGCTTTCCCTGCCTTCACACACATGTGACATACCCTGCCGCCCGTGTCTGGATTTCTAGCTGGGTCACTGGGCATGCGCTTCCCCCCTCTGGGCCTCAGTTTCCTCATCTGTAAAATGTGCCTAATTGTCATTGAACCGTCTCGGGGCCGGGGGGGGGGGGGGTGGTGGGTGGCTGGGCGGACTGCATGAGTTATTCTCATAAGAAGCCGTTGGAGCAGAACCTGGCGTGGGGCAGCGCCCCCCTGGCGGTCTACACATCCTTGTGGGGAACGTCCCAGGCTCGCACGTTCCCGCTGGTTCCCTGGTACGAGGGCCTGGCGCACAGTGCGTCGGTGTGGTCTGAGGCCGCCTGCGGATCCCTGTGCGTGTCTGCATTGGGCGGCCGTGCGAGCCCTCAGCTCCTTCCGCGTGGGGCTCGGCGAGGCGGGCGGCCCACGGGGTTCCTGCGGGCCAGGGTTTCTCAGCCGCAGCCCTTGACGTTGCAGGCCGATCCGTCTCCGCGGGGTGGCAGGGGGGGGGGCTGTTCTGGGCCCTGCAGGGTTTTTAGCGGCCTCCCTGGCCTTGACTCCCGAGGTGCCAGCGGCCTCCCCCGACCTCAACTGCGACAACTAGACATGTCTGCACAACTCGTCAAACGTCTAGCGCTGGGAACCTTCTGGCCAGCGTGCACGTGCACGCCGTGAGGCGGCTACAGTGTCGGTCTTGAACTTCCCAGCCTCCAGAACTGGGAGAGGTCCGTGTTTGTCGTCCCCAGGCCCACCCAGTCTGTGGCTGCGGCGGCCCCGAGCGGACTAAAGCGGGAGGCTCTGGCAGGGAACTTGGGGAGGGGGAGAAGGAAGGAGACTGAGGGCCTCTGGGAGACCATGTGGACCACGTGGGCCGTGCACCTGCCGGAAGAAGGAGTAGGGATATTTTTCCACCAGGTTCCTTCTGTCGTGGGCCGAGGGCTGCTCGGACGGGGGTGGGGGGGCACCCACGCCCGCGCTTGTGGCTTCTGGCCGTGTGCACTGCGGGGGGGGGGGGGGGG
>NW_024412431.1:5104154-5107608 GCF_014898765.1 Herpailurus yagouaroundi | reverse complement strand
GGGCCCAGATGTGGCTGGGGCTCAGCAGCATCCGGACAGGAGGTGGGGGGTAGTGTCGCCGTCTTTCGTGTGGCTGTTGCCGGGGGGTCCTCCGGGCTGCCTGAGCTGGGCTGTGCCGGCCCACCCCGATCTCCGCAGCCGGCTGTGTGTGGATCTGGTGTGCCAGTGTGTGTTTATCTGCCGTGCGTGTGTTTGAGTCTGTATTTATCTGGCGCGAGTGTGCGCGTCTTTGTTTTCCCTTCTGCTCCGTCTCCGCAAACGTGGGGGAAACTTCTCTGTTTTTAATCAGGGGCCAGGGAACTGTCTCGTCGCCATGCTAGCAATGGTGTGATTAATTAGGCCGTTTGGAAGTGATCTTCATGAGTGTTCCCTGAGATTAGGCCTGAGGTGCCCTGCCCCCTCCTCGTGTGCCTGAAAAGGGAAACTGAGGCACGCGGGGGTGGGGGGGTGCTGCGCGAGGCCTCTCTGTGGGCAGCCAGGGAAAGGAAGTTTTACATGCAAAGCATTTTGCACGCATGAAAGCTTGATGGGTCCCCTCACACATTGAAGAAAACGAATTCCCATCCCGTGCACAGAGGAGGAAACTGAGGCACGGAGGCGGGACCCGGAGCTCGTGGGTCTCCAAGGCTGGTCTCCTTGTCCTTTCAAGTGGCAAGCAGTTTTTTGAAGCTGTCCAGGGCTGCTTGGACCTCACCCGTGTCTCAGTTTCCCCTTCCAGTCACTTCCCCTGCCCCACTAGCCAGCTTGTGCCAGTCTGAATAATCCATGTTTCTTGGCCGGGTGCCAGCGTTCTCATATTTTCCGTTCTCGGATGCTCCAGGCCCAGGGGCCTGGCTGGCTCTGTGAACACAGATATCAATTAGCATTAATTAATAACCCCTGAGGGGTGAGGGAGCTGCCTGTAAATCCCCAAGCTCCGAAGGGCCCAGAGGCTGACTTGGGTCCTTGGTGTGTGGCTGTTGGAGCCTGAGGTGGGCCCCGAGGTGGGCAAGGTCGGCTGTGCCCCGGCTGTGGGATCCCGGCATGCTCTGAGAGCGGGACCCATGGATGGTACCGCTTGTGCCCCCTTAACGGGTCAGGGCTGCTGCTCCCAGGCCCAAGCCCCAGAGGCAGGAGGCCCTGTGTGACCCCATGGAGGCAGAGCAGCGCCTGGGCCGGAGGGGACCCTCACCCCGTCTGCCAGGGGCTGGAGTCCACGGTTCCCCGAAAGGCCGCACGTTCAGCTCACATCTGCATACCTACCGAGTGCCCTTGGCCAAGTTACTTACCCTTGGTCTCCTCGTTCATGACATGAGTGTGATTTCCAACGGCTGATGGAAAGAATAAATGGCCGTGTGTGCATTTCATGGCAGGTGCACACTGTCACCATGGTTACGGAAGTCGTAACCAGGAGCCACAGTTGTGACAAAAGGCCCCGGGGGCCAGCTCCGCCGCTTACCAGCCGAGTGACCTGGAATTGGGATTCGGCGTACCTGGGTATCAGTCTCCACATCTGTCAAACGGGACCGACACGGTATGGACTTCACAGAATTGTGCGAAAGCCAAATAAGATAATGCCCCTAAAATGCTCAGGACAGGGCTGAACACGCTGTAAGGTCGTGACGAGTGGTGGCTGAAACGCGGAGAGAGGACGCCTCTGTGGCTGCGTTAGAGCGTAGGGGTGTGGGGTTGAGGGCGGGAGGCCAAGTCTGGTCACCTTAAGGGAATGATTAGTGCCGGGGCACTGGGGCGGGCTGACTTACGTCTCCACGAAAATTATGCTCAGGTCCTCACCTCCGGTACCTGGGAAGGTGACCTTATCTGGAAATAGGGTCTCTGTAGGTACAGTTAGTTAAGTTAGAGGTGGGTCATCCTGGATTAGGGTGGGCCCTAAATCCAATACAACTGGTGTCCTGGTTGGAAGAAGACGGGAGGGCACTTGGGTGGCTCAGTGGGTTAAGTGTCTGATTTCAGCTCAGCTCATGATCTCGCGGTGCGTGGGTTCGAGCCCCACCTCGGGCTCTGCGCTGACGGCTCAGAGCCTGGAGCCTGCTTTGGATTCTGTGTCTCCCTCTCTCTCTCTCTGCCCCTCCCCCGCCTACACTGTGTCTCTCTCTGTCTCTCAAAATTGAATAAACGTTTAAAAAATGTATTAAAAAGGAAAAAAAAAAAAAAAAGAGGAGACAGGAACGCAGAGAAGGCCACGCGAAGACAGAGGCTGAGAGAGGAGAGATGTGGCCAGAGGCCAAGGAACACCCGGCCTGCAGCCCCTGGCCGGGAGGGAGGGAGGGAGGGAGGCCTGGGACCGATTCTCCCTCTGAGCCAGCCCGGCCCACGTCCGATTCCAGACTTCTGGCCTCCAGAACTGTGGGAGAATCGATTTCTCTTGTTTGCAGCCACCCGGTTTTATGGCACTTTGCTTGGTCAGCCCTAAAATCCTACAGCAGGCATCTGTCCCGTTTTCCAAAGCTGCGTGGTGCCCCCGGCACCGTGGCTAAGATTTCCTCATCCTTTGTCCGTGGATCGTTTCCCGCTCCGCACGGTGGCCAACAAGCCTGCCAGAAACATCCCGGCTCCCACCTTCATGCTCGAGAGCAGCTTCTGCCGGAAAGGGAGCGGATGGTAGAGGGCCGGTGCACTAAACGGGGCCAAGCGGCCCCCCAGAAGTGCCAGGAAGTTTACCGCCCCCTCCGAAAGGGAGCACCCCAAGAGCCTGTTTCAAACGTGGGTCCAGCTGCCCAGGGAGGCTGCGGCCTGGTTAAAACGACCCTTCCGTCCTCGGGAAAGCTGCAGGAGTTCCGTAGCCCGTCCTTCGGGCGCTGAGCAGGGAAGAAACTCTCTTGGACTTCCTGAACCTCCAGAGGGGCCAGAGATCCGGGCATGGTGGATTCTGGTGGGAGGTGACCCCAGGAAGCACGGGAAGGGGAGAGAGGGGGAGGGAAGGGAGGGCTGTCGGGGAAGTTGTGCTCACAAGCGAGTCTCCACTGCTGACAGGTGGGGCTCAGTCCCCCGCTGGGGACTGGGGACACTGAGACACCAGAGTGAGCACACCCTCAGAGCTTTCCCACCAGGGGGCGAGGGAGCTGGGGTATTTATCCCGCACTCCCATCAGTCTCACCGGGCAAAGGCCGCTGCGACACTGCGTTTGCTCTCCAGAACTTTCCACTGGCCCTGGGAACGGTCCGGCTGTGGGGGTTGGGGGGGGGGCTAGCTGTTGGAGGAAGGGGGTCCGCTCCCAGGAGTGCCGTGGGGATATGGGTGGATGCTGACATTCTGGGAGAGTGAAGGTAGGTGATAAACAGACCAAATAAATCACAGGGTGGACTCGGAGGGGTGTGTGTGGAAGGAAAAAGATGAGTTAGAGTGGCCAGGGGTAAGGTGACAGTGCAGTAGGTCAAGGTCCCTGACACCGAGCTCAGCACCCAGTAGGAGACTCATGAATAAACCATGCTTGTCTCTAGTGAAGAGAGGGAGG
>NW_024412431.1:5088807-5104144 GCF_014898765.1 Herpailurus yagouaroundi | reverse complement strand
AGGGAGGAGAGGGAGGAGGGAGAGAAGGAGGGGGGGAGGGAGGAGAGAGAGAGGGAGATATCGAGGCTGGCCGGTGTGGAAGGAACAGACACCTGGGCAGGGTGGGGAGGGAGGGAGAGGCTGGTAATGATGCTGAAAAGTAATCGGCCCTTCTCTCTGGGAGGCAGTGAAACTCTAATTAGAATGAAAATGTGGTTTAATGAGGATGAAAACGGTAATTGTGCTGGGCAGCAGTCCCCACGGTGCCACTTTCCCAGGGGGCCCCTCTGGGCCTTGGAGGGGCTGGGGTAGGGATTTGGGTGAGGACAAGGAGGGTCGCTGGTGGGGCCTCAGTTCCCCCCCTCCCAGGGTCCACCCAGATGGTGCCAGGTAAAGACGGGTTCCAGGTACCCCAGGGCCCTGTGTTTCCATCCCACACGTAATCCTCAATAATTATACAATAAACAGGCACACCAGTGGTTTGAGGGTCCGACTCTTGACTTCAGCTCAGGTCATGATCTCAGGGTCGTGAGTTCAAGCCCCACATCGGGCTACATGCTGAGTGTGGAGGCTGCTTAAGATTCTCTCTCTCCCTCGGCCCCCCTCCCCTGCTTGTACTCTCTCTCTCTCTAAAATAAAAAGAAATAATAGTACAGCAAACAGTGACACTAAAACAGTGATATTGTTTACTGAGCACCTACTATGTGCCAGGTACCATTCCAACCCCTTTACAGAGGCTGACTCGTGATCATTCACATTATCCCCACTTTGCAGATAATAAAACTGGGCACAGAGAAGCCAGATATAAGAGTATATGAAGAAGTGGGTGAGGGGCGCCTGGGTGGCTCGGTCAGTTGGGCATCCGACTCTTAATCTAGCTCAGGTCACGATCTCATGGGTTTGTGGGTTTAAGCCCCTCATCAGGCTCCGCACTGAGGGTGCGGAGTCTGCTTGGGATTCTGTCTCTCTCCCTCTCTCGGGTCCTCCCCCACTCGTTTTCCCTCTCTCACTCAAAATAAATAAATAAACTTTAGAAACAAAATAGGGGTGCCTGGGTGGCTCAGTCGGTTGAGCTTTCGACTTCGGCTCAGGTCATGATCTCAAGGTTCGTGAGTTCAAGCCCCACATTGGGCTCTGGGCTGACCGCTCAGAGCCTGGAGCCTGCTTAGGATTCTGTTTCCCTCTCTTTTTCTGTACCTCCCTGCTTGCACTCTGTCTCTCTCACTCTCTCTCCCCAAAATAAGTAAACATTAAAAATAAAATAAAATAAAATACACCGACACCTTGGTCCCACTCCCACCCAAATTGTCAAAAAAAAAAAAAAAAAGTGGGTGAGAAAAGTAGGCAGGCCCAAGGAGGCGGGGCCTTCTTTCCTTTATGTGGAGGGTGCTGGGGGCACCAAGGGGTTGCCAGCCATGGAGGCCGGGGACCCCTCCTGCCTGCCTGCCCCTCATACAGTCTCCCAGACCATGCTTGAGATGCCCCTCATACCTCTTCTGTCTGCCACTTCCGCTCTACTCTAGGAGGTGAGCGTGGCTTGGAGGAGGTGGGCGTGGCTGGACCGCCCTGGGTGGGACAGAATTCGCAACACCTCTGACTGAACCTGGAGGAAGAAGCCCAGTCAGTCATTGCAGTTGGGGCAGAAAGTTGGGGCTCCTGACTCCTAGGCTTGAACTTTCTTGCCATGGAAAGCTGAGGTGTTGTTCAAATGTCAGTTTGGATAAGACTGAGGTTTATACGACCTCAGGGTCTCCCCTTTTGCTTCTGGAGGCACCAATAAAACACAGCCTGCAGCAAAGACACGTCAGAACAAAAACATTCATTGAGGCCAGATGGGTAATCAAAGCAGACCTGTCTGGCCTTCAAAGTGGTCCCAGGTCAAGTGGTCCTAGAGTAGATTCTTGGCCACGTATATGGCAGACAAAGCGCTAAGAACCTTAATATACAAAGAGCACTTATGAATCAAATGGAAAAAGACAAATATACCACAGGTGAAATGGGCACAGGTCATAAATAAAAGGCTCACAGAAGAATAATACAAAGTCAACAAACCCCTTGCAAGGATGCACAATCTGACAATTTATCAGCTAAAGACTCATTTTTATTTGTCAAGCTTATCAGCATGTGTGAAGTTTGGGGGATGCACACCTGCGCACCCTTATGGGAGTGTAGAATGATACAACCTTCATGGAGGGCAGTCTGGATGTTTGTGTTAAACATTTAATTGTGTGAACTCTCTGACCCGGCACGTCCATTTCTGGGAACATGCAAAGATCCAAGTGTCATGCAGGCTGGTTAAGAGCCCCATAATCAGACGGCTGGGGTTCCAATCCTGGTGCTGCCATCTGTGAGCTGTGTGCTCTCAGGCACATAAATTAATGCCACAGAGCCCCCATGTTCTCACCTGTACATTGGGCACATCGTGAGGACTCCATGAAATGCTCAGCACCTCGCTGTTATTACACCACGATGAAAACCCTTAAGGAAAGCTGGAAGACAAGGAAAGTGTCCGTCTCTACGAGGTTGATTAAATAAATAGCAGAAAATGAAAATGAGCAAACGTACATTCGTCAATATGGTGTGACCTCACACCTCACGCCTCAAACGAAATAACGGCCGTATATTTTTTAAAATTATTTGTTAGTGTTTATTGTTGAGAGAGAGAGACACGCACAGAGTGTGAGCAGGGGAGGGGCAGAGAGAGAGGGAGACACAGAATAGGAAGCAGACTCCAGGCTCCGAGCTGTCAGCACAGAGCCCGACGCGGGGCTGGAACCCACGAACTGCGAGATTGTGACCTGAGCCGAAGTCGGCGCCTAACCAACTGAGCCACCCAGGAGCCCCTATAATGGCTATCTATTTAACACGTAAATGTTGAATACAGATAAATGCGATATATGATATTCAAGGTTTACATAAGACATCTTTAAATTAAATGTAGGTGCTATAACAGATATGTGTGAAAATATCAATTGTTTGAACATTGTACGAATTTAGATTTACTTCATATAAAACCTAAACACAGGCTTCTCAAATACCAAGTGACTGCTGAATTTCTTCCAAACAGATATTCAGGGACCCAGCCGGGTTCAGTTTTGGGGTATGCCGTAATAAACATGGGACTTCAAAAAAAGAAGAGAGAGGAACAAAAGAACAAAGGTTTCAAACGTCATATGTAGCCACATATTTCAAGCATTTTGATCATGCATCAGAGCGTTAATTTTTCACAACGCAAGGCAGTCTTACCCCGGTTCAGAACTGAAGAAAAGTTTCCCAAAGTATATTTATCCTATTTCTGTGCACTGAGTTCTGATATTTTCTATTCTCTTCTGTTCCATTTTGAGAGGCAGGTCGTTCTCACAAATACAGTATTTTTCTCTTCAAGGCTCTGGTTGATGTCACTGGACTCCTATGTAGCGACTGGGAGAAAGGACTGTGCGGGGGGTGGGGGGGGGGCAGGGTGACTGATGGTTCTGACCAACTGGTTCGACTTCACACCCGTTAGCGGGTTGTGGTGTGTGTGTGTGTGAACTCGTGCGCATGTGTGCATGCATGTGCATAAGCGTGTGCATACAGGCGTGTGCACGCAGGTATGTGAGCGTGTACACGTGTGTGTGCACACCAGGGTTGAGATGAAGGAGTGGCAAGTGAGGAGCAAAGTCTAAGGGGGTGTCAGAAAACTCCACCATCAAGATAAATTTTAAAAAAATTAAAAAAAATTTTTTTTAACGTTTATTTATTTCTGAGACAGAGAGAGACAGAGCATGAACGGGGGAAGGGCAGAGAGAGAGGGAGACACAGAATCTGAAACAGGCTCCAGGCTCTGAGCCGTCAGCACAGAGCCCGACGCGGGGCTCGAACCCAGAAGCCATGAGATCATGACCTCAGCCCAAGTCGGACACTTAACCGACTGAGCCCCCCAGGCGCCCCAAAGCACCTACATTTTCAAATACAGCCAGGATTGGCCCTGGTTTCAAAGATCGGCCTCACTTCACCCTAACCCTGGTCCCATGTACATGCACGTGTTTGCACGTGCGTTTGCATGCACGAGTGCACGGGTCCACAAGCATCTGTGGGTGTGAATGCACTCGTGTTTGCATGCTTCTGTGTGTGCATTGTGTATGTGTGACTGCCAGCATGTGCACATATGTAGGCATTCGTAGGCCTGTGTGCACGTGTGTGTGCATACCTGTGTGTGTGTGCACACGCACGCCTGCGCGCCCAGAGAAACATCCAGAAAGATGCCCTTTGAGCTAACCATACTTTTCTTCGACGAGGTGAGAACCCAGGTATTTCTCTCTCTTTGTCCCTGGTACGCGTCCTCTTACAACCAGAATAAAAACAGGGAAGTCATTTTTACTCCGGAGGGAAGGTCGTGGGCAGAGGTGTTTCCCTCAGGGAAGCGCACTGAGAAGGAGGGATTCCAAGAGATCCCCAAATATACTGACCATCAGTAGTTGCTGACATTTACTGAGTATTTCGCCGTGGGCCAGGAACTCTTTGTTCCTCGCTCACGGCTCTGTCTGCGGACAGTGAGCGGTGCTGAACACCCATTTGTTGGACGGATAAGTGGATGAAAAAATGACTGAGTCCATCATCCCAGCCTTGGAACCAGGACTGCCATCGTTGGCCTTTGCCTTTCCCTCTGCCTGGAACGCCCTTCCCGATGGTTCTCACATAGCCAGCTCCTTCTTGTCATTTAGACTCCAGTTAATATCACCTCCTCCGGGAAGCCCTCTCTACTGACCTGTTTACAGCAACCCATCAGCTCATTTAAATTCTCTAAATAGCACATTTCTTGTTTTTATCACTCAGCTCCCCGCTGAGGACAGACCTCGTCCCTCTTGTTCGACGCTATCCCCACCCTTCACGCTCAGCTCCTGGCATATAGTAGATACTCAGTAAATATTTGCTAAGTAAATGAACGGCATCCCTCTCCCATTACAAATGAGGAAATTGAAGCTCAGAGGTTCAAAGCCACCTGCCCAAGGTCACCGTGCTTTTCGGGTGGTGAGACCGGGATTTAAACCCTTGTCCTTCCGATGCCAGAGCCTGGGCCATCCACTAGGACACGGCCGTCTCCTCCGGATGGCACCAGACCCTGTTCCTGATGCTCTGGCAACATGAAGTCTGGCTCCCAGAGGCTGCTTACAAGTGGACCACCTGCCAGGAGAGGCCCTGGGGATGATGGAAACAATAGCTCCCGTTTATTGAGCACCTACTGTGTGCCGCTGACACGGGCTCAGAGAGGCTATGCCACGTGCTGGGGTCCCACGGCTGATTCGTGAGACGTGGCCTCATGGGTTGTGGGTTGAATTGTGCTTCCAAAAAGATATGTCCAAATCCTAACCCTTGGATCATGTGAATGTGGTCTTTTTTTTTTTTTTAAGTTTATTTATTTACGTTTGAGAGAGAGAGAGAGAGAGAGAGAGAGAGAGAGAGAGAAGGCACGGGCAGAGAGAGAAGGAGAGACAATCCCAAGCAGGCTCCGTGCTGTCAGTGCAGAGCCCGATGGGGGGCTCGAATTCATGAATTGTGTGTGACATCGTGACCTGAGCTGAAGTCAGGATTCTGACGCTTAACTGCTTAACCGACTGAGCCACCCAGGCGCCCGGTGAATGTGGTCTTATTTGAAAATAGGGTCTTTGCAGAATTAAGATAGGAACAATACAAGAGTATCCTGGATTATACAGGTGAGCCTA
Organism: Herpailurus yagouaroundi; assembly: GCF_014898765.1. Taxonomy (NCBI): domain Eukaryota; kingdom Metazoa; phylum Chordata; class Mammalia; order Carnivora; family Felidae; genus Herpailurus; species Herpailurus yagouaroundi. The sequence goes on along the minus strand of NW_024412431.1, from coordinate 5,098,463 downwards.
AATCCAGTGGCAAGTGTTCTTATAAGAGACAGAAGAAGAAAAGGCCAGGGCACCTGGATGGCTCAGTTGGTTAAGCCTCGGATGCCAGTTCACATCATGATCTTGTGGTTCGTGAGTTCGAGCCCCGCATCGGGCTCTGTGCTGACAGCTCGGATCCTGGTGCCTGTTTCAGTTTCTGTGTCTCCCTCTCTCTCTGCCCCTCCCCTGCTCACGCTCTGTCTCTCTGTCAAAAATAAATAAACGTTAAAAAAAAAATTAAAAAACAAGAGGGGAAAGGCCGTGTGAAGAGAGAGGCAGAGATCGGGATGATGGGGCCACAAGTCAGGGCACACGGGACCCCCAGGAGCCGGAAGAGGCCTGGAAGGATCCTCCCCTACGGCCTTCGATGGACGTGGCCCCGAAGACACCTTGATTTCAGACTTCTGGCCTCCAGAACTTTGAGAGAATAAGAATCCTGTTGTGGTGAGCCCCCTAGTCTGTGGCCGTTTGTGACAGCAGCCACAGGAAATGAATACACTCTATTCTCCCACGATTTAGCGTAAATGTCAAATGTACAGACAAATGGAAAGAATTGTCTGCTGAACACCCATCACTTGGCGTCTACAGTTGACATCTGGCTTGATTTGTCATTATCTGTCCTTCTCTCCATCTATCCACCCACCTCATTAGCATTTTTGTGAATTAAGAATTTAATTGCCTTTAGAGCGGTTTTAGGTTCACAGCGAACTTGCGGCAAAGGCGCAGATATTTCCCATGTGCCCTCTGTCCCTGCCGATGCACAGCCTCCCCCGTCATCACCATCCCCACCTGAGGGTACATTTGTTGCAATTGATGAACCCACACTGACCCTTCCTAACCACTCAAGTCCATAACTTACAGTTCACTCTGGGTGCTGTGCGTTCTGTGGCTTTGGACAAATGGAGAATGACCTCTGTCCACCATTATGGTCACACACACACACACACACACACACACACACACACACACGGTATTTTCACTGCCCTAAAAATCCTCTGTGCCCCACCTGTTCATCCCTCCCAGCCCCCCCCCCGCCGAGCACTGGTGTTTTTACTGTCTCCAGAGTTTTGCCTTTTCCAGAATGTCATAGAGTGGGAATCACATGGTACCTAGGCTTTTCAGATTGGCTTCTTTCACTTAGCAATATACATTTAAGGTTCTGCCCTGTCTTTTCACCTGATAGCTTGTTTCTTTTTGGCGCTAATGAATAGCTTGTTTTATCCGGGCGCCTCATTTCTTAGCGCATTTCAAGGTAAGTCACGGCCTCTTCCCCATTTATTTTAACACAGCAGCCAAAGGGATCTTTCTTAACAGTCAGATCATGCTCCTGCCCCCTGCCATCCTCCTGGCCTGTGCCAGCCCACGTGGTCACCACCGGCTACATGTACCTACTGAGTGCTTCAAAACGACCAGCCCGAATTGAGGACTGCTCCAAGGGAAAACGTACCGGATTTCTAAGACTTAGTACGGACAAAAGGATGTAAAATAGCTCATTAATCATTTTTTTTCTATTGATTTGCATGTTGGATGGGTGATAGTTTGCCTAGATGGGGTTAAATAAAATACAGGATTACAATTAATTGCATCTATTTATTTTCCACTTTTGAAAACGTGGATGCTGGGGAATTTTAAGTTACCCATGTGCCCTTATCTGTGGCTTCGTCGTATCCGTTGTCCCGCGCGGGTGTAGGATGTCCACTCCACTAGGGCAGGGGGGATTAGACGCGCAATAAATATTTGGTGAATGAACGAATGAATGAACCCAAGCCTGAATGGCCCCGAAGTCGTGGCTCTAAGTCAAAGATTTATTCCGCCGGCCCAGGGCAAGGGAAGACAGCTCCTACCTTTCAGGGAGCCATCTGGGCTCCCGGGGCCTCTTCAATGGGGGGAAAAGTGAGCACAGGCAGGGGCGTCCCCCAGCAGCCCCCTGCGGGGATGGCTGGTGCCCCCCACCCCCGCCTCCAGCCTCTGGGACAAGGGCAAGTGTCAGGGGGTGGAGAAGGAGAGAAGGAGGGGCGTGCGGGAGGGGGACCAGCGCCAGGCGCGGGGCTCCACCCGGCCGCCCCCCTCACCCCCCCCCCCGGGGGCTGGGCTGGCGGGAAGGGGCCGGGCTGCCCGGCAGGCGGGACGGAGGGAGCCGGGGTGTCTGCTATCGACCGCCTGGGCCGCTGCAGGGAAGCTTTTAGACCCGCCAGCGCGTCCCGGCGGGACGGACGGAGGTCTGGGCTTCCCCCGCCCCGCCCCGCCCCGCCCCGCCCCTACCTGGGGGCGACCAGGGGCTTGCAAGGGGCCCCTGCACGGCCTGTGGACTCTGCCTCAGAGCTGAAATCGGAATCCCACTGCTCACACCGCCGCCTTCACACCGGGGTTGGCATCACCTTCCCTGGCGAGAGGCCGTTTACAGCCGCTAGGTTCCCACGCCTGCGCGCCTCGACAGGTGCGTGGGCCCGGCGGCCGCAGGCCACGGAGTCTGCGCCCTTTGCATCCAGAAGGTCCCAGGAGTGTCCCAGCCCTCTCTCTGCGCCGCCCCAATCACTGCTCTGATTTCTATCGCTGCGGCTTAGTCTAGCCTTTTGGAGAACTTCGTGCCCCTGGGACCGCGCAGGGTGGCCTCTTTCGCCGGGCCCGCCGCTTCTCGGCCACAAACATGGTCAGATTTGCCTCCTTCACTGCTGCCCGGCAGGCCGCGGGGTGAACGGACCCCGGCTTGTTCATCTGTGCCCCCCTGCTGGTGGACGTTTGGGGTGTTTCCAGCGGTTTGGAGATCACAGCGAAGCCGCCGCCAACGTTTGCCAACAGATCTGTCTTTGCGCAGACGTTATGTGTTCTTCCTCTCGGGGAAACGTCCAGGAGTGGGGTCGCTGGGCTGGGTGTGAAGCGCACGACTTCATGAGACCGAAGGCCTGTGGCAAACTGTTTTACACCCAGCAGCGGCGGATGAGAGAGTTCTAGTCCCTCCACTGTCCTGTCAACACTTGGTGTTGTCAGCATCCAGTTTTGGCCATGTTGACGGCTTTTAGCCTGGACTCTGGCAGTCACGTCTGGCCCGCTTCTGCCCAGGATCCCCCACTGTTGTCCCCCCCCACCCCCGAAACCAGATACATGATGTGTTATTACTTCCCTTTTTATTATAGAAAAACTTCACACACATGCAAAAATAGAAGCGTGTGAAAACCTCCTATGATTTGAGTCATAATCCGTGTGTTCCCCATCTTGTTTCACCTTTCACCCCCCAACTTTTCTTTCTTGTTATGGACTATTTTTTTTTTATTTTATTTATGGACTATTTAAAAAATTTTTTTTAACATTTATTTATTTTTGAGAGACAGAGAGAGGCAGAGCATGAGCAGGGGAGGGGGAGAGGGAGAGAGATACAGAATCCGAAGCAGGCTCCAGGCTCTGAGCTGTCGGCACAGAGCCCGACGCGGGGCTCGAACTCACGAACGTGAGAGTAGGACCTGAGCCGAAGTCAGACACTCAACCGACTGAGCCACTCAGGTGCCCCATTTATGGACTATTTTAAAGCAAATCCCAGGCACCTATTACTTCTGTAAGTATCATATGAAACTTCTCAAAATGAAATCGCATGACATTGTGACCTGCCTTGAAATAGTCCAGTGGCTTCTTATTGTTCTCACAGAAAATGTCAGCCTTCCTGTTCTACTCCTCCCTTTCCACAGTCCATGCTCCACCCGCACTGTCCCTCTTGTCCTGACCACGCTCCAAGCTTGTTCTTGCCTCAGGACCTTTGCACGCACAGGCTATTCCCTCTGCCCTTCCCCCAGATATCTGCCTAGTTCCTGTGGTAGGCGGCATCAAAGATGGTCTCCCATGGTTCCTGCCTCTTGGTCTTCATGCCCTTGTGTACTTTCCTCCTCTTGAGGGAGGGCTGGACCACTCACTTCTAACCTATAGGATGTGGCCAAAGTGAGTGGTATGTCATTTTCAAGATCAGGTTATAAGACTGTGACTTCTGTCCTGCTGGGCTGTCCCCATTACTAGCATTCTCTCTTTTCTTCTCATTTGCCTGCCCTGATGAAGCCAGTGACCAAGATGTGAGCCGTCCTGTGGAGGGGTCTAGGTGGCAAAGAACAGAGAGTAGCCTTCAGCTAATAGCCAGGGAGGAACGGAATTTTGCCAACAGCCCCCTGTGTGTGCTTGCAAGCTGACCACACCCCGGGGGGGGGGGGGGCTTGAGATGACCACACCCCAGGGGGAGCCTTGAGGTGACCACACCCCAGGGGGAGCCTTGAGGTGACCACACCCCAGGGGGAGCCTTGAGATGGCCACACCCCCAGGGGAGCCTTGACTGCACCCTCTGGAGAGACCCTGGGCTAGACGACCGGCTGAGCAGCACCCAAATTCTTGACCCACAGACCCGTAAGATCATCCATGTTGTTTCAGGCCTCTAGATTTTGGGGTAGTTACTTACGCAGCAGTAGATAACTAATCCAACTCTCTTACTTCCTTCAGGTCTTTGCTCAAAAGTCACTTTCTTCCTGCGTGAGGCCTTCCCTGGCCACCCCATTGAATCTGCACCCCCATGCCAGCGCTGCCCATTCACCTCCCCTGCTTTATTTTCCTTGTGAAAATTATCACCTTGGATTTTAATTAACTGATTCATTGCCTGCCTTTCCCCGCAGGGCCACTGGCTCTTGGAGGACAGGGGCCTCTGTCTGTTTTGTTCATTGCTCTGCCCTCAGTCTTTTTTTTTTTTAATTTTTTTTAACGTTTATTTATTTTTGAGACAGAGAGAGAGAGAGAGAGAGAGAGAGAGAGCATGAACCGGGGAGGGTCAGAGAAAGAGGGAGACACAGAATCCGAAACAGGCTCCAGGCTCTGAGCTGTCAGCACAGAACCCGACGCAGGGCTCGAACCCACGTACCGTGAGATCATGACCTGAGCCGAAGTCGGACGCTTAACCGACTGAGCCACCCAGGCACCCCAGGCCTCACTGGATTTAAAGACATACCTATAACTGATTTAGCGATCACACTTCTCGGTATGTACCCCTCAACAAATGAGAGCCAGGTGTTGAAGAGATATTTGCACACCCATGTTCACGGCAGCATTACTTACAAAAAAAAAAAGTTTATTTATTTATTTTTAGAAATCTCGACACCCAGCATGGGGCTTGAACTCACGACCCCGAGATCAAGAGTCACGTGCTGGTCTGACTGAGCCAGCCGGGCGCCCTCCTTACAAGCTGCGTCATTCACAATAACCGAAGTGTGGAAGCGACCCAAGTGCCCTTCAACAGATGAATGGGTAAACAGAATGTGGGGTATTCATACAAGGGAATGCGATTCAGCCTTAAAAAGGAAGGGAATTCTGATGTGTGCTATAACACGGATGAGCCCCGAGGACATTGTGCTCAGTGAAATAAGCCAGACACCAAAGGACAAATACTTGTGATTCCAGTTATATGAGGACTTAGTGTATAAAAATTATGGAGACAGAAAAGTAGGATGTTGGGGGTCAGCGGCTGGCGGGAGGCAGAATGGAGAGCTAGTGTTTAAGGGGGACAGTTTCAGATTTACAAGTTGGATAGGGTTCTGGAGACGGACGGCCCTGATGACCGCACAGCAGTGTGAATGTGCCTTAAGGCCACCACTTAAACATGGTGATGATGGTAGGGGCACCTGGGTGCCTCAGTCAGTTAAGTGTCTGACTTTGGCTCAGGTCATGATCTCACAGTTCGTGAGTTCGAGCCCTGCATTGGGCTGCAGAGCCCCCTTTGGATCCTCCGTCTTCCATTCTCTCTGCCCCTTGCTCCCCTGCTTTGCACTCTCTCTCTCTCTCTCTCTTTCTCTCTCTCAAAGATGAATGAATATTAAAACAAAAATGGGGGGGCGCCTGGGTGGCGCAGTCGGTTAAGCGTCCGACTTCAGCCAGGTCACGATCTCGCGGTCCGTGAGTTCGAGCCCCGCGTCAGGCTCTGGGCTGATGGCTCGGAGCCTGGAGCCTGTTTCCGATTCTGTGTCTCCCTCTCTCTCTGCCCCTCCCCCGTTCATGCTCTGTCTCTCTCTGTCCCAAAAATAAATAAAAAACGTTGAAAAAAATTAAAAAAAAACAAAAAACAAAAAAAAACAAAAATGGGGAGGATGCCAGATGCTATGATGTTGTATGCCCTAGGGGGCGGGGCGGGGCGGGGCTACAGCTTCAGGTTTCTTATGGGGTGGGGGCCTGGGCGTCCCCCTCCTTGAGCAGAGCTGTGTGCGACCGTTCCTGCCCTGAACCCGTCACATCTGCGTGCCTTTTACATCTTCCCAGCTTCGGGGGGAGTTTTTCAGGGATGGGAAAGCCTCTTCCTGCCCAAGTGTGGAACCAGAAAGTATTCCTCTTCTGTGCACCGAGTGTGGACTTAGAGAGCCGGAGAGCCTGGCATGGGCCCCGTCCGCTGGGGCTCCCTTGTCCCTTCAGCAGCTGCTGGAAACCTGTGTCAGGAGGGGTCTTTGGCTCTGGGGACAGTGTCCTGCATGAGTCACATTTTGGGTGGCTCTCTAACAGCTGTCCTCTCTTTATCTCTCATTCCTCATGAGCCACTACAGCCCCCACAGGCCCCACTCAGCCCTCCTGCCCTTTGTCTGCAGGTGAATGGAGAGCCCACGTTCACAAAGGGTCTGTGTGCCCATATGACACTGAGAAGCTCACAGCCTGACTGTGTCCTGAATATTCTTCCATTCGCCTCGGTGCGGAGTGAACCATGTCCCTGCAACATTCCTGTGTCGAAGCCCTAATCCCCCAACGTGACTGTATGTGGAGAGGGAGACTTTAAGGAGATAATTAAAGTTACATTAAGGGTGGAGCCCTGATAGACCTGGTGAACTGGTGTCCTTTTTTTTTTTTCTTTTGAAAGACGCAAGCTGGGGAGGCAGAGAGTGGACGGACAGAGGATCCGAAGGATCAAGCCTGGTGTGGGGCTTGAACTCACGAACCTCGAGATCGTGACCTGAGCAGAAGTCTGACGCTCGACCACCGAAACCACCCAGAACTGGTGTCCTTATAAGAACAGGAAGAGAGACCAGAGATCTCTTGCTCACTCTTCACACACACTGAGGCATGGCCAGGTGAGGAGGCGGCGAGAAGGCAGCCGTCTGCCAGCCGGGAAGAAAGCCCTCAGCGGGAAGGGAATCTGCCAGCGCCGTGACCTTGGACTTCCAGCCTCCAGAACTGTGAGTTGCGAATCTGTTATTTGTTTACATGTCTGTTGTTTATAAGGCACACAGTCTATGATACTCTGTTGCGACAGCCTGAGCCGAAAGGGGAGAGTAACAGTTCGTGTGGCTCCCGGTAGCCCTGCGGCCACCTCTCGCCCTTCGCTCCACTCCCTGGAGGTGACCCACACAGTAGCCGGGCCTTCCTCCATTGTCCCCTTTGGCTGTGCCACCTGTCACCCGTCACTGGTCTCAGCCTTGGCTGGACCCTTGGTGGATCACCTGGGGAGCCTTGACAGTGGCGACCCTTGACCCCAGCCCTAGAGAGTCTGAAGTCATTGGGTGAGGCTGGCTTTAGGGAGTTTTCCAACTTCCCTGGGTGATTCGAACGCGTAGACGGGGCGGAAAACCGCAAATCTACAGCGGTGTTTCCCAATAGGGGGCAGTTATGTCCCCCGCCCAGGGGGTAGCAGGCAATGTCTGGAGACATTTTTGGTTGTCGCAATTTGGGGCATGGGTTATATGAACATCTAGCGGGCGGAGGCCAGGGATACTGCAACGAACGCTGACCCAGCCCCAAACATCAGTCCTGCCAAGGCCAAGAAACCCTGCCCTAGAGCTCCGCGAACCGAGTGTTCTCCACTCGAAGGCGCACAACACCGCATCAGGGGGTGGTGCTGGTGCCAGTGGGCTCCCGTTTTGCAGATGGGAAAACTGAGGCCCAGAGACAGCAAGTGACCTGGCCGCGCTCAGACAGCGGAGCTGGGGGCTCACGCTGGTCTTTAGCACAAACGGCGGCAGAGAGAATCACAGAATCGGGGCGGGCGCTGCTGAACCCAGTGGTTACGCAGGCAGATTCAGCGGCCCGTCACCCTGTGGCTCTGTCCCTTCATCCCTGCTTCACCCACCCCTCCCGCCCACCGTGCCTCAGCGTCTCTACTCATAAAGTGGGCGTATGGCCGTCATGAAACCTGCACGGGTGGGCTTGGAGGGTGCTGGGAGCGTAGGGGGCAGGGCCAGGGTGGGATGGGGGCCACCCGGATCGGGAGCGGAAGGCCCAGGTATTATCTGGGGGAAGAGCATGCCAGGCTGAGGGGACAGCGAGTGTGACCCTGGACTAGAAGGAGGGAGGGAAGGCCCGCCCTTTCGCTTTCTCCTCCTCTCTCCTTCCTGAGCCAAATTTGGAAAAGGGCCACCGCCAGGCCAGGCAAAAAGACGCAGTGGTGTCTTTGGGCTGGGTCACACGGGCTCGCAGAGGCCCATTCTGCACATCTCTTCCTAGCCTAGGACTCGGTGACGTCACCGTTCACGGCTTGAAATCCACCAAGCTGGGGAAACTTACACCATGGAAACTGGCATACACTGCACATCAGGTCCCCTCGCCCGGGGCCAGTTTCCCTTGCGCCCCGCAGCTCACACCCCTGCGCACAGCCCCTCACGCTCCCGTCTCTGTGTGTTTCCAGGCTGCTGTGACAAAGCGTCGTGGACTGGGTGGCTTATTAACAGTAAACATTTAGGGGCGTCTGGGTGGCTCAGTCGGTTGAGCGTCCGACTTCGGCTCAGGTCTTAGTCTCATGGTTCGTGGGTTCGAGCCCCATGTCAGGCTCTGTGCTGACAGCTCGGAGCCTGGAGCCTGCTTCGGATTCTGTGTCTCCCTCTCTCTTTGCCCCTCCCCGCACTCATGCTCTGTCTCTCTCTCTGTCTCAAAAATAAATAAATATTAAAAAAAATCTAAAACAGAGGCTCCTGGGTGGCTCAGTCGGTTAAGCCGCCAACTTCGGCTCAGGTCATGATCTCTCGGTCCGTGAGTTCAAGCCCTGCGTCGGGCTCTGTGCTGACAGCTCAGATCCTGGAGCCTATTTCAGATTCTGTGTCTCCCTCTCTCTGACCCTCCCCTGTTCATGCTCTGTCTCTCACTGTCTCAAAAATAAATAAAACGTTAAAAAAATTTTTTTTTTAATATATAAAACAAAGCAAAAAAGCCAATAAGCATTTATTTCCCAAAGTTCTGGGAGATGGAAATGCAAGATCAAGGTGCCTGGTAAGAGCTCTCTCCCTGGTTCCTAAATGGCCATCATCTCGCCGTGTCCTCATGGGGCGGAAGGGGCACGGGAGCTCTCAGGGGTCCCTTTTATGAGAACGCCGATCTCATTCATGAGGTTCTACCCTCGTGACCTAATCACCCCAAAGACCCCACCTCTTAATACCCTCCCTTTGGGGGGTAGGAGTTCAACATCTGAATTCTGAGGGGACACAAACATTCAGCCTATAGCACTGGCCTCACCCCTTCGCTGATTATCACCTTTGCAACTTGAAATTGACCAAGGTGGGGAAATTTATGTCTCGGAAATTGGCAAACACAGCAAATCCCAACTGGGTTTACCAGCCCAGGGATGCTTACGCCCTGAGGGTGGCCCCATCCTTGGCTGACATCTTCCTGCCTACATTTCAAGATAAACAGGGGCGCCTGGGTGGCGCCGT